>NC_056660.1:91076955-91385936 GCF_018350195.1 Panthera tigris | reverse complement strand
TTAAGAAGTCAAGCAAGAGAAGGGAACTTGGAGGTTTAAAAGAAAATGAATAATCGGCAAATGCAAAGATGCTATTTCAGGGGGAGACCAATGGTTTTATCAAAGTGGAGATAACTCAAGGTCAAGGGGATGAAGGCTGTGGGGGAGACAAGATAAAAGGTGAGCCAGAAGCTAGGCAGTCAGTGAAACCAAAAGCCTGCTTCACATATGCCCAGGCAAAGAGGTGCTTCCTCTAAACAAGGGCCAAGGTGAGTAGGACCAGTTAGAAGGTGTCTTTGAGAATGAAAAGATTCACAGAAACCTCACTAGCTTGCCTTGGACTCTAAGAAGGGCACCATCAGGACAGCATTTGACACAATGAGCAGAGAACTGAGGGATCAGACAGGGTGTGGCAAAATTAAAAATCCCACCTTTGGGGTGCCTGGGTGGCTCAGTCTTGGTTTCAGCTCAGGTCACAATCTCATGGTTCGTGGATTCGAGCCCCACATTGGGCTCTGCACTGACAGCACTGATTCTCTCTTGCTGCCCCTCCCCCGCTCAAAGTAAATTTTTAAAAAACTTAAAAATCCCACCTCTGGGCCTCCTGGTGTCACTCTCCCCTAACAGCCACATTAGTGGTATAGGATGTAAATTGGACACTCAGCAACTGATTTTTCAATTTTAATCCATTTTATACCAGTGAGCCAGGGACCTACAAGTTCTAAAATCAACCTATCCAGCGTCTCCCCCAGCGCCTCACCTCACAGGTGATTCTGCAGGATTCTCTCGGAATCCTGATGCTCCATGGCAGGGCCACGTTGGATTCCCAGATTACACATGGTCTCCAGCACGGCCAGTCAGTGTCTGAAGGTAGCCATGATGCTAGGCTTAGCCTTATTTTTTTGGAAGCTTTTAGAGGAACTTGGGTGCAACAGGGATCTACCCCAGGAATGCCAGATACTTACTCAGGCTGTGACACTTGCCCTGGGGATGACCCTGGAGAGTTCACCTGTCACCTGCTGCAAAATCTCACCTCCCTCCTAGGAAGGTTGGTGGGATGGATAAATGATGGTGTAGAAAAAGAAGCCTTACTTAAGCTAGTCAGCATTTCCTCTAGCTCTTTTATGATAACTACATACATCAGTTCCAACCAAACTTGAATCAGGGTACCAAGACCCACTAAAAACCCTGCATCACAGGACTGGTTAGATGGGAGTCACATTTTTTTACTTGTTTTTTAAGTTTATTTACTTATTTTGATAGCGAGGGAGTAGAGGGGCAGAGAGAGAGAATCCCAGGCAGGCTCTGCACTGAGCCCAACTCAGGGTTTGATCTCATGAACCATGAGATCATGACCTGAACCAAAATTAAGAGTCGGATGCTTAAATGACTGAGCCACTCAGGCATCCCAGACATGAGTCACATTTAAAATCACCTCTGTTCTATAGGCATCTGAGTGGCTCAGTCACGATCTCTTGATTTCAGCTCAGGTCATGATCTCACGGTTTACGAGTTCAAGCCCCACATCGGGCTCTGTGCTCAAAGCGCAGCACCTGCTTGGGATTTCTGTCTCCCTCTGTCTCTGCCCCTTCCCAGCTTCCTCTCTCTCTCAAAAAATAAACAAACATTAAAAAAAAATTAAAATCACCTCTGCTCTAGGTCATAAAAACATTTTTTTAACTGAGATATAATTGGCATACAACATGTTGATTTATTCATTTGTATACCACAATAGGATTACCACTCTAGGGTCAACTAACAGCCCTGTCAATGTCACATAATTATCATTTCTTTTTTGTGGTAAGCATAATTAGGATCTAGTCCCTTAGCAACTTTGAAGTTTATACTACAGCATTATTGACTATAATCACAAGACTGTGCAGCAGATCTTCAAGACTTATTTATCTACTAGTTTATCTGCAAGTTTGTACTCTTCAACATCTCCCCAGCTCCCCTACCCAGCAGCCCCTGGTAACCACCATTCCACTCCCTGGTTTTACCAATTTGGCTTTTTCAGATTCCATATAGATGAGATCATACAATATTTGCCTTTCTCTATCTGACTTGCCTCACTTAGCAAAACACCCTTCAGTTCCATCTACCTTGTTGCCAATGGCAAGGTGTCTTCCTTCTTTCTCATGGCTGAATAGTGTCTCATTATATGTTGGGTCATACACTTCAAGAGGTAATTAAAATTTTTTTAAATATTTATTTATTTTTGACACACACACACACACACACACACACACACACACACACACACACACAGAGTGCAAGCAGGGGAGGGGCAGAGACAGGGAGGGAGATACAGAATCGGAAGCAGGCTCCAGGCTCTGAGCTGTCAGCACAGAGCCTGATGTGGGGCTTGAGCCCACAAACCGTGAGATCATGACCTGAGCTGAAGTCGGATGCTTAACTAACTGAGCCACCCAGGTACCCGAGAGTTAATTTAATGTCTCTGCCCCATCAGCTCAGTGCAGAAGGGGCTCCTGGTGGGTATCTGGCTCCTTGTGGGTAGGAGGTTAAGGACAATTAGACATTTCTAGCTGTGAGACCCTGGGTAGGTTACGTGACCTCCCTGAAACTGTGAAGTGAGGATATTAAAGCATTACTTCTTTGGGCTATTGTGAGAAGCATGCGAAATAATACAGGGTGCCTGGCAAAGAGTAAGTCCTGTTAGTGATTGTTCCTAATCCTCACTGAGAGGGGTGGGGGGACAAACCTGAGAATGAGCTGTCATTTGGCAGGGTTTGGGGTGATTGAGTTCCTCAGCCCTATCAATTTCTATTAAATCAGAATTAAGAGAGGACCACATGCCCCAAGAAAAGCCTGCTATGGATTTGTTCAGCAACACCTCGCTGATACAGACTTGCATTTTCTCGAACAATGCATTGTCCTGCACACTTGCACGGATCAGAACAGACCCCAGACCTGGAATCTCTAAATTCAGGTGATAACCTCTTTTCCATTTCCTACACATGATGATTTCTAGAGATAATCCCAGGCAGAACCCAGCATTTTCTTCCTTCCCCTCATTTGCACTCCTCTCAGACGTCAAATTATTTTTAACATTTGCTCTAAAATGCATTGTCTTCTCCCCCATCATTGAAATCTTAAACCAATTGGACTTTCTTATCCTCAACCCCAGATTTGCAGAGTCAGCCTCCACCTATGTAGACAAAATGGCTCACAGGGTTGGAAGCGCACCTATGCCCCCATGACTCTTAATGGACACGATTGAATGAGGCACCAGGAATGAGTTTCATGGTTCCATGAGGGCAGTTGATGGAGCACAGTGGTCTCTGCCCTGCCAGGCTTCAGAGTGAAGAAATGATGTCGGATACTTCCCAGACTTCTAAAGGTCAACAAACATACGACCCACCAGCCAACAGTGGTACAAATACGTGGGGCTCCCCCCATGCCTTCTGGCTGGACCTCCCACCAGAGATCTTTGGAAATCAGCAAGAGAAGCAGGACTCTCTTGTAGACCAGAGTGAAAAGCCAGGAACAAAGGACATGGACTGTCCGTGATCCCAAAAGAGGAGATTGGGGGGTGGGGAAGGTGGGAGGAGGGGTACAGCTGAAAGCAGTCACCCAGCACCCAAGTGAGCTGCATCTATGACCCCTCGTTTCTGTCACCTGCTCCCCTGCCTAGGTGTCTGGGGGAGGTACCCAGGGAGCAGATTCTCACAACTTTGGGCTCTAGAACCACTGATCTGCTCCCTGAACCACTTGCCCGACTTCATTTTTCACCTTCAGTCTGGACAGATCCAGCCACCTCCTGACCCATCTCCTCCCTCAACACCTCCTCCTCACTGTCCAAGAGGGAGCTTTCCAGAAGTTTCCCATGTGTCTGTGTATGTCAGTTTTCTCCCCCCAAATCACCATCTTAGGGGTTATATGACTGCATACACTCGTCACACACCTAACTGCTGTGAGATACTACTTCACACATTAGGATGACTATTATCAAAATCCTGGAAATAGCAAGTGTTGGCAAGGATGTGGAGGAATTGGAACCCTTGTGCATTGCTGGTGGGAACGGAAAATAATCAAGCCACTCTGGAAAACAATACGGTGTTTCCTCAAAAAATTAATCGCAGGATGGCCATTTGATCCAGCAGTTCTACGCCTAGATATACATCCCAAAGAAGTGAAAGCAAGGGTTCAAATAGATATTTGTACACACACATTCATAGCAGCATTATTCACAACAGCCTCAAGGTGAAAGCAGCCAACGTGTTCAACAACAGACAGAAGATATGTTACGTATGCCCAATGGAATAGTACTCAGCCATAAAAAGGAAATTCGGCCACAACGTGGGTGGACCTTGAAAACATCCTATAATAAGCCAGTCGCAGAAGTACAAATATTGTACGATTCCACTTACATGAGGGATCTCAAAGGCAAGCTTGTAGAGGCATAAAGTAGAGCAGAGGTTACCAGGAGCTGGGTGGAGGGGGAAATGGAGAATTATTGTTCAATGACGGAGTTGCATCTGGGGAAGGTGCAGAAGGTCTGGAGATGGACGGTGGTGATGGTTCACAGCACTGTGAATGTACTCAATGACACTCAACCATACACTTAAAAGTGATTGGGATGGTCAATTTTTTGTCAGGTTTATTTTTCCCCAGTAAAAAAAAAAAAAAAAAAAAAAATGGTATATCAAAAGCTCAAAGGTGAACACCTAAAAGGGTGTATTTTACTGTATGAAAATTCAATTTTACCTCAATGAGCTTGACTTAAAAAAAAAATCACCACAGGGCACCTGGGTGGCACAGTTGGTTAAGCATCCAACTCTTGATCTCGGCTCAGGTCATGATCTCACAGTTTGTGAGTTCGAGTCTCACGTCAGGCTCTGTGCTGACAGTGCAGAGCCTGCTTGGGATTCTCTATCCCCACTCTCTCTACACCTCCCCCACCCCAAATAAATAAATAAACCTAAAAAAAAAAACCACAGAAGTGATGTTCATGTAATAGTGTAAACTTAATGCCACTGAATCATACACTTTAAAATGATTAAAATGATACATTTTATACTATGTGTATTTTACCATAATTTAAAGAAAAGTGGTTTCGTAACACCATGAAAACCAAAAAGGGGCCACGTCTGACTACCCACTTTCCACATCCATTTCCACCTACTGGCTGCCGGGGGTGGGGGGAGGTCACACACAGACTCGTGCCAGCCACGCTCCCGACAGGCCGGGCCGTTTTAACCCCTCCCCACCTCTGCACACACATGCCCTTGCCTACACTGGCTTCCCACCTTTTCTCCACCTGGCAGGATCCTCCACCCCAGCTGGAATGTCAACTCCTGGCCCCTGGCCAGCATCAGCCACCCGTCCACTTTTGAGTCCCAACTTACCCCTGAGGGTGTAAAGAGCACCAACTCCAGGGCCAGGCTATCTGTAATAGAATGCCAGCTCCCACCATTTACTCTCCTGTGATCTTGGGTCAGTTACCAAGCTTCCCTGTGCCTCAGTTTCCTCATCTGTAAAGTGAATGACAGTGGTGCTCACCTCACGGGGTTATCGCAAGGACTAAGCGACTTAATTCAGGCAAAGTGTTCCCAATAGTGTCAGGCACTCAGTAAGTGCCACTTAAGTGTAATCTAGCAGGTCAATCTTTAACTGTTGATTTATGCAGGTCAACCTTTAACTGTAGGTCTCTAGGGCGGGAACGCTGATCGAGGATCCCCATTTTCTGGCACTGCCCTGAATGAATACCCTGTTCTTCACTGTGATGGAGAAGAGAGAATCTCCAGGGGCCCTTAGCTCAATGTTCTATGGATCATAGACACCACGAGATTTAGAAATACCTTCCGTGCCATCATCCCTCCCTCCCTATAACTCTATAAAGCTATGGATATGGCCCTAATGGAACCACTCCTCCCAGCTCAGCAGGCCCGGGGTTCACCAGGACTTGTAACTTTTCTTGGAAGAGAACACATGCTTTACAGTGGATTTAGGACTGTTCTAAGCCAGAAAACTCAGATCCTATCCAGGGAGGCACTGGCACAATTCCTCTCCACCAGGAGAGAGCTCTGTCCACACGGGGCCATCCAGCTTCACTCTCAGAGTTCTGAGGCCAGCAACACTGCCCCTCAGGCCCACAACTCTCATCTTGGCATTAAAATGCCCCTGTGGGAGAGAGCCAAAGCATAAGAGACTCTTAAAAAAAATGAGAACATGGGGCGCCTGGGTGGCTCAGTGGGTTGAGCATCTGACTTCGGCTCAGGTCATGATCTCGCGGTCTGTGAGTTTGAGCCCCGCGTCGGGCTCTGTGCTGACAGCTCAGAGCCTGGAGCCTGTTTCAGATTCTGTGTCTCCCTCTCTCTGACCCTCCCCCATTCATGCTCTGTCTCTCTCTGTCCCAAAAATAAACATTAAAAAAGAAAAATTTTTTTAATAAAAAAATTAAAAAAAATGAGAACTGAGGGCTGATGGGGGGTGGGAGGGAGGGGAGGGTGGGTGATGGGTATTGAAGAGGGCATCTTTTGGAATGAGCACTGGGTGTTGTATGGAAACCAATTTGACAATAAATTTCATATATTTAAAAATAAAATAAAATAAAATAAAATAAAATAAAATAAAATAAAATGCCCCTGTGGTGGGGCATTGGGTGGCTCAGTCGGTTAAGCGTCTGACTTCAGTTCAGGTTATGACCTCCCAGTTCATGAGTTCGAGCCCCGCGTCCGGCTCTGTGCTGACAGCTCAGAGCCTGGAGCCTGCTTCAGATTCTGTCTCCCTCCTCTCTGCCCCTACCCTGCTCTGTCTGTCTCTCTCTCTCTGTCTCAAAAATAAATAACCATTAAAAAACAAAAACAACAACAACAACACCCCTGTGGAGTGCTTCTGGAGACCAGGCCTCAGGCCCTGCAGCCAGGCCAGCCCCTGCCAGAAGCCCTCACATGTCAAGGGTGCCAGAGAGGTGAGTTCGAGGGAACCACTTTCTCTGTTGTCCCATCCAGACCTGGGTAGAGCAGGGGTGGCTGGCAGATGTGACCTCTGCAGCCACAGGGGCCATGGGAGAAGGATCCATGCCCTTTCAAAGCAGAGCTTCCAGCTCTGGAAACACATATTCCTCGGGCTGACCCGCCAAATAACACCCGCTCCTGGCAGGGTCTTCTCCAGGGGAAACCAAATCCCACCAGCTAAGGCCAAAGCCTGCAATCACGCCAGGCCACCGGTCACTGCCAATCTCAAGCCTTTTTCCTTCACTGATCCCGGGACACACTTTTACTAGGTTTGAGCCACCAGTGTGAACACCACTGCCACTACTTAAGAAAGTGCAATTTAAGCCCCTCTTTCCTGTGTGTGGAAACACAGGGGTTTGTTCTGGCAACCCGGTCTGTTTCCAATTCAACTAGTGGAGAGACCACAGCAGGGCAGGGGGAAAGGGATATAGGAGTGTGGATCCGGTCTAGTTTTGCAATACCCCAGGGTGTCTCAATTATATCAAGAGGGGGTTGTGAAAATCTTAAAACATTCTGCAAATAAATTCAGCTTTCATTCGCCCAGAAGGACACATTATTCAGTTTTGATTCAGCAGACATTTATGGAGGGCTGACCAACGCAAACATCACATCGCCCTTCCTTCAAGAGGTGAGGGGGTCAGTGGTCTGGCTCAACAACAGCAGGTCACATGCCAGGAAAGTGAAAGGTTGAGAGGGTGCTGGGACTGAACTGTGTCCCTTCAGGATTCAGATGTTGAAGCCCTAACCCCCAATGTGACTGCATTTTGAAGACAGAGCCTTTAAGGAGGCAAGTGAGGTTCAATGAGGTCGTAAGGATGAGGTCATAATCCAACAGAACTATAGCCTTATAAGAAGAGGAAGAGGAGGGGCACCTGGGTGGCTCAGTCAGTTAAGTGTCCGACTTCGGCTCAGGTCTTGATCTCACAGTTTGTGAGTTCGAGCCCTGCATTAGGCTCTGTGCTGACAGCTCAGAGCCTGGATCCTGCTCTGGATTCTGTGTCTGCCCCTCTCCCTCTCTCTCTGCCCCTCCCCTACTCACACTCTTGTCTCTATCGCTCAAAAGTGAATAAGCATTAAAAATTTTAGAAAAAAGAATAGGAAGAGGGGTGCTTGGGTGGCTCAGTCAGTTAAGCGTCCAACTCTTGGTTTCGGTTCAGGTCATGATCTCACAGTACGTGAGTTAGAGCCCTGCTTTGGGTTCTATGCTGACAGTGCAGAGCCTGTGTGGGATTCTCTCTCTCCCTCTCTCTCTGTCCCACCCCTGCTCTCACTCTCTCTTTCTCTCTCTCTCTCAAAATAAATAAATCAACTTTAAAAAAATTTACATAAAAAGAATAAGAAAAAAGAAAAGGAAGAGACACCAGAGTGCTCTCTCTTTCTCACTCTCACTGACTCTATAAGCACAGAGGAAAGCCCACATGAGGGCAGTGAGGAGGCGGTGGTCTGCAACCCAAGGATAGAGTCCTCACCAGACATCAACCATGCTGACACTTTGATCTTGGACTTCCAGCACCCAGACCTAAGGGAAGATAAATTTCTGTTGTGTAAGCTCTCCCCTCCCCACCCCCTAGCCTATGGCATCTGGATACGGGACCCGCAACAGATGAATCCATTGAATCACCACTCCAATTGGAACAAAGGTCAGACTCAGGTGGCCACGTTGAGGCCACTTCTGCCTCAAAGGTGCTGGGTGAGGGGCACAGACATCAAACACAGTGACTTGCTTCCCACTGATGCTCCAAACAAAACAGCACCCACTCTCTGGGGCGTTCCCAACACCACCCAATAGTCTCCCTTTTTCCACCCTATCCAGTATTCAGGATGCTTCCTGTTAGTCACTGTGGTTGCTATCTTAGTCGTGCCTTAGAAGACCTCGGCCCCCATCATCACAAGGAATGAAGAACTTTTTCCTGCCCCTGCACATGCACATTTGTCTCTGGGTCCCAGTAAACTGGGGGCCAAGTGTGGGTGGCATCAGATGTCAGGTGGGGACACTGCGACTCTGACACCACTCACGATGTGCCCATCAGGGCTGGATCCTCACAAAACTAGGGTTGCCAAAGGTGTGCCTGGTGTCCTCCTCCTGATCCTGCCAGCTCTGAACTGAGATTGGCCCAGAACCCCAGTACTCAATCTCCCATATGGGCAGAGATCACCCACCAACTTCTCCCCGGGCATGAGACTATGTTCCTTGGACCACAGCTTCCTTTTGGTCCAGCCATCAGCAGCAGCGTCCTCACTGTTACTTAGATGTCAGAGGTCCCATTGAATAACCGGAGATAGGACTGGCAAGCAATTCAGAGAAACTGGAATTTGGGATTAAGCAGATTAAGTATTTTGCTCATGGGGAGAACCCTAAGTGGCTCAAATCAAGGATGTGGAAAATGCAGTGACACAGCCCCAGACTTGCAGGTCAGTCGTGAACCTCAGAAAGGAAGGAGTTGAGGCACTCCTGGGATGAATGAATGAATGAATGAATGAATGAAAAATTTTAACCCAGCAGCTTGAATCCTAAGAAAGGATACCAGCTGCCACTCTGAAATGGGGAAAAAGGGTAAAGAGGTTGACAATAAGTTGGATAAAGGGCATCACTACCCAGAGAAAAGGCTGGTAAGAAATTTGCAACCATCAGATTGTGAAGGAATTCAAAAGCATGAGGGTGGATGAAGTTGGCCAAGCAGAGTGGGAACAGAAGAAGAGAGAGCATAGGGGCGAAGACAGCATCAAATTGCACTAAGAAAGTAGCGGGGTCTGGGAACACCTGCGTGGCTCAGTCGGTTAAGTGCCTGACTCTTGATTTCAGCTCAGGTGTGAGTTTGAGCCACACGCTGGGCTCCACACTGACAGTGTAGGGCCTGCTTGAGATTCTCCCTCTCCCTCTGCCCTCCCCCCATTCTCATTTTTTTTCTCTGTCTCCAAAATAAATAAATAAACATTAAAAGAAGAAGAAGAAGAAAGTAGTGGGGTCGTAGCTAGAGACGCCCATGCAACAAGTACAAAATGGGGAGAAGTCCCTGGAATGTGACAACTGGGAGGTTCCAACGGTATGTTTCTGTTCAATGTAGTCCCTGCAGCAATAACAACCATGGTAACAGTAATTAAAAAACTAGTAGTCATAATAACGGTTGACATTTAGGAGTGCTTGCTATACCTTCTAAGTACTTTTCCCACATTTCATCTTTTTGTCCTTATAACAGTTGTAGCAAGCAGAGGCACAGAGAGGTTAAGTAACTTTGCTGAAGGTCACACAGTGAGTACATAGTGAGTGGTGAAGGGATATGAACTAGCTCCTAAGCCCATGTTCCTATGCATTTCATTTCACGTCTTCGCTCAGAGGCACCAGTCAATAACTGCGACTCAAGGGGCACCTGGGTGGCTCAGTTGGTTAAGCGTCCGACTTCGGCTCAGGTCATGATCTCGAGGTTTGTGAGTTCAAGCCCTGCATCAGGCTCTGTGCTGATAGTTTGGAGCCTAGAGCTTACTTCGGATTCTGTGTCTCCCCCTCTCTCTGCCCCTCCCCTGCTCACACTCTGTCTCTCTCTGTCTCTCAAAAATAAATAAATGTTAAAAAAATTTTTTTAATTAAAAACAAACAAACAAACTGTGACTCAAAAGATGGGCCAGGGCAGGAGTCAGAACTCACAGCATGAGCCTATCAAGGGTCCCTCAGTCCTGACTTCTACAATACGGGGGTTGTAAAAATTGGCCCCTTTTCACCTGCTGTGAACAGAATGTATGTGAGTCTACTCAACTCTCTGGGAGAACACCTCAGTACATCCAAGGTCTGTTTCTTACTCTGAAGCAGGGTGAAGCCCCAGACCAATTCACTCTCCCCCTGGTCAACACTGAAGGCAAAGGAGGTGTGCAGAGAATTCCAGTTCAACATAGTCAGGACACAGCTGGCCACAAGGGGGGAGCAGAGAAATGCCCTCATGTTTACAGGAAGCTATGTTTGTTCACTCATGCCTTGAGTATGAAGCTTCAGAAGTTGGAGCCAGGTCAATTTGCATAAATATTTCAGATTATGCCTCCCCTTTGGATTTTAAGAACACAAGAGAAGGAAATATACATGCAAAATGTTTATAACTTTAACTTAATTTACTTATAACTTGCCTCTGTCCATAAAAGAGATATAGAGGTTGATAGGCTATAAATCTATTAACATAGAAACTAAAAATAATGACTGAGAAAGAGGAGAAAGTCATCTTTTTCAGTCCTAAGGACTAAAAAGTTGACATGATTTGGCATCTGTTTTGACCAATGCTTCCTGGCAGCTTGGGCAAAAAGGGAAATAAGATGTACTCTAAAGTTCTTGTCATAAGGCAGAGGAAGCTGGCCAACCCCTCTGGGAAGACAAGATTTTTCCTGGCACTAAGTTCTGAAAAAAATTTCTCATGCTGAATCTTTATATAGAGAACACGGTGACTAATGGTTCTCTGAAACACTGGAGCCTGAGACCTGATTTTTCAAGGCCACAAACTATTCTGAAAGGGTCCCCATTCTACTGAGACACGTTTTTCTAACTTCCAAGGATTACATTTGGATTCCTGCCTGATGAGTTAAAAATCTTTTCTCAGAACTCTGCTTCTGACATTATGGATGTTGAGGTGTTAAGAGGAAGTGCTCCTTAAGGCAGTGCTGCTATCAAAAGAGTAATGCTTCATCAAGAACCTCACCCACCAAATGCAAAACAAAACATGAGCTACATGTAGCCTGAACAGTGAGGGG
Organism: Panthera tigris; assembly: GCF_018350195.1. Lineage (NCBI taxonomy): Eukaryota > Metazoa > Chordata > Mammalia > Carnivora > Felidae > Panthera > Panthera tigris. Next base: position 91,374,249 of record NC_056660.1, on the reverse strand, counting down.
CCAAAATCTGTCCTAACGGCAAATGGCAATAAAACATATAAGGACATAGTGCCTTGGGTCAACAGCAAAAGAAACCTGGGAGTGGAATTTCCAGCTTCACTAGGTCAAGATCCTTAAGAGTGGCTGATAAGGTTTCAGGGCAATGGTTCCCCATGGCAGCCAGCTGAAGGACAGGCAAATCTAATCTGGAGGAAATCTCCACTTCAGACTCCAGGACTCTTATAGATTAGTATCAAGCAGTGGGTTCATTATCAAGGATTAACATGTAATAAGGCAAGACCCTGTTGAATAATAATCAGCAGAAACAATAAACAACAGTTATCTTCTTTCCTATATTAAAAATTTCAGGAACAGAATTACAGAAGATGTGTGTATACACACAGAAAAAAGAGGAGGCAATCACAAAGATGAGAAAAAAAAATAAGAAAGGACTATGAGGAATTAACAGGAAGTTGGGGGTCTGGAATATGGCTTCTATATGTGAGAAATATAATGGTTGAAATAAAAAACTCAATATATTTTTTATACAGTAGACTAGATAAAGCTGGAGAGTCAGTGAACTGGAAAAGACAAAGATATCACTAAAACGAACCAGAGTAAGGGTATGAATACAAATGAGATGTTAAAAGATACTGAGAACAGAATGAATCCACAAAAGAGAGAATAGAAAAAGTGGAGAAGAGGTAATATTTTAAAAAGATCATGTCTATGAATTTCCTAGGACTAATAGGGATAAAAAAAAAATGAGTCCACAACTCTAGGAAGCAAAACATATCCCAAGTTAGGATAAATAAAAAGAAGTCCCATCTAGGTAAATTAAAACTACATAACATCAAAGACAAAGAGAGGATCTTAAAAGTATACACAGGAGGGGCACCTAGTTGGGTCTGTCATTTGAGCGTCCCACTCTTGATTTCAGCTCAGGTTGTGATCCCAGGGTCATGGGATTGAGCCCCAGAGCCTGCTTGAGATTCTCTCTCTCTCTCCCCCTCTCTTCCTCCCCGCCACTCGTGCTCTCACTCTCTCTCTCTCTCTCTTAAATAAAAAAATTAACAATTAAACCAAACAAACAAGGACAGTCTAAGAAACTATCACAGCCAAGAGGAGTCTAAGGAGATATAACAACTAAAAGCAATCTGGGCTCTGGTATGGACTCCTAGAAGAGAAACAGGACATTAAGTAAAAACTAAGGAAATCTGAATAAAGTATGGACTTTAGTTGGTAATAATGTATCAATATTAGCTCATTAATTATATCAAACTTATCATATTAATGTCAGATGTTGTTAACAGTAGGGAAAACTGGGTGTGGGGTATACAGGAACTCTCTGTCCTATCTCCATTTTTTCTGTAAGTCAAAATCTATTCTAAAATTTAAAAGTTTACTTAAAATTTTTTTTTAATGTTTTCATTTATTTTTGAAGGAGAGAGAGAGACAGAGCATGAGCAGGGGAGGAGCAGAGAGAGAGGGAGACACAGAATTTGAAGCAGGCTCCAGGCTCTAAGTGGCCAGCACAGAGCCTGATGCGGGGCTCGAACCCACAAACTGTGAGATCATGACCTGAGCCGAAGTCGGACGCTTAACTGACTGAGCCACCCAGGCACCCCAAAAAGTTTGTTTTAAAAAGAGCTTTGGGATACTAGGGTGACTCAGTTGGTTAAGCATCCAACTTCAGCTCAGGTCATGATCATAGTTTGTGGGTTTGAGCCCTGTGTCAGTCTCTGTGCTGATAGCTCAGAGACTGGAACCTGCTTCAGTTTCTGTGTCTCCCTCTCTGTCTACTCCCTGCCCCTGCTTACTCGCTCGCTCTCTCTCTCAAAAATAAATGTTAAAAAAAATTTAAAAGAGTTTTTTAAAATTAAAAGCACAATAGCAGAATCAAAAACTCATTAAGAGGGTTAGAAGACAGTGTTAAGATAACATCTCAGAAAGTAAAGCAACTTAACAGTTTGAAAGTAGAACAGTAAAGATAAGAAAATTAAAATACAATCCAACAGCCAAATGTATCAGGAAGAAAAAAAAAAACAAAAAAGAAGAGACAGTCATCCTCTAAAATAATTCAAGAAAATCTCCCAAACTTAAGGACATAAATTTCTAAACTGAAAGGATCCACTGAATACCCAGCATAATAGAACACTTTCAAACACTGGGGACAAAGAGAAGACCACAAAAATTTGAAACTTCTCAACCACACTGGAAATAAGAAGACAATGGAGTAATTCATTCACAATTCTGAAAGAATAGGCTTTCTAATTTAGAATTCTATACCCATCCGAATCACCAGTGAAATGTCCAAATAAAATAATATTTTCAGATGTAAGAGATGTAAAATATTTAATTTATTTTTTTTTCTAAATGCACCTTACTGAAGATTGTTCTCCACAAAAATGAGAGGGTACTAAGAATGAAAGATACATGGGATCCAGAAAATAGGAAATGTAATACAGGAAAAAAGGTAAGAGACTCTCCAAATTAAAGAAGAAAAACATCCTGGGATAATGACCCTTACCAAGTATAAAAGACAACCAGAATTAGCAATAGACACACACATAAATGAATGAAGCAAATACAAATCCCAAGCAAATATTAACTTTGAGTGAAACAAAAAGAAACCAGAACACATTCTGAACTATGAATAATACATTAATCATACATCTATCATATGATCAACCATTCCACTCCAATGTATTTATAACTAACATAAATGAAAGCATATTCCATACAAAGACTTGTACACAAATGTTCATAGCAGCTTTATCCCTAACAGTCTCAAAATAAAAACAACCCAATGTCCAACAAGTCAATGGATAAAAAAATTGCATTACAGACACACAATGGAATAGTATTCAGCAATAAAAAGAATGAACTATTAACTACATGTTACAACATGGATGAACCCCCAAAAAATTATGCTGAATTAAAGACACTAGACCAAACAAAAATAGTAGGAACTGTATGATTACATTTATACAAAAATCTCAGAAGTCCATACTAATTTGGAGTAACAAAAGCCAATTGGTAGCCTGAGGCTGGAGGGAAGGTGAGGAGGTTCAGGGAGAAATGATTACAAAGGAGCAGGAGGAAACTTTTGGGGTGATGGATACGTTCATTTTCTTTATTGTGGTGATGGTTTCACAAGTGTATACATATATATGTCAAAATCTATTAAAATATACACTTTAAATATCTCTTTTTTATTGTATGTTAATTTATACTTCAGTGAGGTTGTTTGAAAATATTAAATTGAACCCCTACCCTGTAACATAACCTAAAATCAATTCCAGGTGGATTAAGAAATTAAACATGAGAAGCAAAAGCATTAAAAATTTTAGAAGCAGGGTGCCTGGGTGGCTCAGTCAGTTAAGCGTCCAACTCTTGGTTTCAACTCAGATCATGATCTCACAAGCTTGTGGGTTCGAGCCTTGCATCAGTCTCTGTGCTGACAGTGCAGAGCCTGCTTGGAATTCTGTCTCTCTCCCTCTCTCTCTCTCTCTGCTCCTCCCATGTGCGCTCTCTCTCTCTCTCTCTCTCTCTCAAAATAAATTAATAAACTTAAAAAAATTTTTCAGAAGGCACTATGGGAGACTATTTTTCTACATTTTGGATAAGAAATTATTTCTTAAACAAGAAATAAAAAACCCACTGACTCTAAAAAGAAAAAGGAAAGACTGGTAAGCGCAACCACATCAAAATCAAGAACGTCTGGCACAACATGTCAAAGAGCACTAGGTAGAAATTCTCTTAAAAAGCCACAAACTGAAAAGTAATATTTTTCATCTTGGAGTAAGGATTAGTATTCACAATACATAAAGAACTCTTACAAGTCAGCAAGGGTTCCCCTTCTAGAAAGATGCGATAGACATACTTCTTCCTACTTCTTTTTCCACTCAGCATAATGAAAAGTTATGGGCATTAGATATAAAACAAGTCTATATAAAACACAAGAACATACTTATGGTGGAGAGAAGAAGGCAGATCAGCTTGATACCTCGAGACCCAAAGAATGAACAACACAGTGATGAGTCCCTGGGTTTTCTTTTTGCTTCCTCCATCCCAGACTTGGAGCTGAAGAAACCAGCAATCTGAAAACTCCAATGGGCACAGACAAACTGCCCCAGCAAAAGCTGACTCTCCCTAGCCAAAGGACCTGGCAAGGGGCATCTTGGCATGGCTGAGGACGTTTAGACAGTCACCTCCCTACTCCAGCCAGACACCACAGAGAAAACATCAAAGGCATGTGCATGAGGCTATATACAAGGGGGCATCCTAATACTTGCACTGGGGTGGTTTCAGAGAAGGCCAAGTGGGGTGCCAGGACTTTCACCCCCAGTAGGTCAGTCATGAGATGCCACCTGGGTATTGCTGGAGACTATGCACGCAGCCAGAAGTCCTACTGCAGTAGCTGTCATGAGGAAACCCCCTCAGGTATCAACAGAGGCATGGTGGGGGATCTGGACTTCTACCTCCACTGGCAGTGAGTGGCAGTGAGGTGGCACTCCCCACTTCCCCTGCCAGGGCAACGTCAAGAGAAAACCAGGTCAAAAAAAAGAAAGAAAAGAAAAGAAAAACAGAATATATAAAAAGAGTCAACAAGAAAAAGACAAATAATCTGATAGGAAAATGGGCAATACACATGAATAGAAAAGAAGCTAGTAGAAGTATCTACCTCATTAGGTTGTTTTTAGGATTAAATGATGTGTGTTGCTTAAAACAGTTTCTTGCACATAGTAAGTTGTAAACAAGAGGTGGCATTACTACTACAAATACTACTATGACTACTATTATTTTACAGGAAATAGCACACATATGCTCAAAAACCATGAAATGATGCTCAACACCATTAGTAATCAGACAACTGCTCATGAAAAGTATCACCAGACAATAATTTGTCTATTATACACCATTTATACACTAGGTGGCCAAAAAATATAAAGTTTGCAGGCAGGGCACCTGGGTGGCTCAGTCAGTTAAGCATCCAACTCTTGACCTCGGCTCAGGTCATGATCTGATGGGTTCGTGGGATTGAGCTCTTCCTTGGGCTCTGCACTGACAGTGCAGAGGCTGCTTGGGATGCTCTCTCTCCCCCCTCCCTCTCTCTGCCTCTCCCCCACTTGTGCTGTCTCTCAAACTAAATAAATAAACTTAAAAAAAAGTTCTCAGGCACTCTTACTCATTGCTAGTGGAGGATAAGTGGCCACACCCACTTTGGAAACCACTTGGGAATTATCTCGAAAAGCCAAGCATTCACGTGGTTGATGGCTCTGCAATACCAATGCTGGATACACCCCAAAGAAACTCGCACCTGTGCACCAACAGACATGCACAGGGATGTTCCCAGCAGCACTGTCCACAGTAACACAAGACTGGAAATAACCAACTGTCCCTCAACATGCAAATAAATGGCAGTGGATATGCACACTGGGATGGGATTCAGGACCAACGACAAAGGAGTTACAGCTAGCATGCGGCAACATGGGTGAACCTTAAATACATAACGTTGAGTCACAGAAGAGCACATTCAGGAACTAGAGGTAATAACCACTCAAAGTCAAAACGAGGAACATTATAATTTTTTTTTCTTTAAGGGTTTCGAGAAAGGAGGGAGAGAAAATTTTCCAAAACGTCAATGGTATGAAATACAAAGAAAGTCTGTGGAAATGTTCCACATCCAATGATGCTAGGGAGACATAGGTGGCTCCAGTACTGGAGGGAAAAAATGCTATAAAGGGCATTCATTATTCAGTCAATTTGTTGAAGCTAAAAACTGTGATATGAGAGAATATTCCTGTTGTTAGGAAATACATGCACCCCAAAATATTTAGCGGTGACATAACATGACAGCCTCAAACAGTTCTCAAGAAACTACAGGAGTATGTGCATAAGGGCGAGTGGGTGAGTATAGGAAGGGATGAGGGAGGGAGAGAATGAGATCACATGATAAAGAAAATAGGGTAAAATGTTAAACACAGGTAAAGCAGGGTAAAGGCTCTATAGGATTCTTTGTACTTTATACTTTCACAACTTTTTCTGTAAGTTTGAAATTATTTCCAAATAAAGAGTTCAAAACAAGAGGGGGAAAGGGGAATGATAAAATTCAGGATAACAATTAGTCGAGGTGGGGCAGCCAGAAAAATGAGCTGCATCAGGAGGGGACTGACCCGAGCTTTCATTTGTGTTTGGGCTGTGGATTTAGGAAACAGGTCCTTGGGTGTTCATTACACTATTATGCTTTATAATTCAGCCATTGCTAGTTTCTATGGTATAAAGTATCATATTTGAAAAGGTAAAAAAGAAAAAGATGTCTGAGTGCCTGGGTGGCTTGGTTAGTTAAACACCTGACTCTTGATTTCAGCTCAAGTCATGATCTCACAGTTTGTGGTATCGACCCCCCCACATCGGGCTCTGTGCTGACAGCACAGAGCCTGCTTGATATTCTCTCTCTCTCTTTCTCAAAATAAATAAAAGAGGAAAAATATTTCAGGGAAGATAATTCAGCCTGGTACCAACTAGAATTCTGAATATATACTCAATTCCTAGAATCTTTCCATTGGAAGGATAAAATGATTCACCTTTGTTCTCTGTCTTGCATAGTCTACAATTTCCCATACCACTGCCCGCTTCAGATATATATTTTTAAAGTTTATTTATTTATTTGAGGAAGAGAGAGAAAGAGAGAGATGGAGGGAGGGAGGGAAGGGCAGAGAGAGAGAGAGACACACACACAGAGAGAGAGAGAGAGAGAGAGAGAGAGAGAGAGAGAGAGAGAGAATCCCAAGCAGGCTCTGTACTATCAGTGTAGAGCCTGACATGGGGCTTGAACACATGAACTTCAAGATCATGACCTGAGCTGAAGTCAAGCGTTGAATGCTCAACCAACTGAGCCACCCAAATGCCCCAACCCTTCAGATAACTTTGAATTGGGACAGGAGGAGTAAAAGTGTAAGAGAAACTGCTAAGTTGAACTGCCCTGGAGTTTTCAAATGATAATTAAAAAAAAAAAAATCTACTTTCCTTTGGCAAAAGGGTCAACCAGTGGGTCTGGGACAAGTGGGCAGTGGGATGGGTCAGGAGAAATGGCCTGGATACCAATATACTGCCCACTGTGGGGCAGGCCCAGAGAAGAGGAACTTGGGGACAGGCACTGGGTGGGGCCAGTGAGGTTCATGCCGGAAGAAGGGCCCCTTCCCAGATGGATAACAAGGTGTGAGGTCAAGGGGTCTGCGCACAGGCAAATGGCTAGAATCTGACAGCTGAGGTGACAGCTGAGGTCAGACAAAAAGACTGAGAGAAGTAGGGAAAGGTTCTAGAGGAGGTATTAGAGCAAAGATCAAGAACTCAGATGCCTCCTGGGGCCAGGCCGGTCCGGGCTGAACTGTCCTGTGTGGGGCTGAAGCAACTCGTCTCGTGTTGCCTCTATGCCTCAACATGCTCTGAGTTGACTGTAGGATCTGTGGCCAAAATGTGGGCAGTGATGACTCTGCTCCAGCCACCTATGGCCAAGCAGGAATGGCCTGGGGGTTACGAGATGTTCTGATTTTTCAAAGGAAACTAGAAATCTGAGGGCTATGGATGTAGAAGTATTGGCTCAAAGCTTTTTAAGTTTATATTTATATTTATATTTATATTTATATTTATATTTATATTTATATTTATATTTATTTTTGAGAGAGAGAGAGAGAGAGAGTGGATAAGGGGCAGAAAGAGAGGAAGAGAGAGGGAATCCCAAGCAGGCTTCATGGGCGGTCAGCGCACAGCCGGATGCGGAGCTCGAACTCACAAACTGTAAGATCACGCCCTGAGCCGAAATCAAGAGTTGGATGCTTAACTGACGGAGCCACCCAGGTGCCCCCAAAGCTTTTTAAAATAAAAGGCAGGGGTGCCTGGCTGGCTCAGCCCATAGAGCATGCGACTCTTGATTTCGGGGTCGTGAGTTCAAGCCCCGCATTTAAGTAGAGATTACTTAAAAAATAAATAAAATAAAACAAGAGGCAGGTTTGACAAATATGTGCTGGCCACCACTGGGTGACCCCCTTCCTAGGTGTATTCATTCTCTGCAGCTGCTGTAACAAAGTCCCACAGATTGGGTGGCTTATGCCTCTTACAGTTGCAGAGGCTGGAGGTAAGAGATCAAGATGTCAGCAGGACTGGTTCCTTCTGAGCACCGAGAGGGAGACTCTGTCCCCAGCTTCTTGTCTCAATTCTACTGGTTTTGCTGCAGCTGTGGGGTAATTCGGTTTTTGTTTTTTTTTTAATTTTTTTAATGTTTATGTATTTCTTGAGAGAGAGAGAGAGAGAGAGAGCAAGCAGGGGAGGGGCAGAGAGAGAGGGCAACACAGAATCTAAAACAGGCTCCAGGCTCTGAGCTGTCAGCACAGAGCCCAACACAGGGCTCGAACTCATGGACTTTGAGATCATGACCCTTGCCCAAGTTGGAGGCTTAACCGACTGAGACACCCAGATGCCCCTGATGTTTCTCGACTTGTGGATGTATCAGCCCGTCTCTCCCTGCCTCTTCACACGGTGTTCTCCCTGTGTGTGTCCGTCTCTCTGTCCTGATCTCCCCTTTTTTATACAGGACACAGTTCCATTGGATTGAGGCCCACCCTGATGACCTCCCCTTGGTCATCTGCAAACACCCTATTTCCAAATAAACTTCCACCGACAGGTTCTGGGGGTTAGGACCTCAACATCTATTGGGAGGACACAGTTCAACCTGTAAGACTAAGGTGATCGGCAGATGATCAAAGCAGCCGTGGAGGCCTGGGAGGATCATGAAGAGGACAGGCAGGGATTCAGAGTGGGGCCCAGACTCGGGGACGCAGCATCCAATCATTAAGACTGGTCACATAGAAGGACCTGTGCCAGGCTCAGCCTGTCAGCGAGGGCTCAGGTAGCTGCGTAGGCAGCAGCGCCTGGCAGGCTGTGACCCTATGCTGAGTCTCACAGATGCCACCAGACCCACAGTGAAGCCGGCCCCTCAAGTCCATGGGGGATTTGAATGAGGCCTCTGATGGGACATGGCCACCCAGCACTGCACCCAGAGCCTGCAAAGCACATGTGAGGCCAGGTCTGCTGAAGGATTTGAGAACTGGGGTTGAACAAATAAACAAAGGAGGATAAAAAAAAAAAAAAAAAAATGAAAAAAAAAAAAAACAAAAAAAAACGAAAAAACACAAAAAACAGCAAAGGCCTGTTTCTTGACCAAGACTGAGTGACCATGTCTATCCTGACAGTCAGGGCTCAGCCTGGGGGGTTTCCGGTCTTCAGCAAGGACAGTTTCCAGCCTGATCACGGGACTGACGGTTCTTGGAGGCCTCGGGCTTCCTGGGTGTCCCACCCCACTGCAGCCTGCACACATGGGCAACAGCTGGCGCCTGAGCTGTGGGGGCCTTCATCAGGAAAACCAGGGGGCCCACGGGCACAGCCTCCAAACAGACTTTGGGACTGCAGAAGCCATGGAAATACCCCTTCACCCCATCCATCCAAAGAACATCCATTTAGACTACGGCGCGCACAAAGATGAACGCGGTGGGGAAATGGAGGCTCAGTGGGAGGTTGGAGGGAGGGTCTGACCTGAGGCAGGAGACCTGGTGTGGGGCTGTGGTGGCTACTAATGACATTAACGCAACTGCTTAGGGAATAGAGAGGCCTTTATACTGCTGTTTCCAATTCTCCTTCAAGATGACAAGATTTACTTAATTTCCAGGATTTTGTATCTGTGCCCCTTCCCTTCCAATGAAAACCCTGGTTCCCAAAGACATGAATATAATTATTTATGGTTAAATGTGTATATTTGTATATATAATAGCTTCAAAACAATGCCGTTTTGGTTAGCAACAATAGGCTTGCTGAATACAGCTTAGGGTCTATTGGTGGTTCTTTTTGTCTTTGTCCCACGTGAAATACACAAATTGTTTCAGAGTCACTTAAAACAATTCTCTGAGATTCATGCCACCAGTTTTGTATGCGGGACTGTTTGTTTTCAATATTACGAGGAAGCTTTTATTCTTTTTTGGTTTAATTTTGGTTTTCAGTTATGTAAAATGTTTACATGGGTCCAAAGCCAACTTACGAAACAAGGTACATTGTTTGGCTTGTAAACCCGGGGTTTGTTCTTCTATTGTTTCTTTTTTAAAATATAAGCAGATAGGTATGTGTATTCCTATCCCCCTCCCCCTTTCTCTAATATGAAAGGCAGGGTACTATACACAAGATTCTGGACCTGGTCTTTTTCAGTCTGCAACACAGCCTGACGATACCTCACAGGGATGGATGAAGACCTCCTTAGGGTTCCACACCACACTACTGTGCAAATGTGCTGTCCCCTCCGGATGGATCTCGGGGAGATCCCCCATCACCAGTTTTGTTAAAAGTGGTGCAGAATATAGCCTTGCTTGTGTGTAATTTCATTCTTTTGAGAGATTCCTTTTTTCTTTCTTTTAAAGTAGTCTTCATGCCCCACGTGGGGCTTGAACTCAAGACCCTGAGATCAAGAGTCACATGCTCTGCCGACTGAGCCAGCCAGGCGTCCTGAGAGGGTCCATTTTGAATCTTCCCTTTTCATCATGAACCCTTTGGCTGGTCACTTATTCCAAACCTCAGGCTCCTCACCTATATAATGGGCATAATAATAGTATCTAGTTCACAGTTCCAAATGAGTTAACACATATTTCAAATAGCATGTTTAGGGGCGCCTGGGTGGCTTAGTCGGTTAGCAGCCCACTCTTAGTTTCCATTTGGGTCATGATCTCACAGTTCATGAGATCCAGCCCCACGATGGGCTCTGCACTGACAGCACCGAGCCTGCTTGGGATTCTCTCTCTCTGTCCCTCTCCTGCTCTTTCTCTAAAAAAACAAAACAAAACAAAACATGTTTACAAGGCCTGGAAGGCAGTAGAGTCAAATGTTTGCTGTTATTTTTGTTTTCTAACTGTCCACAGCCCAGTACTTTCAAAGTTCACTACCAGGAAGGAGAGAGAGATGCAAACTTTAAGTTGCCGGATGGGGTGCCGAATGCTAGGAGACATAGGTACATCGGCGGCTCACCCATCCTGCCCCAGGGTCAGAGAAGGTGTGGGGTGTATCTCTAAATTTGCACTCTCTTCCGCTGACTTTCTTCTTATGCAAACCACTCCCCAGGTTTCCATTCTCCACCGGGAGCTACACCAACTCCCCACCCACAAGGTGAACACATGACCGGGCCTCCTCTCTCAGGCTCTCCATGATTGGCTCGGAGATGGGCACATGACCCAGGCCTGACCTCGCAGGGACTCAATGATTGGCTCAAAGATAGAAGCAGGATGCTGTGCATCCAATGACAGTCAGCCATGGACCTCCCTAGGGACTCTTAGAAAAGAGGCTCTCTCTTTTTCCCCCTGCGGAAAGCTGTTGGAAGTAAGTGTCGGGCTGCCAGGGGCCAACACATGGCAAGGGAGAGCATGAAGAAATCTGAGGGCAGAGATGGAGGAAGACAGACTGCCAACATGGTGGCTTGATTATTAGGGATATCAGGTGAGCTGGAAAAAAACCCCTTTCCTGACTAGGCTTAAATTAGGTTCTCATTTGCATCAAGGTTGGCAAAGAGAGGAATCCTGAGGCTTGAGGCTTAGCAACTAGGGGGATGGAGGAAAACACGACTTTCCAGTGGAGAGAAAAGCATGTGGGCAAGTCCTGAGGACGCAGCAGTCTGCCTCTTTAGCAGCTTTCTTTAACGCAAGACCTGTGAGCTGAACAAACCCACCTTCTCAACTGGAAGACTGAGCTCCGGATTCTGGGGAAGAGCAGGGCACTCTCACCTGGACAGTGCCTCTCATCAGGCAGGTGATGTCAGAATGGATAGGGGCATGCAGATGAGTTGATGGTGGTGTTAGAGGCTCAGCCTTCCTGGGTGCAGGCTGGGGACCCTGTGTTCCCCCACGATCAAGTTCACAGCTAACCCTGCTCATGCAAGATGTCCTCAACGGCATTCTCTCCATTGCTCAGTGCAGGCCTTAACTAGCATCCTCATTTTACCCCGGGGCCTCCACTTCCCTCCAGAGGTCGAGGCTGTCACACTGTCCCTTTGGTTTCTGAAGCCTCCCTGTGCTCTAGAAGTCCCTCCTTTCGTGCCCCCATGGTCTTGCTCAATGCCACTCCAAATCAGCTAAGAAACCTTTACTGGGTGCCTGAATTGAAACACACCTTATAACAGCTTGTGCTGAACAGGGCAAAAGGGCCAGGTTGCGCATGCCTGGCTTGGAGCTGGTGGGAGTGTGGGGTGGGGGTGGGGGGGCGGTGAGACTGAGAAACTGCACTTTGGTACTTGGAGACTTTTTTTTTTTTAACCCTTTTATTTATTTTTTTAAGTTTATTTATTTTGAGAGAGAACACGAGCAGGGGAGGGGCAAAGGGAGAGGGAGAAAGAATCCCAGTCAGGTTCCACACTATCATGACCTGAGCCGAAATCAAGAGTCAGAGGCTTAACTGACTGTGCCACCAGGCACCCTCTTTACCTTTTTATTCTGAAACAGAGATTCACATGTAGTTACAGATGGCACAGGGAAGTCTCTAGCACTCTCTGCTCAGTTTCCCCCATGGTTGCATCTTAAATATAGTACAATATCAATACCAAGAAGTTGACACTGGTGCACCACAAGTGTGTGCACGCGCCCTTCTTCGCTGCCATTTTATCACAGGTGTAGAGATCAGCACAGCCACCACTGCAGTCAAGACCCAGAACTGTTCCATCACCACAAAAGTCTCCCTTTATAGCAATGATTGTGAATTTGTCTGGTTCTCTTTTCAGTTCTTTCCGTGTTTGCTTCACATTTTTTTGCAGCTCAGTTGTTTGGAGCATGCACATTTAAGATTTTTTTTTTTTTTTTAATCTCTTCTTGGTGGATAGACCCTGCTATCATTATATAATGTCCCTGGCAATTTTTTTGGCTCTGAAGTCTACTTAATCTGATATTAATATAGCCATTCCTGCTTTCTTTTGATCAACACTTGCATGATATATCTTTCTCCGTCCTTTTATTTTCAACCTACCTATATTCTTCTATTTGAAGTGAGTTTTTCTAGAAAGCTTATAGTTGGGTCATGTTTTTCCTTTTTCTTTTAATTTTATTCATTTATTTTGAGGGGGAGGGAGGGAGAGAACCCCAAGCAGGCTCCGTGCAGTCGGCACAGAGCCCATGTGGTTTGTTCCTATGAATTGAATTGTTAAATTGTGACCAGAGCCGAAATCAAGAGCTGAGATCAAGATTTGGACGCTTAACCAACAACCACCCAGGTGCCCTGGATCATGCTTTTTAATCACTCTGACAACCTCTTAATTGGAATATTTAGGCCATTTACATCTACATTTAATGTAATTATTAATATGTTCAGGCTTAAGTGTGTTGTTTTCATTTTAATTCTGTGCTATTTTTTCTTTTTCTATTTTGTTTCTCCTGCCTTCCTATGGGTCATGTGAGCCTCTTTTTAGAATTCCATTTTGATAGATCTCTAGTGTTTTGAGTGTTTCTCTTTGCATAGCTTTTTTAATGGTTGTTCTAGATATTACATTATATACACATAACTTAATCACAGTCTACTGGTGATGTCATTTTACAAAGTGTAGAAAACTTCCCTCCTTTTAAGTCCCTTTACCTTCTCCCACTTATTATATCATTACTTTTACTATTTCCTCTCTGTACCTTTATAGAACCACATCAGACAGTGTTAAAATTTTTGCTTCAACCACTGAATTTGGAAAATTCGAGAGAAGGAAAATGTATTGCATGTACCCACGTTTTTTTATTTGTTTCATTGGTCTTTCTTATTTCCTGATGTTCCAAGATTCCTATCTTTATTTTTTTCTTTAGATAATTTTCTTTAGCAGTACATTTAGTCTAAGTCTGGTGGCAACAAAATCTACTAGTTTTCCTTCATCTGAAAATGTCTTGATTTCCCCTCATTCCTGAAGGCTATTTTCAGTCTACGATTCTGGGTTAAAAGTTCTTTTCTTTTGGCACTTGAGAACTGTCATGCCACTTCCTTTGAGATCCATGATTCCTTCCTTCCTTCCTTCCTTCCTTCCTTCCTTCCTTCCTTCCTTCCTCTCTTTCTCTTCCTTTCCTCCTTCCTTCCTCCCTCTCTCTTTCCTCCTTTCCTTCCTTCCTCTTTCCTCCTTTCCTTCCTTCCTTCTTTCCTCCTTCCCCTCTTTCTTTCCTTTCCTTCCTTCCATCCTTTCCTCCCTCTTCCTCCTTTCCTTCCTTCCTCCCTCCCTCTTCCCTCTCTCTTCCTCCTTTCCCTCCCTCCTTCCATCCTTCCTTCCTTCCTCCCTCTCTCCCTCCTTTCCTTCCCTCCTTCCTTCCTCTCTTCCTCCCTTCCTCCTTCCCTCTTTCCTTTCCTTCCTTCCTCCCTCTCTTCCTCCCTCCTTTCCTTCCTTCCTTCCTCTCTCTCTCTTTCCTCCTTCCCTTCCTTCCTCTCTTTCCTTTCCTTCCATCCTTCTTTCCTCCCTTCCCTCTTTCCTTCCTTCCATCCTTCCTTCCTCCTTTCCTCCCTTCCTTCCCTCCTTCCTCCCTTCCTCCTTCCCTCTTTCCTCCTTTCCTTCCTTCCTTCCTCCCTCCTTTCCTCCTCCCTTCCTTCCTTCTCTCCTTCCTTCCATAGGCTCCACACCGAGTACAGAGCTGAATGCAGGGCCTAAACTCACAACCTTGACATCAAGACCTGAGCTGAGATCAAGAGTCAGACCCCTAACCAAATGAACCACCCAGGTGTCCCAAAAAGAACTGAGCCATCTGTTTGATTTTGTTGTTTGTTTGTTTGTTTTGAACTCACAACCCTGAGATCAAGACCTGACCAAGAGTCAGATGCTTAACCAACTAGGCCACCAAGGCACCCCCTGGCTCTGTGATTTCTGATGAGATATCCACTCTCAAATTTTTTTTCCTATGGAGCACCTGGCTGGTTCAGTTGGAAGATCATGCAACTCTTCATCTCAGGGCTGTGAGTTTGAGCCCCACATTGGGTGTAGAGATTACTAAAAATAAATAACTTCAAATTGTCTTCTTCCTATAGGTAAGGCATTGTGTCTCTCTTGTTGCTTTCAAGATTGTTTCTTTGTCATGAGATATCAGAATTTTGACTTGTGTCTTGATGTGGATTTCTTTGAATTTATTCTATTTGGGGTTCACTCAGCTTCTTGAAAGTGGGGGTTTGTCTATTGCCAAATTTGAAGTTTTCAGCCATTATCTCTCCAAGTACTTTCCGACCTGCTCTCTTTCTCCTTTCCTTCTGGGACTCCAGTAACATGGATGTTAGATCTTTTGTGATAGTCTCACTGGTCCCTGACTCTACTCTTTCTTTTTCTTCCTTTTTGTGTATTTTCTCTTTATTGTTTAGATTATGTAATTTTTATTATTCTATCTTCCAGCTCTTATTCTTTATCCTGTTATCCCTATCCTGCTGTTGATACAGCAGCTCAGTTGATACTGAGCTTTTTTTTTTTTAAGTTCATTTATTTATTTTGAGAGAGAGGGAGAGAGCATGAGCAGGGGAGAGGCAGAGATGGGGAGAGAAAGAGAGAATCCCAGGCAGGCTGCACACTGTCAGCACAGAGCCTGACACGGGACTCAAACCCACAAACCGTGAGATCACAACCTGAACCAAAATCAAGAGTCAGACACTTAACCACTGAGCCACCCAGGTGCCCCCCTGAGGTGCCATTTACTGAGTTTTTAATTTCTGTTTTTGTCTTCTTCAGCTCTAAAGTCCTCATTTTGCTTTTCTCTCTTCTATTCCTTTGTCAAGACTCTACTTTTTCACTTGTTTCAAATGTGTTCATAATTGCCCACTGAAGCATTTTTATGCTGGCTGCTTTAATATTCATTGCAGATTATTCTAACATCTCTGCCATCTCGGTGTTGGGCACTGACTGTCTTTTTTCATTCAGGTTGTAATTCTCCTGGTTCTCGTTATGATGTGGTTGTCAATTAAAACCCATACATTTTGAATATTATATCATGAGACTTGAGATTTTATTTAATTAGATCTGTTTTAGCTGGCTCCCCTAATACAGGCCACTTTGGCAGGAGAAGGAAGGTACCACCTCATTACTGCCATGGGGAGGGAGATGTCTAGGTTCCCCACGTGGCCTCTGTTGTCACCTGAAGGCAGGTAGTTCCGGGTGGGACTGGGAATTCCTTCTCCCCTCTAGGCCTCACTGATCCCATCCTTGCTGGGAGGGGCTGCCCCACAGGAGGCTCCACTGAAACCACCACAGAGCCGGGGTGGTGGTGCTTGGCTGTGTTGGGAAAATAAGTAAAGTTCTGCACCATAAGATGGCCTACGGGACTAACATAAGCTTCTAGCTTAGAGACCCTGCTTCTGGGTTCTTCTTCCTGCCCTGCTTGCCGTGCATGCCAAATTACTACTATTGCAGAATGCGGAAGTGACAGATTATAAATTGTCCCCCATGCTTGTGCTCAGGGCTCAGATCTTTGGAGAAACGGTCTCCTCTGAGCCTGCCAGTGTTAAATAAATCTCCGATCCACCAAGATCTCCAAGTGCCGCTTGGTGTTTCCCGCCAGTGTTCCAGGCTGGTCCCATCACAGCTGGAGTCCGGTAGTTATTATCTAAACTTTTCTATCTTGCTAGGTTGCCCCTTTCCCAGTCCCCTGGCTACAGGGAGCAGGCTTTCGTTGAGAACTCACCACCACGTCATTCCTTGTGTCCCGAGGTCCCTAGATGGCCTGCCTTCTTCTCACTACTTTGATAGTCTTATGTTTCTTTTATATATAATGTCCGTGTTAGTTGCTCTTAGCAGGAGAAGAGGAAGAGTACTTCTCCATCTTTCCAGAATGGAAGTTACTTGGAGCCTTTTAAACTGTGTTTCAGATGCCAACATGGAACAAAAGTAAAACAAAGCCAGCGTGCCTGGGGCAAACATTGTAACATCTTAGATGGCACTGAAGGTACTGGGGATGACACGGTTAAAGAACATGAGCATGGGGGCTGGAATGACCTCAAATGGAATACTAACTCGACCTTACGCAAGCTGCTTTGGCTGTCAGAGGCTCAGTTTTCCTTCCGGAAAATAAAAAGCAAGTGACTTCTTATGTCGGGGTGTCATGAGGAGTAAGTGAGATAAAGTATGTCAAGTGCCTGGAATTGAGAATGCATGCCATAAATGATTGCTTTTCCCAAACAGTTCCAACCTTCTACCCTAACATTTCCTAAGTGAATCCTCAGTTGTAGTTCAAACTGTCTGTAATCTTGCTGCACCTGCTGCCGAGCTCCGTGATGTTGGACGTGACCCTTTCCCTTGCTGGGACTTAGTTTCCCCAACTTCAAAAGGAGAGGGTTTGTCTAGATCCCTGTTACTCCATGGATGGGTCACAGCAGTTTCTGGGAGCTTGTTCAAAAGCAGAATCCCAGGTACCGCACCAGACCCACCGAGGGAGAACCTACCTTTGAACAAGACCCCCAGCCGTGTCTGACACATTGAAATTTGAGAAGCAGTGCTCTGGGTGACCTCCAAGGAAGCTTCCAGCTCTGACTTTATCTACATCAGGCTTTCCCACCCCCATGCCACTGCTGACGCTTTGACCTTTCTATCTGGCCACAGAGTGCTAACCATCATTTAAGACACAGCACTAACCCTTCCCACCCTGCCCCACCCCAAGGATAAAGCTTTCTCTGATCGCCCCAACCTGAAGTCATCCTCAACACACCCTAATGACCCCTAAATGACCACTCTCCGGACCATTAGTTAGATAATTAATCATGTGCTCTGTGACAGTCTGCCTGTTTTTTTTCCCTTGAGCCACTGTTTAAATCATGTATCCTGTATTCTTATTAAACTTTCTATATCTCCGCGGATATGGAGAATGCAGACAGCTCCTGGAAAGCTCTTGGGGGACAGAGACCATGACTTCCACAGGCCTGAATGCTAACCATCTGGTCCCACACCCACAGGAGACAGTCAAATACACAATCATCTATCTACACAGCGAACATGCTCTACGCACAGCTTTCGAGTGCCTGCTTAGGAAAAAATGTTATGATAGTCAGTATTTTAAAAGAGCACAAGTAAATCCATATTTTCTGTTCCCTAACATGTTAAAAAGGAAACTTTTTTTCTCTTTTTGATGAATAACCAGTGCTGGAGAGATCGTGCTGAAACATAGCTTTTTCACAAAGCACAACGGTGGGGCGCCTGGGTGGCTCAGTCAGTTAAGCATCCAACTCTTGTTCTTACTTAGCTCAGGTCTTGATATCATGGTCATGAGTTCCAGTATGAAGAGTCATCATATATAACTCAAAGACTAGGGTACATCCATTTGATGGACAACCATGGAGCCATGTAAAATAATTAAGAAGGCTGTATTCAAACATAGAAAAACGCATATTCAATATTAGGTAAGAAAATACACACACAAAATAACATATGCTACTGATTATAACTAGTATGTAAACAAGAACTGAAAAGAAGGAACAAAAAAATGAGAAATCATACTTTAAATGATATAATTGGGTTTAATTTCCTGTACTCATTTTTCCCCCAATTTTTCATTTTGCCAACATTTCATTAAATTAAAAAGAAAACTTTTAAGTGACACTAAAAGTAGATTTGGATATCAGCCTGGGATGACTTAGGAATAGACCCAAGTCCATTTTCCTAGTAGGTTCACCCATTCTGCCATTATGTGGGACCTGACAGTTACGTGACACTTAAAAAAAATTTTTTTTAACATTTATTCAAGAGACAGAGACAGAGCACAAGCGGGGAAGGGGCAGAGAGAGACACAGAATCTGAAGCAGGCTTCAGGCTCTGAGCTATCAGCACAGAGCCCGACGTGGGGCTCGAACCCACAAACGATAAGATCATGACCTGAACCGAAGTTGGACGCCCACCAACTGAGCCACCCAGGCGCCCCTATTTTTTTTTTAATGTTTACTTACTTTGGAGAGAGACGTGAGCGGGGATAGGAGCAGAGAGAAGGGGATAGAGGATCCAAAGCAGACTCTGTGCTGACAGCAGTGAGCTCACAAACAGTGAGATCATGACCTGAGCCAAAGTTGGACACTCAACTGAGCCACCCAGATGCTCTGTGACATTTAAATTAATAACTAAGTTCTCAGCACTAAGAAGCTCTCAGCAGCAACAGCAAAGAAAGCCCCAAGGCTGGAAATGACCACCTTGAAAGAGAAGATGTTCATTTATAATCTGTAGCTGCAAGCTGTCATTCATTCATCCCCAGCCTGCACTGAAATAAGACTTTATTTGCAGATTGCCAGTGGGATAGGAGATCATTAAAATAGTCTTTAGCCCACGTACCAACCCTATCCTTAGCACACAGCTCATAGGGAGCCCCAGTTCACTTCCCTTCTGTGGTTGTAGGAGCAGGGAGTGGGGCCCGGTCACCCTCACCGGTGACCCATGGGTCCCTCGATCTGCAGTGACCCCAACCTTCCATTACCCTTGACCAGCTCCTGAGCCTCCTCCATCTACAAAATGGGGATTCCTCATTGGGAGAAATGTGGTAATTTTGAACATTTCTAGAACATGGCAATGATTAATATGGGTTCTCATCTCAGATTTCAGTTACATGCTATCAGTTTTTATTTTTATTTATTTTTTTAATGTTTATTTTTGAGAGAGAGACAGAGCACGAGCGGGGAGGGGCAGAGAGAGAGGGAGACACAGAATCGGAAGCAGGCTCCAGGCTCTGAGCTATCAGCACAGTGCCCGACACGGGGCTCAAACTCACAAACCATGAGATCATGATCCAATCCAAAGTTGGACACTTAACCAACTGAGCCACCCAGGTGCTCCTCATGCTATCAATTTTTAAAGCTAAGAATTAAACATTTTTTCATTGATACCACTCATTGCTAGATAAGAATGGATGTTCTTGTACATTCCTAGTGGGAGTCTCGATACAACCTTTTGAGAAGGCAATTTGAAAACCACGATGTGTAACTGAAGCTTTAAAAATGTGTGTATCTTTTGACCCAGCAAATCCACTTCTGGGACACTGTCAGAAGAAAATTAAGTAGAAGAGAAAATGTGTGTGTACAGGGCTGCTCACTGCTTATAAATAATAGAGGCAGAAACCTGGAAACAGCCTAGGTATCCAACAGTAGAAGGCCATTTAAATAAATTTTGGCACACATCCGCAGTGGAATCTTAGCACTCATGAAGTTGTGGACGTATAGTTAATCATGTAAAGGAATGGTCATGGAATACCGAGCTATTTTAAACCATAATATTTACTGTGTGATTCTGTTTTGAGAGGAAAGAATCTGTCTATCTAAATCTAGATATACACGTACCATATATACAGTATCCAGTCTGAGAAAGAGAGTATCATTCATGGCCCTTTCCTGACTGGGTGTTTCCTGCTGGGGCAGGTGCCTGTGGTGAGTTAACACAGCCCCTGTCCAGTGGGGAAGAGGCACCTATGTCCACAGAGTGCCAGGGAGAAGGGATCGGTGGAAAGGTCCAGAAGATGAGCTGCCACGTGCCAGGAACGTCAGCAGCCCTGTGCAGGCTCTGTCTGAGCAAACGGTGCAGAAGGAGACCTATGCCTCCCCACTTCACCACAGACCCAGCAGGCTCTCGGGGGCTTGCATCGTCCAACTCACTGAGTACCTGTGACCCAATCCCACGGGGCTAACATCAACTTTGCGCCCTCTCTTTCTCGTTGTGACCACATGTATCTTCTCATCCACTGCCATCTGCCGGGTGCTGGAGGTTTCGAGGGTCACACCGTCTGTAGGAGGCAGAGCCCGGGTCTGACCATGCAGGTCGGCACTCACTGCATCACGCCACACGGACCTTTACCCATGCCCGGTTTTACACTGGGGTGTGAAGAAAGAGGAGACTGTGTTTCTGGAGCTCGCGCTGGAGGGGACCAGTGTGCGCCAGAGGGACAGATGAGAGAAAAAAGACAGGAGTCACTGAGTGGTAAACTGCCTTGTTCCAGAGGGTATGATGGATGGAAGGGGACCCCAGAGGATGGTAGCACGTGATAGAGGCCAGGGGAGAATGACCACTGTGGTGGGAAAGGCAGTAACGACACCAACATGTGTGGGCACTCAAACTGTGATGCCAGGCACTGCGCTAAACACTGATGATTAACTCATTCGCATCTGCCTACAGTCCACGAGGAGGTGTGGAGATACCCAATTGACAGCTGGAGCTTAAGAAACTTCTCCAAGGGGGCACCTGGGTGGCTCAGTCGATTGGGCATCCGACTTATGATTTTGGCTCAGGTCATGATCTCGTGGTTCGTGAGTTCGAACCCTGCATTGGGCTCTGTGCTGTCAGTCAGAGATTGGGATTCTCTCTCTGTCTGCCCCCCCCCCCATTCAAAAGAAGTAACCACACTTAAAAAAAACAAAAACAAAAACTTGCCTAAGGCCACACAGCTGGAAAGAGAAAGAGCTGGGATTCAAACCCAGTCTTTTTTTTTTTCAGTCACTTGAAACCACACACATGAATTATCCTAAGTGTTCTGTTAGTCAGAAGTCCAGTATGCACCCCATCAGAGTAAAATCAAGGTGTGGGCAGGCTGTAGAGGCCCTGAAGGAGAATCTGTCTCCTGCTCATTTGCAGTGTCGGCAGAATTCAGGTCCTGTTGTCACACTGAGGTCCCCGTTTTCTTGCTGGCTATAAAATCAGGGCCCATCCCAGCTTCCAGAAGCCACTGCATTCCTTGGCTTGTGGCCCCTCTCTCAATCTTCAAAGTCAGCACTGGCAGGGGGAGTCCTTCTCTTGGCGTCTCTCTCTGAATTACCTTTTTACCTTTTCAACCATCCTCCGCTCTTTCTGAAATTATTTTCTTTAATCACAGTGACATACACACAGCATAAAACAGAATCATCTTAACCATTCATCAGTGAACAGTTTAGCGGCATGAAGTGACATCCATATTGTTGTACAGCCATCCCCACCATCCATCTAGAATCTCTCCATCTTGCAAAACTCACACTGTACCTGTTCAGTAAGAACTCTCCCTTCCCCCCACCCTGCAGCCCCCGAGAACCACCATTCCACTCTGTCTCTAGGACCTTGACTACCATAGGGTACTTCAAACACGTGGAATCGTACACTATTTGTCCTTTTGTGACTGGCTATTTCACTTAAGCTTCATCCATGTTCTAGCACATGTCAGAACATCTTTTCATATTCAGGGTGAATCGAATCCACTGCAGGGACAGACCACATTTTGTTCATCCGTTCATCCACTGACTGGACACTTCGGTTGCTTCCACCTTTTGGCTACTGTTGAGTAACGCTGCTAAGAACTTGGGTGTACAAATGCTGTTTCCAGACCTTGCTTTTAACTCTTCTGGGTGTGGACCTGGAAGCAGAACTGCTGAAGCACGTGGGGAATGCACACCGTTTTCTGTCACATCTGCACCACTTTACATTCTGAAGCCAGGCAACTTTAATCCACAGCCTGTACTCTCAATTCTAGGCTGTCTAAGGGAGGGTGCTCAGGGTTCGAGGACCCAGGGATAAAGCTGCAGAGGGAGGGTAAGCAGATGTGTGTCTGGAGGGCAGGGAGGAGGCCACCCTGGCTGGCATGGAGGCCCCAGAGGCACGCTAGGCTGAGCCATTTAGACCTGATGCTGAATGGAGCCACTTACATGTTCTGAGAACAAGATCCGGAGATTTTGAAGACGGAGTTTCACCGGGAAGACTGTTCTGGTGACAGCACATGGCTTGGATTGAGAGGGTCCATGTCGGCATGAAACAGACCCTGGAGCCCGTGGCTCTCTGCGAGGAGTCGGATATTCCCTCTTCACTGCATTCATTAGCTCATCCAACAACCCATTGATTCAAGATCCCTCAGCACTCACGGTTCGTGGGTTTGAGCCCCATATCGGGCTCTGTGCTGATCGCTCAGAGCCGGGAGCCTGCTTCAGATTCTGTGTCTCCCTATCTCTGCCCCTCCCCTCCTCTCTCTCAAAAGTAAACCAACATTTAAATCAATCAATCAATCAATCAGATACAAGATTTATCACCCTACTTGGTGCCACATCCTGAGGTCACAGACAGGAATCGACCTGGGGCTCACAGCCCAGCAGGGAGGCCAACACAATAGCCCACTGCCCCCAGTGACACAGGAAGAGGACACTTTGGGAATTCAGGGGTCTGGGCCAGCACAGACAATCTGCACTTGTAACTGACATGTATGGGAGGAAAAACACCCCAGTTTACGGACGGGTTGCGTCCCAGTCTGAATCCTAGTTGCTCACAGAGCATAGGTTACTCTCCCACACAAATGCATAATCCCTGGCTGTAAATTCAAATTAAGCCAGCATTTTCAGAGCTTGGCTTAATACGTAGGAACAAAGCTGAGCGAAGGGACCTAGTCCCATTTGGGTTTTCTGCCAAGGTTCTAATTTTTAGAACTATCCCTCCCCCCACCCCAAGTCTAATGAAAATAAAATCACTGCCTTTGAAGCAAAAACTTTTCCACGCAGAAGAAAGTTGCTGCCTATTCTAACGGACGCCCAAGAGCCATGTGCTACATGAGCCTCTTGGAGGCAGCTGAGATGCAGATGTGGTGGAGGGCAGGCCGGGCTCAGCTCCCAGCCAGCCCTCCCAGGGACATCTGCTCCAGGGGACTTTTCCTCTGGAAGCCACATTGCCCTGGGCCTCTTCTGCTCCCCTTCGCACCCCACCTGCTGCAGCCCCCCAACCCCAGCCTCCGTGCCCGCGCAGGCTCCTTCTGCAATCTGCTCACCTTAGTGGGGAGGCGACCAGGACCCCGCGAGCACCTGCTGTGAGCCTATCCTTGGGCCAGTGTCCGCCTAGGAACCACACGGGTCCAGGACTGGTGTGGAGGTTTCAGGGGGAGTGGGGGCCTAACCAGCCTCAGCAGGGAAGGGGTGACGAGGAAAGGCCATGCCAGACCCACAAATCTCCCATGGCCCTCAGCGCCTGGATTCCAGCCCCTGCTGGTTCTGAGCCTGCCTCCCCACTGTCCCCCGCCCCACTGCCTTCACTGAACAACCAAAAGCAAGGGAGTAACTCTCAGCCTCCTGACTCCCTCCTGTCCTCCCCTGTGGGCTTGGGCCTCACCTCCTCCTGCATCTTTAGGACACCCAGACCATACTCCTCTTAGCCATCCGGTCTGGCTCCTCAGCTCAGCTGTCATACACACTCACGGCTCCTCCCTCTTGAGCACCTCCCAGCACCCTGTGCCCCTTCCAGAAGCTGCCCACTCCGCCTCACCTCTTCCTTTCCTCCCCACCTCCCACCCATTCCTCACTCAGCTCCCCGCAAACAACACGCACCAAGGTTTAAGTCCAAATCCAAGTTTTACTGCTCGGTGTCACCTGCCCCTGATGACTGGCTCCCCTGGGGACTCCATCCCATATACACGGCCGGCTTTCCTCCCCACGCTGTCCCATCTGCAGCCTCCTCTGCTGGCCCCTTCTCAGCACCTTGCACTTGACCGGGATTCACTGCCTCTCTGTGGATTCTTCAGGATCTCACCTCCTCCCCAGCTTCGGTCATGGTCCATCGTGAGCCTCAGAACCAAATCCCTAACAGCATCCTGGGCACCACCACCATCCTGTTCCACCTGGCCGATCCCGTTGACCCAAGCTGCTCCTCACAGGCACCCAGCACCCCAGAGACTTCCCCTGCCCTCCTCTCCCTCCCCTAGCTAATAAAACCCAAGCCCCCAGCAGTCCTGATCCTGAACACCTATACTCAAGAATCATTTACTACCTACTCCTCTCACCTGAGCTGAGCAGGCTCCTCCCTCATCCCCCCGCCCCCACCCGCTGCCCCGCCTGAGGTCAGGCCCCTCAAGTCCATTGTTGTCCAACTAAAATGCCCAAGTGCTCACAAGGCATGCCCTGGCTGAAACCTCCCCAGGTAACTTCCTGGCTCTTAGGAGAAGTTCAGACTCCTGACCATGTTGTACGAGGACTAAATGATCTAAATGTCGAAGGACCCTCTTTCCAGACACATGCTTGGCCTTCCTGCCCATCTCCCGCTAACCCCCATACCACCCCCCCTCACACACACACTTATGTACAAACTCTACTTTCTAACCATCTTCAACCAACCCTTAGTTCCTGGAATGCTCAGGTGCTCTCTCACTGTCCACTTACCCTTACCCTAGGTGTCATTTCCCTTTGGAAGCATCCTGACTCCTCAGGCCCGGATTGGGCATCCCTCCCAGTCTCTCCCCAACTCCCCAGATACTCCATGGGGAGGTGGACTATGCCCACCTTCCCCACCAGGTCTCCCTGCATCTCATACTTATCCCGGAGCTAAATAATTAGCAGTTAAATAAAAGAATGAGGATGTGTGGTGTGCTGTCAGTAACTGGCGAAGTGGGTCCTCCTGTATACAAAGCTGAAAAGCCCCAGGCTGCAAGCATGGAAAGTGTCCATTATGGTAGACAGATGCGCCTCTGGGCAGGGCTCCAGTGGGTGCGCACCCTCGTCAAAGCTCATGACTCCTGGAGGCCATGATGGGCTGTGTCTGGGCCCTCGGCCAGGGCCCAGCTGGGACAGAGACTCTAGTCGGTGGAGAACTGTAACAACCACACCCATCCTCCCATCCATCCCTCCAGCCAAGGAACAGCCAGAAGTGTCCAGCCAGGCATGGCAAGATGTCTCAGTCATATATTCCTTATTGCACTACCATATCCCCAGTGTCTAGAATGGTGCCTGGCAAATAGGTGTGTCATAGAGATTAGCTGTATGGATGGATGCATGGACGAAAGCAATCCCGAATCCCTGACCGGTGGGAGAGGAGTGTACATTGCCAGCATCCCAGCATCAAAGACACAGTGGGAAGGGTCAGAATGCTCCCTGAGGCCTGTCTAGACACGGGCACTGGGAGGACAAATAGGCCCACATGGCCACCACTTAAGCAGAGTGAAGGAAGGATACAAATAAGTGGTTCACCTCAACTCAAAGGAGAGTCTGTTAAAGTCAACACCCACCCTATTGACAAGGCCCCGACTTGCTCTCTCTTGTTTCAGGCTTTCAGTGACAGCAACCCCTCCTTTAGAACAGCACATGCAGTCTGCAGACCTTTTTCAGTTCCTTTATCATCTTTGCCCCCACTCCCCCCCCCATCCCTAACAGTCAATATGTAGATGAGGAAACTGGGAGTTTAAGGACAGAAATGTGTCAGAACAAAGCCCAGGCCTCAAGCTGGGGGCAGAATGTGAGGCCAGCCAGCGGCTACTGCAAACAGCTCGAGCTGGGGGCACAGACTCAAAGGCCTCCTAGGCCAGGCACACAATGTGTGCCAGACAGTGGGGAGCTGCAGACTGGTGAGCTAGAGGCAAATCCTCTGCTCAGTGCAGCACAGCTCTGGCAGCACTGCCACGTGGCAAGCTGGTCTCTGCGCTGCCTGGCCCAGATTTCCCAAGAGAAGTCAGGTATCAGGATTTTGGAACAGAGTTTCCTGACTTTTAACACATTATACTGGTTGGATCCATTCTCTATTGAAGGATATTTATCTCACTAGTCATTGCTACTGTCCCCCACTATGTCCCATAGCCTAGCACAGGAAGTAGCATCCACCAGGCCTACCACAAATACTGTCTAGATGGATGGTTGGATGGATGGATGGATGGATGACAGATGGAGGGATGGACAGATGGAAGGATGAATGGACAGGTGGGTGGGTGGGTGGGTAGATGGATGGATGGGTGGGCAGATGGATGGATGAATGGATGGTTGGTTGGATGGATGGATGGATGGATGGATGGATGGACAGATGGAGGGATGGACAGATGGAAGGATGAATGGACAGGTGGGTGGTGGATGGATGGATAGGTGGATGGGTGGATGGATGGATGGATGGACAGATGCAGGGATGGACAGATGGAAGGATGGATGGACAGGTGGGTGGGTGGGTGGGTTGGTGGGTGGGTGGGTGGGTGGGTGGGTGGGTGGATGGATGGATGGATGGATGGATGGATGGGTGGGCAGACGGGCAGATGGATGGATGAATGGATGGTTGGTTGGATGGATGGATGGACAGATGGAGGGATGGACAGATGGAAGGATGAATGGACAGGTGGGTGGGTAGATGGACAGATGGATGGATGGATGGATGGATGGATGGATGGATGGATGGATGGACAGATGGAGGGATGAATGGACAGTTGGGTGGGTGGATAGATGGCTAGACAGATGGGTGGGCAGACAGATGGATGGATGGATAGATAAGTAGATATATGAATGTGTGGATGGACTGGTGGATGCATGCAGATGTGGATTCATGGACAGTTGGCTGGATGTCAGATGGTCAGATGGATGGATGGATGGTCAGAAGGAAGGGAGAGAGGGAAAGGATGTGTGACCAACAAGGCTGGACAGTCCCCAATTTTGCTGCCAGAGCAGAAGGCTCCATGAAGGTAGCTGGTTACTAGTTCCCCAGTTGCAAAGCAGACAGATCTATCAGTTACTCAAAGCCTTCTTCCAAACTCCCCAACAGGCACTCACATGACTCCTACATACTCTCCCTCACCACTGGAGAGTTGATATGGGATACACTAAGGACAAAGAGAAACCTGGGTTATTCTGGACCACAGCTCAGAGTTGCTCTGTTGACATACTTGGGAAGAAGGCATCTGTGACACATCTCTAAATGTGAACAAAGCAGCATAAACCAGTTTTGTCTCCACGATTAATGAGAGAGAATAGACAGAATGGGAATGCATGGATTTGGGAATTAAGTGGACCAGGATTCAAAGCTCAGTTCAGCCACAGACTTAGCCATGTGACTGTGGGCAAGTCCCCTATCCTCTCAAGATTCAGTGTTCTCATCTGCAAAAGGGGGTGATAATGCCTACCTCATACCATGTTTGTGAGGAGTACCTAAGATGATACTGTGTGCATGCTGCTAGCACAGAATCTGGCTAATGAATGTTAGCTCAACTTTGTGCTACCCAACTGTCCACGCAGTATTATGAAATGAAGACTTTATAGGAATAAAATGTAAAGATTAAATTTACTCCTTCAAACTATTTAAGACCAACATTTAAGAATGAGGAGGTTCAGGGGCACCTGTGTGGCTCAGTTGATTAAGCCTCTGAATATTGGTTTTGGCTTAGGTCATGATCATGAGGTTCGTGAGTTCGAGCCCCACCTCGGGCTCTGCACTGTCAGTGCAGAGCCGGCCTGGGGTGCTCTCTCTCTCCCTCTGTCTCTGTCTCTCTCTCTCCCTGCCCCTCCCCCACTTGTGCGTTCTCTGTTTCTCTCAAAATAGATAAGTAAACTTAAAAAAAAAGAATGAGAGGAGCGCCTGGGTGGCCCAGTTCGTTGGGCATCCAACTTCGGCTCAGGTCATGATCTCACAGTCCGTGAGTTCGAGCCCCGCGTTGGGCTCTGTGCTGACAGCTCAGAGCCTGGAGCCTGCTTCAGATTCTGTGTCTCCCTCTCTCTCTGACCCTCACCGGTTCATGCTCTGTCTCTGTCTCAAAAATAAATAAACATAAAAAAAATTTTTAAAAAAAGAATGAGGAGATTAAAATGTCCATCAATGGAATGGGTATACAAAGTGTGGGATATACATACAATTGAATATTAATTCAGTCATAAAAAGCAATGATGTACTGATTCATATTCAAATGTGCTAAGTGAAAGACATTGGACACAAAAAGCTATATGATGTAAGATTCAATTCATATGAAATATCTATTTTTGAGAGAGAGAGAGAGAGAGAGAGAGAGAGAGAAAGAATGCACGTGGAGGAGGGGCAGAGAGAGAAGGAGATAAATCTCAGGCAGGCTCTGTGCTGTCAGTAAAGCCTGATGGGGGCTGGGGGCGGGAAGGCTCGAACTCAGGAACCATAAGATCTTGATCTGAGCTGAAACCAAAAGTCAGATGCTTAACCAACAGAGCCACCCAGGTGCCCCAATAGGAAATATCTAGGCTAGGCAAGTTCATAGAGACCCAAAGTAGATTAGAGGTCACCAGGGGCTGGCGGGTAGCAGAAGTGGGTCACAAAGTTTCTACTTTGGGTGTGAAAAAGTTTTGGAAGTAGACGGTGGAAACAGTTGCACAACATCATAAATGTAATTAATGCCACTGAATCGTACCCTTAAAAATGGTTATGATGGAAAATATATTTTACCACAATAAAAGAATTTTTTAAAAAATGGGAAGCCTTAGCAAAGTAACAATTCTCCTAGTTTGCTTAAAAAGGGAGAGAGCTACATGACTTTGGATTGTATAAACATTAAAAACATTTAGAGTTAACTAGATGAAGGCGTCTTTTTGCCCTTGGAGACCTAAAATGTGTTTTCAGTTTATGAAATGACATTTGGAAACATGACCTGGATGTTTTGCTTTCTGTAATCTGGGGGCAGGAGAGAGAATGGGAAAAACTAACCAGGCAAGTGACTGCCCCTGAAAGACAACCAACCATAGAAAAGTTTCTCCCCACCTCTCAAATTAAGGTACATGGATTCAGCTCACATGAATTCCAGTCAGAACTTTTGTTTTAAATTTTTTAATGTTTATTGATTTAATTTAGAGAGAGAGAGAGAGCACGCATGTGAGCACGTGCAGGGAGGGGCAGAGAGAAAGAGGGAGACAGAGAATCCCAAGCAGGTTCTGTGCCACCAGCACAGAGCCCGAGGTGGGTCTTGATCTCACAAACTGGGAGATCATGACCTGAGCCCAAATCGAGAGTCAGATGCTTAACCGACTGAGCCACCCAGGCGCCCCTCCAGTCAGAATGCATTTTAACAGGGACAATAGTGTGGTCTCAAGCAGTCTACCCCGGGGCTGGGAAAGGCCTCACCACCTTCCCTGTGCAGGCAGGAGATGGTCTGCACAGACAGACCCTAACCCAAGTGGTTCAGCAAGGGGCACAGCCACCCTCAGCCCATGAGCTGTGTCCACAAGTCTTTTGAGGAAGAAGGTACCCAAGGGTAAGCGATGAGCTTTTATCTGAGGACCAGGGGGCAGTGTCAGAGGGCTAGATGGCGGCTGAGGGGGTGCCTGTGATCCTCAGGCAGTCTGACGACATGTGCCAGTACCACAAATGGTAATCCAGGCAGGCACTGAGCACTCATAACGGGAACTGTCCAGGGACCAGAGTCAGCTTCCAGAGACTGCTGGTTACCTCTGCCAAACAGCATGCTTTCTCTTATGCTTTTGTCTCCACACAGATCCCCTCACCCCGCCACTGTCTGGGAAAGAAGGTCCATCTTGAACCCTTGGGCACTGAGCACAGAGACAGTTTCACTAATGAGCTGTGCGCCCCCAGCCCTATTTTCTTTTTTTTCTTTTAAAAATTTTTTTAACGTTTATTTATTTTTGAGACAGAGAGAGACAGAGCATGAACAGGGGAGGAGCAGAGAGAGAGGGAGACACAGAATCTGAAACAGGCTCCAGGCTCTGAGCTGTCAGCACAGAGCCCGACGCGGGGCTCGAACTCATGGACCGTGAGATCATGACCTGAGCCGAAGTCGGACACTTAACCGACCAAGACACCCAGGCGCCGCCCCCAGCCCTATTTTCTATGTCTCTAGCACAGCTCCTATCTAAGCTCAGAACTGAATTGGAAAAAAACAAACAAAAAACTCCAAGATGTGGACAGGTTCCAAGAAATCCATGTGGCCCAGCGTTAAAGATGTGTCACTAGAACGGGCCAAGGAAGAGCAGCTCCAAAGCTCTGTTCCTGTTTAACCACGGACAGAAATTGTCATCCTCTGTGTCCATGGAGGCATTAGGGTGGGTGCTTTATATCATTTTCTTTCATTTCTGCCATGCTTTATCGGTGCATGTAATTATTTCCATGACCGAACCAACAGTGAGTGTGAAATACAAACAGACGTAGCCAGAGGAACCTAATGAGATCTGAAATGATGAACAATGGGCAGGAAACTCTTCTCCGTGCAGTCAACACACATTCTAGATTCTGATGTCCCTGTGACTGGGACCATAACATGACACGGTGCTGTTTCTGAGGGTGGGACAGGTTCTGGTACATGGATCGTGAACACGGCTTTCACTCACTGCCATGGTGATTTCCTGAGAACCTCTCCCATCTGAGGCAGTTTATTTGGGTGACCTCCAAGAAGGACCTTGAAAATGCAAACACCCGTGGGAATAAGCATCAGCAGAAAAATTAGGTCTATGTAATGTGGTTAGAATCTCCGGGGAATGACTGCTTCCAGTAGGGCACTAGATCAGTCAGGATTTTTAATCTTCAAAGATCAGGGATACCTGGGTGGCTCAGTCAGTTAAGCATCCAACTTCAGCTGAGGTCATGATCTCATGGTTTGTGAGTTCGAGCCCTGCATTGGGCTCTGTGCTGACAGCTCGAAGCCTGGAGTCTGCTTTGGATTCTTTGTCTCCCCCTTTCTCTACCCCTACCCTGCTCATGCTCTGTCTCTCTCAAAAATAAATAAACATTAAAAAAATGTTTTCTTTTTTAAAAAAAGCTCAGATCACATTAACTTAATAGAGAGAATGCACTGCCTCCCTTGAGTGACAAATCCAGAGAGATTCAAGTATAGCTACATCCAGGTGCTCCAATTACACCACCGTCATCAGGACTGTCCATCCCCATCTCTCAGCTCTGGTTTCTCTGAGTTGGATTCATTCATGGCAGGAGGGCCCAGCAGCTCTGGGCTTACATTATACCAGCTTTGCAACCTCAGTGGAAAGAGACCTTCACTTTTTCAAAAGTCCTAAGAAAAGCCTAGAATCTGCCTCTTTGGAGGCTGACCCGGTCATGTGCTTATCACTAGAGAGTGCGGTCAACCCACCCTAAGCCATAGCCTTGGAACAGGGAAAGAGGTGCTGTCACCAATGGAGGGGGGATAGATGTCCGCTGTCCAGCACAGGCAGGGCAGACGTCCTGGTAATGGCTAAGCCTTGACCTGACCAGCTCCTGGCCCTTACCAGCCTCCTCTTCCCTGCCAGATGGAGCCACCTGACCATACCTGCTGATTTCTTCTGCAGATCTGCCCCAGCTTCTAGAACAGCCTGGCCTAAGGCAGGTGGGCAGTGGCTGGTTCTTGTCCTGTTTATGGTGAGGTCTCCCCAACACCACAAAAAAAAAAAAAACAAAACAGGATTTTTCTTTTTTCATAGAGTTCCCTGTCTAGGGTCCTACAGGCAGTGTGCCTCAACAATGGACTGAGTGATTCATTCATTCACTCATTCATTTACCAGCCATTTGTGAGCCCAGTTCTCTGCTGGACTCCACTTCCCATGCACACTCCTGTTTAATCTGTGTAATTCTTTTTTTTTTTTTTTTTTTTAGTGTTTATTTTTCAGAGAGAAAGAAAGAGAGAGAGAAAGAGCAAGCAGGAGAGGGGCAGAGAGAGAGGGAGACACAGAATATGAAGCAGGCTCCGGGCTCCGAGCTGTCAGCACAGAGCCCAACTCAGGGCCTGAACTCACAAGCAGTGAGATCAGGACCTGAGCCCAGGTCAGACGCTTAACCAACTGAGCCACCCAGGCACCCCTAATCTGGTAATTTTTTAAGGTAAGTGTTCTTCTCCCCATTGCAAAGACAAAGAAACTGAGGCACAGCAAGGATGAATAACTTGGCTATGCTCACATGGCAAATAAGGACAGGCTACAACAGTAGCCTCAAGACTTTGCCTGATAAAATCAGTGCAAAAGGGAAAATGATGAAGGGTCCAAAACTCACAGGAAAAGCTTCATCTATATAGAAAAAGACCTCACTATACATGTGGGACAAAGACCCACATGCATACAAAGTTGAAGATGGTAACAGCCTGAGGATATTAACACTGTCTGGGCAGGGTGAAAGAAGCTGAGTGGCTGGGGAGTTCTGGGAAGGAAAGAATGCAGACAGGACTGGAGTAATCAGAGATGGCTTCCTGGAGGAGGTGAGAGTGCGAGGACCTTGAGAAGAGAGGGACAAGGACAGGTTCTGGGCTGGGGGCTGGGGGTGAGAAGGAAAGGCAGAGATGACTGTGAGTCCTGGTGTCTACACCTGTGGAGTTTGCTTCCTAGCATCTCTTCCTGTTCCTTCTAGCATCCCAAGTTCCCCCTGGAGAGCCACCCCTTTGCCACGCCCATGTGGGTTTGGTGGGGCTGATCCTGTCCCCTGACCCCAAGGGTTGGGCATAAGACTCAGCCCTGGCCATGCAAAGACCCACATCCTCTCGGCTACAGTGACAGGTCTGTGGCTGGACCAGTGCCAAGGCCTCGTGGGATCCTTCTGGGGCCGCACAGCTGGTAGATGTGGGCCTGGAGCAGGGAGGTGCCTTCACCACTCCCAGGGGAAGAGCCCAGCGGAGAATGAAGCTGAGATGGGGAGACAGGCACACTTATGGGGAAGATGTCAGCTGCCCCTGAATCCAGATCACCCCAAAGCCCAGTCAGCTCCTTCTGATGCTTCCGCCAGGTGGACTTAGGTACCGTCACTCGCAATAAAAGGAGTCCTGGTGCAGGTGTGGAGTTTCCACGCCTCCATTGGTGACAGCACCTCTTTCCCTGTTCCAAGGCTATGGCTTAAGGTGGGTTGACTGCACTCTCTAGTGAAGGACCAGCCGGTGAGTGTGCCATGGGGTCTTTCCATTCCTGAGCTTGGGGGCCAGCGATACAGAGGCAGTCAGGCTGGCCACAAAGGGCTGGAACCCCGAAATGTGGGTTCAGACTCGGAGCTGCAATGCACTGTTCCCTCAGCCATGTGTCCCTGCTGCCCGGACATCAGGGTTGATAAATGGCAGTTTGGGGGGTTCAGATGTGATTCAGTCACGCTGCTCCTTGGACACCGATTTATTACACTGAACAACATGTGAAACCATTCCTATCTTCACTCAGCCTCCACCTGCTGCCATCAAGAAAGATGGCCTCGTTTGCAGAGTCCACGGAGCGCACTGGTAGGGCAGAGTCTGCAAGGCCATTTGGAGCCAGGCAGGGGAGACGGGGCTGAGGCCCGGAAGCTAAGCACCAGAGGGCATCTGGTGTAGGAGGGGCCAAAAGCCAAACTGGAAAAGGTGGGGTGTCGCTCCCCAGAGGTGCACCCCAAAGGGGTGTGGACTGGCAGGGCCTGGGAGGGGTGACGGCAGGTGAGTTGTGCAGGGGGTGACCAGGAGGGCGCAGGGCAAAGGCCAGTGGCTCTGGGGCTGGTCTGAGCCGAATCTAGCTCACCTCGAGGGCTGAAGGAGCAGGGCAACATCCTTGAGAGGAAAACCTGAGCCAGATGGCTGTCAACAGGTTTTTACAAACACCAATCCCTCACAGCCTCCTGACTGCCAATACCAGGAGCCTTGGCCTTTTGCACTTTTCCATCCGTCTGTCCGGAGATAAGCGGCCAAGCCCCTCATCTCCCATTCCTAGGCATCTGCCAGCAGCCACAGGCCCCGGGGTACACCTCAGCCCCACGGCAATGGCTCCTACTCAGGGTCTATTTCCAGGAGGCAGCTGGCCCAGATGGTGTCTGTGTCACAAGCTTGCACCAGGCACGGCACTGGGTACAAACTCTGTGACCAGCTGGGGTGGGGCGGGGGTGCCCCTCTTCTGCAAGCGGCTGAGACAACTGTGTGTCCCCAACGGGCTGCAACCACCATACCCGCAGAGGGCAGACTCTGAGGTGTCCCCTGGAACCCGGCTGCAGGCTGCCACTCAGAACCACTGCTCAGGCCCCCAGAATGGCCTGAGACTGAGGGCTCAGGGCTCCTGCAGAGCCATACGTCAGAACCTGGGATGGCTGAAAGTGGCTCAGCCCCAGCCAGATGCAGCCTCTCCTTCCTCAGATAAACAGTCTGAAGTGGCAGGTGACAAAATGAACCATTTCCAGCATTTCTTGGACATTAAATAGCTGTGCGTGTGCACACGCCAATGACCTAAGTGTAAATGACTCAGAAACACGTAGGCACTTTTCTTAAAATACAAATGAATTTTAAATTCGAAAGGAAAAGCCTAACCCACATGCGGAGTCTCAGGAAGCACACAGCTTTCGGCTAAGACATCTGGCTCTCTCCGGTTGCAAAGCAGACCCCATGTGGCACCCGCTTTCAGCTGTCACTCACCCCAAGTGCGCTAATTCCCAGCTGGAGAGCTTCTTCTATCTCCTGTTCTATCCCTCAGCTTGCTTGCCTCCTAAGACCCTTGTCCCTTTCTAGCAACAAATCCTGGCTTAAATATTAGATGTTGAAACATTTCTTTTGTGGGGCGCCTGGGTGGCTCAGTCAGTTGAGCATCTGACTCTTGGTTTTGGCTCAGGTCATCTCGCAGTTTGTGAGTTCAAGCCCCACATTGGGCTCTGCCCTAACAATGCAGAGCCTGCTCTCTCTCTCGCTCGCTCTCTCTCTCTCTCTCTCTCTCTGCCCCTCCCCAACTCATAGTATCACACTCTCAAAATAAATTTAAAAAAATTCTTTCGCAGCTAAGCCCACTCATAATTATTCATTCACCCCTCACTGATTTAATCTATTCCCTGTGGAGGATTATCTGTTGAGTCTGACTATTAACTCTCCACTCTTCCCCCTCATTTCTCTCCCTTCCTTACCCTACTCCGAATCATCAGTTGGGTGGGACCAGACCCCACCCCCTGCCCCAGCTACAAGAATGGGCACACATCTCCAGGCTGGTGTTCCCCTCCTGGACCCAGTGATTAGCTGCAAGATGAACAAGTGGTTTGCATTAGTTCAATGAGAGTCACTCCCACGACTTTTGCTAAAATTAATGCAAAGGAGGTGCTCTATGTCCATCTGAGCCTGGAGTAGCCGGCAGCCACCTTACCACCACTTACAGGGGTGTATTTGTCATCTTTGGCCATGTAACAATGTGACCCAAAATTTAATGTCCTAAAACATCAATGAATTCCTTCTCAGGATTCTGTAGATTCACTGGGCTGAGCTGGCCAGTTTTGTTCCACATGGTGATAGTTGAGGTCACTCACGTGGCTGCATTCAATTGAGAGCTTGTCTAAGGGGCTAGGATGTCTGTGATGGCCTCACCTCCAAGATCTCTCTCCATGTGGCCTTCTTCCCTTCAGTAGTCTAACCCTGAGCTTCTTCATAGCTGGGTGGCCAGGTTCTATGAAGGAAGTTCCAACAGGACAGGCCCCCAGCATATAAGTGGCCTGTCATACTGTATTTGCATCACACTTGCTCATGTCCAATTACCCAAAGCAACCTGCACAGCCAAGCTCAGAATCCATGTAGGAGGAGGCTATACATGGCATGAATATCAGTGTCTGTTACTGACCAATACAGTGACTGATCTGCCTCTATGCCAAGACCAGGGTCACTGACACAGGCTGATACCAGACGTGGCTGACCTAGCTAGGTGGGAGCGTCCCCAGTTATCTCCCTCCCCAGTGAAACTACAAACTCCCAATGGATGGGGCCAGACCTCGGGCCTCATTGATAACTCATTAGGGCCAGCACAGTGCCAGGCATGTAGAGAATGACCCATAAAAATTCATTGATGAACTTCTAATATTACACGTTTTCAAACACTACTGTATAATTATTCTCAAGTAGTGTGGTCTCCGGGAGCAACTCTCAAAATGAACCAGGATTGTTTACTTTCAAGACTGAAGAAGGTCCCTCGTTGCAAGAGGTTGGGCCAGGGCTTTCCAAAGCAGTCCATGATAGTAAAACCTCCTTAACAGCCTGTGTGCAGTCTTTGCCGTGAGAAGTAGCCTGTCTTGTCTTTTAGAAATAGTGACAGAATGCATGAAAGACAAGGAACACTTAATTTGAAACCTATAGATGTGTGGTGGTTTTAAATCTTTTTTTTTAAGCTTATTTACTTATTTTGAGAGAGAGAGAGAGAGATCAATGATAGATAGATAGATAGGATAGAAAGAGAGGGAGAGAGAGAATCTCAAGCAGGCTCCACACTGTCAGCACAGAGCCTGACATAGAGCTCAAAACACAGCTGTGAGATCATGACCTGAGATGAAATCAAAAGTCAGACACTTAACCGACTGAGCCACCCAGGCTCCCTGATGCATAGTATTTTTAAACATGTCCATAGGGGTGCCTGGATGGCTCAGTCAGTTAGGCGTCCGACTTCAGCTCAGGTCATGATCTCATGGTTTGTGGGTTCAAGTCCCACGTCCAGCTCTGTGCTGGCAGCTCAGAGCCTGGAGCCTGCTTCGAGTCTACATCTCCCTCTCTCTCTGTCCCTCCTCCGCTCACACTCTCTCTCAAAAATAAATAAAACATTAAAAATTTTTAATAAATAAACAAACATGTCCATAAATTCTTTGATACCCCTCTCTCAAAAAGCAGGTCTAACTTGTCTCCCCTTGAATGGCAGCTGTCCTTCATCACTTACTTCTAATGAAGAAAATGTGGCAGAAATGATTTTGCATGTGTTCCCAAGCCAGTCACAAGAGGCGATCCACACAGCCTCTCCTGGCCTCCCCTTGGGATGTTCACCCTTAGAACCCAGTGACTACACTATGAAGAAGCCACACACGCAGCCACGTGGAAGTCCAGGTGCAGATGTTCCGGCCACAGCTCCAGCTGAGGTCCCAGACTACGCCCGCATCCCCCAACCCCTGCGAGACATGGTGTGAGCTCTCGTGCGATCCCAGCCTCCCAACCAACACCAAGTGGAGCTGAGACCAGCTGTCCTCACCAAGCCCTCGCAGTACTTGAGATTCATAAGCAAAATAAACACGTGAAGCGGTAAGATCTGGGGGTGGTTCATAGCACAGCAATAGATGCAGAACCTGGGACAAGAAGGAAGGGACTTTCGAGATAACATAGTGCAACTTGGCCATTTAACAGAAGATGGAAGTGACTTGCCCCAAGGTGACCCAGAGACGGCCATGGACTTATTTTTGAGAGAGACAGCATGAGTGGTAGAGGGGCAGAGAAGGGGGGGACAGAGGATCCGAAGCGGGCACAGAGCCAGATGTGGGGCTTGAACTCATGAACCGTGAAATCATGGCTTGAGCCAAAGTTGGATGCTCAAGCGACTGAGCCACCCAGGTGTCCCTCCTATCTTTTGATTGTAAGTCTAACACTCTTTGTATCTCCTGCCTGGGACTGACCCAACACTCATTCCAACCCCCTTCTCCCTGACCTCTCAGTGCAGATGAAGGTCTGCCGCTAAGGATGGAGAGATGAAAAGAGGAGTCGAAGGTTCCAGAAACATCCCTGAGCAGCCACACCAGCCCCGGACTGCCCGCCTCCGGAATTAGCATGCAAGGAGAATAAATGCCCGTGAGTTTCAGTTAGGGTTTCTGTTATCTGCAGCCAGATGCGTGCCTAACTGATACACTGGCTTTCAGATGGCACTGAATTCAGAGCTCCTACTTGGCATTCCCAACTTACTTTGGTACTGACGCCAGAAACACATAACCAAGCTAAACCATGTAACTCCAGGGGCCAACTTGAGAGAGCTCCTCACTGCCCTTCTTGCTGCCAGAATTGCCAGAATACTCAGAACAAGCTGGTCCTCACCCATCCTCAGCCTTCAAAGCTGACCCAGACCTGCCCCAGCATCCTGAATGCTCCCTCCGGCCAACGGAGGACAGTAGATGCCTGGTGCTTTTCTCAGCCCTACAGTTACCGAGTCACAACACCAGGCTCCCCAGGGACTGCCTGAGCCCTCAGAGGGGTAACGAAACAGATTGCACAGCGCTTACCTGACAAGCAGAACAGGGGAGGCCCCCAGTGAGTGTGTGCAGCCAGGGTATGTCTTCTGCTGCTGTGGGTGGGGTTTGCTCAGAGACCCCCTCCTCAGGTCCTATCCCAGCTGAGGCCTGAGGTCACCCCCGTGTAGAATCAAAAGCTGACGGCTCTGACCGAAGCTTTACACCAGGCACCTTTTTTTCCTGAGTCTGTTTACCTGGTCATGACTTAGTATTATCCCTTTTAAAATAATCAAGTTTTGGGGTGTCTGGGTGGCTCAGTCAGTTGAGTGTCTGGCCTCAGCTCAGGTCATGATCTTGCAGGTCCGGAGTTGGAGCCCTGCATCAGGCTCCGTGCTGACAGCACAGAGCCTGCTTGGGATTCTCTCTCTCTGCCATTCTCTCTGTCCCTCCCCTGCTCATGCTCTCTCTCTCTCAAAATAAATAAACTTAAAAAAAAAAAAAAAAGCAATTCCTACAGAAACACATGAACAGGGAGGTTTACTACCTATCGGCAGTGGAGAGGCAGGGAGCCAGCTGTGTTTTTCATTCTGACTTCCAGTTTGCCTGGCGCCAATGCTTTTGGTAAATATAATAAAATGATGCAGTAGAAAATAAAATTTTAAAAACCCAAAACATAAAAGCACTAGCCCATGTTTTTTATTATGAGATTCAACAGACATAAAATTACCGCTTAAATTGCTGTAAAACTTTCCAAATACTCTCAATTTCTATCCTAATCTTGTTATAGGTCCATAACAAACAGTTCAAGGGCCAGCACCCATTGGCAAACCACATTTTGAGTAGCACTGCCCGGAGCACTGTTCAACAGCAAAAATGCAAACATCTTAAATGACCAGCAATAACGCAGTTGTTAAATACACTTTGGTATATCCATGTTATGGTTTAGCAATAAAAAATAATGAAGCCTATGAGTCAGTAACTCGATTCCTAAGTATATAGCCAACAGAAATGAAAACATATGTTCCCACAAAAACTTGTACATGAATGTTCATAACAGCTGCATCCATCATGGCCAAATACAGGAAACCCAGATGTCCGTAAATGGACGAATGGATCAACAAAATGTGGTATATCCACGTGATGGCATATTATTTGGCCTTAAAAAAGGAACGAAATACTGGCGCATGCCATACACGGGTGAACCCGGAAAACCTTATGCTAAGTAAAAGAAGCCACGTACCAAAGGTCACATATTTATGATTCCACTTAAACCAAATGCCCAGAAGAGGCAAATAGAGTGAAACAAAAAAACAGAGGGGCACCTAAAAATTAGGGTGGCTCAGTCAATTATTCATCTGACTCTTGACTTCAGCTCAGGTCATGATCTCATGGTTCATGAGATCGAGTCCCACATGGGGCTCTACGCTGACAGTGTGGAGCCTGCTTGGGATTCTCTCTCTCTCCCTCTGTCTCTGCCATCCCTCCACTTGCACACACTCTCTATTAATCTCTAAATAAACAAACACACAAACATTTAAAAAATATAGATTAATGGTTTCCAGGAGCTGAGGGTGACAGCAGGATTGGAAGATGATGTCTAAGGGGCACAGGGCTTCTACTTGGGGTGACAGAAATGTTCTAAACACAACCGTGGCAATGGTGGCACCACACTGCATACACTAAAAATTGCTGAATTGTACACTTTAAATACATGAATTCTGTGGTATGTGAGTTCCACCTTTTTTTTTTTAAAGATTTTTTTTTTAAGTAATTTCTACACCTAACAGGCTTGAACTCACAACTCCAAGATCAAGAGTCGCATGCTCTTCTGAGAGCCAGTCTGGTGCCCCCTGTGAGTTCCACCTTAATAAAGCTGTTACAAAAACATAAGGAGAGTCCTACAGCTATTAAAACAAATGAATTAATTATTTAAAAACCTAAAGAAATCCTACATCTGGATGTTTTCACTAGGGATTTCTCCCAAACATTTAAGAAAGGTGCAACATAGAGGCACCTAGTGGCTCAGTGGGTTAAGGGCCTGACTTCAGCTCAGGTCATGATCTCACGGTTCATGGGTTTGAGCCCCACATCGGGCTCTGTGCTGACAGCTCAGAGCCTGGAGCCTCCTTCAGATTCTGTGTCTCCCTCTCTCTCTGCTCCTCTCCCCTGCGCACTCTCTGTCTCTGTCTCTCTCAAAAATAAATAAACATTAAAAAAATTTTTTAAAAAAAGGACAGAAAGGAGCAACATTAAATCATATACTAATTCTTCCAGAAGAAACAGGGCTAACAGTTCCCAATTCATCTTATAAGTCCTGGTCTTAATACTAAAAACTGACAATAGAGGGAAAAAGGACACTTACAGACCATCTCTCTATGAAGACAGATGCAAAATCCCCAAACACAATGTTAGCAGATTGGATCTAGCAAGCTATTAAAATAACATAGCCTAATCAATAAGGGTTTACTTCCAGGAATGCAAGGGAAGTTAACATTCTACAATCAATCAATGTAATCTACTGTTTTCACAGAGAAAAAAAAAGGGGGGGGAAGCTATTATCTGATTAGCTCATAAATGCAGAAACATCACTGGACAAGTTTTAACACCCAGTCATAACTTAAAAACAAACAAACAAACCTCACCACAAACTAAGAAAAGAAGAAAAACTTCTTTAATGGGATTGGCAGCTGCAAAAACCCTAAAGTAGTGGTCATGCTTAGTGTTTCCCTCCGGGTTGGGTTATGAAACCAGGATGCCTCTGCTCCAGAACTGGTAATACCTCTGTTCAGCACGATGGAAGGTCTCAGCCAAAGCAGTGAGTCCAATAAAAGAAATAAAAGGCACAGAATAGGAAACAAACAAAAAAACAAAAAAACCCTCTATTTATAGACAATATGATAGAAAATACATGGAAAATCTAAAGACAAACTGTTAAACATTAACAAGCAAAGGTGCCAAGGACACTAGAAATAAGAGCAACCTGAAAAATTCTCAGCAACAAACAGGAAATGAATTTTCAAAAATATTATCATTGAAAATGGTAGCAGAGGGGCACCTGGGTTAAGTTAAGTGTCAGACTTCAGCTCAGGTCATGATCTCACAGTTCATGTGTTCAAGTCCCGCGTCGGGCTCTGGGCTGACAGCAAAGAGCCTGCTTGGGATTATCTCTCTCCCCCTCTCTCTGTCCCTCTCCCCAGCTCATGCTCTCTCTCTCAAAATAAATAAACATTTAAAAAATAAAAAATAAGTAAATAATCCACAACCACATGTAGCAAAATGGATGGATCTCATCATGATCAACTAAAGACAAACAAATCTACATCATGTGATTCCATTCACGTAAAGCACAAAAACAGGCAACGCTAGCCTATCGTGTGAGAAACTGAGATGCTGATCACCCCTGGGGCAACTGGGGGGGTGGGGGGGGGTGGGCAGGGAAGGGGGTGTGTCTCTGGAGGGCAGGTCATGTGCTGTTTCTTGTCTGGGCCATAGGTGTGTGCTGTCTATGCAAATTGAGCAAGCTGCAAATTTAAGATATGTGCTTGGCCTGTAGTTAAGTTCTATTTGGACAAAAAGTTAAAACAAATAATGAGGCAGACATCAGAGGCATAGATATGCTGTGTTTCTTTTTTAAGATTTTTTTTTAAGTTTATTTATTTATTTTGAGAGAGGGAGAGAGAGAGAACAAATGGGGGAGGGACAGAGAGAGAGGGAGACAGAGGATCCGAAGCGAGCTCTGTGCTCACAGAGCAAGCCTGATGTGGGGCTCGAACTCACAAATCATGAGATCATGACCTGACCTGAAGTCAGATGCTTAACCAACTGAGCCACCCAGGTGCGCCTTAAGATTTTACTTTTAAGTAATCTCTACACCCAATGTGAGGCTCAAACTCACAACCCCGAGATCAAGAGTCACATGCTCTTCCAACTGAGCCAGCCGGGCACTCTCCGATACATTGATATTATAGTGACCAAAGCTATGAATGGTTGCAGAGACACAGAGTATCAAGTACATGCATATTCACTGCCCTTCTTCCACCTTCTGTGGAAGCTTGCCCCCAGAATCAGAAGGAGCAGGACCCAAGCTGGGAGACTTTTACACTGGAAAGAGTGGAAAACCACTGGTGTGGAAGGAAATGTTGGAAGAGGTCCAGGAGGACAGAGGGAAAGCAGGGAGGCTGCCCCAGCTCCCTGCCTGGAGTCACAGTTTATTGCTTATTTGAACAGGTCTCCACGTAAGCTTGGCCGTGGGCCCCAGAAGTCCATGTGGGTTGTATGAACTGAGATTTGTACCTTTAAATTGTGAAGACCAAAAAAAAAAAAAAGAAAGTTCATAATACCACGTATTATTTTATTTCTGCAAGAATTTAAATGTGTATATCTGTAAAATATTTACATCCAGGGAATGGTATTGGAGAGGGTGGTAAGGTGAGGAAAAAAGGGAGACTTTTCTTTGAACTTCAGCTCTATGTTGTTTTTGAGGAGGGAGTCAGTGGGGTAATTTTAAGAAGCACAGTTTGCTTTTATAATAATAATTTTTAAAAAATAAGGGGCGCCTGGGTGGCTCAGTCGGTTAAGCGGCCAACTTCGGCTCAGGTCATGATCTCACGGTCCGTGTGTTCGAGCCCCGCGTCGGGCTCTGTGCTGACAGCTCGGAGCCTGGAGCCTGTTTCGGATTCTGTGTCTCCCTCTATCTGACCCTCCCCTGTTCA
Source organism: Panthera tigris (assembly GCF_018350195.1). Lineage (NCBI taxonomy): Eukaryota > Metazoa > Chordata > Mammalia > Carnivora > Felidae > Panthera > Panthera tigris. Next base: position 91,331,016 of record NC_056660.1, on the reverse strand, counting down.
TGCTCTGTCTCTCCCTGTCTCAAAAAAAATAAATAAAAAAACGTTAAAAAAAATTAAAAAATAAAATAAAATAAAAGGAGGGAGAAAAAACAAAAAAAAAAAACAAAAATAAAATAAAATAAAATAACATAACATAAAATAACATAAAATAACATAAAATAAAATAATAAAATAAAATAAAATAAAATAAAATAAAATAAAATAAAATAAAAGGGGGGCACTGGGTGGCTCAGTCGGCTAAGCATCCCGACTCTTGATTTCTGCTCAGGTCATGACCTCGTGGTTTGTGGGATTGAGCCCGTTGGTAGGAACCTGCTTGGAATATTCTCTCCCCCTCTCTCTCTCTGCCCCTCCCCTGCTCATGTGCTCACTCGCTCTCTCTCTCTCTCAAAATAAATAAACTTAAAAAAAGTTTTTTAATGAAAAAATAAAAGGAGGGTAAGAAGACAGGAAAGGGGGGGCATGCGGGGAGGCAGGGACCTTCAGGATGAAGCAAATGGTCTGCTCTAGGTAGAAAATGAGGCTCTCCATCATCAAGAGGTGGCCTGGAGACCAACTGAGTCAGTATGGGGACAGGGCAGATACACCTGAGTTCACGACTCACTCCATCTCTCACGCCTCTTTCACCTCTACCTCTTCCACCAAAGCAAACCCCTTGTATTCACCCACCTGTAAACTCTCTCTCCTGAGTTTATGCCCCCGAATCCCCCACATGCAATCTACCCCTCCACACATACACCTTCCCTGATTTTCTACACCCCCCACCCCTGCAAACAGTGAAGGGGCCAGTGCCCAGGTACCACAACGTGACCCTCACAGACCCCTCCTGATGGAGGTCCTGGATCCCAAGAGGGGAGCAGGCAAGAGGAGAGGATGTACATTTTGGAGAGCAAACAGGCATGGGAGGGTGGATGGAAGGTACTACCTTGTCCTCCTGGCAGTGAAGCTCAAGTCCCACTGGGGATGCAATATGGCGGGGCGGGGGGGCACTCCTGGGCAGCTGCTCCTAGCCTTCCTCAGGGGCAGCCCTCTGTCCTGTCTGTGCCTCCCATCCCCCCATACGTACACATATACACAGAGAAAATGGTAAGACCACTGGCCAGACCCCCTCCGGGGCACTTTGAGATCCACAGTCACAGCCAATAAGTGTGCCGCTCCTGTACAGAGCTGACCTTTCAGCAAGCACTTGGGCCAATACAGTCCCCCTTCATCCCCACCTAGGTGACAGGCAGTGCCGTGGATGGGAAGTGATGCTCAGGGGGAAAGTCACTATCCAATCCTCCTGTGGGTGGGACAGCTCTGGTGCATTCCCCCCCTGCCTCCAAGTCACCTGCTGCTCCCACTCACCCAGGGGCACATGTGGTCTTGTCTATACATTTTTTTTTTTTTTTGAGAGAGAGAGAGAGAGAGAGTACAAGTGGAGAAGGTGCAGAGAGAGAGAGGGGGACAGAGGATCTGAAGCGGGCTCTGTGCTGACAGCAGCAGGCCTGACATGGGGCTCGAACTCACGAACCGTGAGATCATGACCTGAGCTGAAATCAGGCACTCAACCCAGGCACCCCACATTTTTAAAGGTACATTTGGTAGAAAGCACCACAGGGAGGCAGGCGTGTGTGCTTCTAACGGGGGACCCAGGTCTGGCCCCTCCTCCACACTGGCCATGCACTGGCCTTTGTTTGCAAGACTTTCCTTCCTCGTGAGCCCCCACCCCCCCCCACCCCCCACGGAACCTCAGCCCACAGCGCTTTGAACTTCTTTCTGTGCTAGCCTGTGAGTGGCCCGCACGGGACTACTTCTAAGGAAACAGACCAGGCAACAGGCTACTTCAAGCCAAGTGTCATGAAAATCATGACCTCGCGGGCAAGGCAGTGTGGCTGGCATTCAGTCCCAATTCTAAACACAGGGCTGCAAAAATAAAAAAGAACAGTGGAGTCAGGGAAGAAGGGAGGCTTTGCTGCATCATGGGGGAAACTCCAGGGCCACCCAAAAGTAAAGAGCTTTATAACTGCTGCCTGCTGATCATCAAGTTGAAGGGCTCCCCAAGGATACAGGAGTTGCTCTTTCTGCATCCTGGAGCAGAAGTTTCACTCGGGGATTCTGGCACCAAATGAACCAAGAGTCTAAGCAGAAACGACAGTCTGTTCCGCGGGGGAGACAACAAAAGGAAAGTGTCCCCATGGTCATGCTGTCTATGCTGTCTTAGTAACATCCCACCCACAATAATGATCTGTGTCAGGCTCTCTCCCACCTCATGAGGGGACCACAAATCCACTTCCTTAGGGATAAGTGAACAGACATTATTAGACACCTAATGTATGCCAAGCACTTCCACATGTGTTCATCTCAGTGTATCCTCAACACAAACCCACGAAGAAAATAAGGTTATCCCATTCTACACACAAGGAGATGGACAGTTTAGTTTTTTTAAGTTTGTTTATTTTGAGACAGAGAGAGAGAGAGAAAGCAAGCAGAGGATGGACACAAAGAGAGAGAATCCCAAGCACGCTCCAAGGTGTCAGCACAGAGTCCCACATGAGGCTCGAACTCATGAACCATGAGATTGTGACCCGATCTGAAATCAAGAGTCGGGCGCTTAACTGATGGAGCCATCCAGGGGCCCTGAGGAGAAAGACAGTTTAAAGAATCAAATAACTCACAGAGCCCATGGGTGGTGGCCACAGCTGGCACTCGTGGCTGGATCCATCCGCATCCAAAACCAGACTCCTTTCCTGGACGCCAAAAGGTATCCTGGCACCCACAGGAGAGATGCTTCTCTGCCTCTCCACCCTGCCTGGAAACCCCAGGTGGAGGGACACACACAGAGTCCAGGCCTGCCCAGTGGGGCTTCTTCTCCTGGGACCCTGAACCTCAAGCACAGTGACACACATAAAAAAAAAAGTTGGCTGGGCGGTATCTGAGAAGCCTCCATGCCCTGGGGACCTGCTGCCCTGATTCCCAGAACTTTCCTGCATAAGCCTCCTCCCAAGCAGGTGCATCACTTTTGTGAGCTCCCGTTTTCCTTCCAACACTTTCCCTTGCTCTCTAACTCTGCCAACTTGATTCTGCTACTAGGAACAAAGAATGCAAGCTCGCTCACCATCCACCGAGATGTCCTCCTTCCTCTCTGCTCCCTGGAACAACACGCCAGCTACTTGCCCTCTTTCCCACGTCTGGGGGCACATCCCAGGGCCCAGCTTCCGTGACATGCCGCTACTAAACACTTATGGACGATGAAGCGGGAGGATGCATGCAGCACCGTGGGACAGAGCGAGCCAAACTAACATATGAAGGGGGAAAGGAGACGTTTCTGTGTGTTTTTGCTGATCCTTTTTGTACAGTTTAGCAAGGGCAGCTATTTCTGTCCACACCCCTGACTTTGATCAGCCCCGGAAGGACGGAAGGCAAGCTGAGGCCACCTGTGCCAAGGGTGAGGGCACGCAGGGAGCCTGCAGCACCATCTCAGCAAGCCTGCAGGGATCCCAGCTCTGGGGTGGCACATGGAGCCTGCAGGAGGAGAAGAGGGGAGAGAAGCTAGGGGGTCCAAGGGCAGGCAAGAGATGAGGGGGACGATCCTGCAAAGAGGTGAGGCTTTCCAATCTCGGGAGGTGTCTGGAGGTACCCAGGTCTATACAACTCCCAAACCCTGCTCAATTTAGGCAACAGGATAGGGGGAGGTGGGTTACTAGAAGAGAATGTACAGGAAACGTTAGCTGCAAAGGATGGGAAGGCTTTTCAGGAAGGGTATTTCTGAAGTGTTTCCTTGTAGGGAATAGATTTCCGACACAGAGCGGCAAGTGCCCCAAGGCAAGCCAGCAGGAGCGGATCTGATTCACAGGGAAGGGACCCTGGCCAGCGCCAAACCGAATGCAATTGCTTCCAAACATCGGACCCCGGAGCCAGCTCAGAGCTCAGCCTAGCCAAGTCCTGGCCAGCGTTAAGCCTAAGTGAGGAAGGAGAAAAGGCCAAGTGGAGAAAACACTGGAAAGAATGTAAAGAGAGTATCAAGTTTAAAAACAAAAAGGAGGGGCGCCTGGGTGGCTCAAGTTGGTTAAGCATCGGATGCTTGGTTTTGGCTCAGGACATGATCTCACCGTTCCTGAGTTCGAGCACTGCAGTAGGGGCTTGGGATTCTCTCTCTCTCTCTCTCTCTCTCTCTCTCTCTCTCTCCCTCTCCCTCTCCCTCTCCCTCTCCCTCTCCCTCTCTCTCTCTCTCCCTCCCTTCCTCTCTGCCCCATCCCCCACCACTCTCAAAAATAAATAAATAAACTTTAAAAAAATAAAAGGAGGCCAACACCCCCCAAGGAGTTTTCCCACACAGGTCAAGAAACTGCCCCTGCAGGCCGCCCTGTTTGAGGACAGCGTGTAATTCAAGAAGGACAATGTCAGCTATGGAAGCTTCCTGTCTAGATTTTATTACCCTTTCCCTATAACTGTCCTCTAACAGACCTGTTATTCCACAAATCACCCAAAGATATTAATAGAAAGAGCTGAATTCCATGTGTTCCCTTACTAAAGGCTGAGTTTGTCCTCTGTTCCCACCACCCTATCCAATACTCAAAGAGGGTCTGTTACCAGCCAGCCATGCAGCCAGCGGATCGTGAAGAAAGAATATGGCTCCTTCAAGGAAAAATGCCAGGAGGAGAGAGATGCTTCAGGCAAGGGACTGACACACAGGTTCCAATTGAGAAACTAAGTCATTCCATAGGGCATAGGAAGGTGATGTGATTTGAGAGATGGGTCCAGAGAACAGGGCAGGAATCAGATGGAGAAATGCCATGACACAGGTGTGATGGTTAATTTCATGGGTCAACTTGGACGGACCATGGTGCCCAGATACATGGTCAAACATTTACTTTGGATGTTTCTATGAGGATTTTTTGGGATGAGATTAACATCCCAATAGGTGGACTTGGAGTAAAGCAGATTGCCCTCCATAATGTGGGTGGGCCTCACCCAATCAGTTGAAGGCCTGAATAGCACAAGAAGACAGAATTCCCAAACAAGAAAGATCTCTCCAGCAGACTGCCCTTGGACTTCGTCTGCAACAACTGCCCTCCAGAAAGACTGAAACAATTTAAACACTATCACTCTGATCACTGAAAACAGTATCTCCTTTTACTAGGAATTTCTGCAATTATTCACAACAGATGAATAAGTATCCACTGAAGAAAAGTGTCACCATTTATATTTTTCATTGGGAACTCCCTGTTCCTATTCTTTACCCATCTTTCCACTACAATATTTGACTTTTCCTTATTCTTTTGTAAGAACTTTATACTTCATGACTATCAACTGTACATTTATTATATATGTTGAATTGTTTTCAGGTATTTTTTTAAACTTTTTTTTTTAACGTTTATTTATTTTTGAGAGACAGAGAGACAGAGAATGAGCAGGGGAGGGGCAGAGGGAGAAGGAGACACAGAATCCAAAGCAGGCTCCAGGCTCTGAGAGTCAGCACAGAGCCTGACGCAGGGCTTGAACCCACGAACTGTGAGATCATAACCTGAGCCAAAGTCAGACACTTAACCAACTGAGCCACTCAGACGCCTCTCAGTATTTTATCTTTAAACTCTGTCAGGGTGAGATTTTCCATGCAGAAAATATAAGCTCTAAGCTTAAAACGTTTCAGAAAACATTTTAAATAATGGCAGGGTTTTTCAGCCTAGACACCACCAACATTTGGGGGCGGGATCATTTTTTGTGTCGGAGGCTGTCCTGTGCCTTGTAGGATGTTTAGCAGCATCGCTGGCCTCTACCCACTAGATGCCAGTAGCATCCCCGCCACACCCCACATTGAGACAAACGAAAAACATCTCCGAACATTGCCAAATGTTCCCTGGGGACAAAATCTTCCATTTGGTGGATTCCGACTGCTTTATGATTTCCGACTTCAGTACCACGCTTCTAAACTCAACTTCCACCTCATAATTTTAAGTGACCTATTGTATTTTTGTGTTGCCCTCCACGGTTTCATTTTTCATATTTAAGTCTTCAGTTCATCTGGAGCATACTTTAGCACAAGAAATAAAGTAAGAAGCTGGAGATGATGATGATGACATTGAACTTAGCCTGGGAGAAGGCAGTGCCAACATATGAGTAGCTCCTGATACGTGGGACATTTAATATTCCTACCATACAATGTTACATGACACCTCACGTAGTGACAAGTTGCACCTGTCACCCAATACTTGGCACAGAGTTGGCCAAGCTGAGGTCAAAACAGTTTTAGTCCTACAGCCTCAGGATTCTCAGCTACGACTAAACCAGATGGTGCTCGATACATATTGGGTGGGTGGGTGGGTGGGTGGGGCGGGCAACTGTTCCAGGAATGTGTTCGCCCATGGCTATTTTACCCTTGGAATAATCCATCACAGCCTCCAGCAAACCACCTGATTCTGGAATCTTCTGGAAAATTCCAAGGCATCTTCCATTTTAGTAGGAAAAAAAACACCAGAGTGGGTGCTTAGCTCTGTGTCTTGCTGCCCCCGGTTTGAACTTCTGTGTGCTTTGTAGTCAGTTTTTTTTTCTTAATATTAATTATCCATTGCTTTTCAATGCGTGTTAAATTTCTATAGAATTTAATGAATATAGTGGGCTCCCTCTGGTGGTCACAAGAAAATTTCCAAATTCCAATGGTCAGCACACAGTTAAACCCCAAGGCCTTTATTTACGGGACACGGTACATTTTGTAATTAATAGACTCAGAGTGGCTAAATGATGCCTTAAGAGAAGACCCCTAATTATCATCCCTCAGTCATCAGTGGGTCTACTAATTGGTTCATGAAGCCACTCACTATCTAAAACCATGCCTACCATCTTCCCTTCCAAGTGCCTTGTGGGGGATTTCCCATTTCTGCTCAGGGCATCAGGCTCCCCCAGGCTTGCAGCTTCAGGCACCTCTGTCCCCACCAGTGCCATCCATCCTGTTTGTGAGCTCTGTCCACCGCGTGGCCCGTGCCTCCTGCAGCTGTTGCCCGCCATCAATTCTCACAGCCCCCATTCAAGTTCTCATGACCTCTCCTCCACAGAAGTCACCCAGCCGTCATTCATCATCCCTCCTCCACGTGCCCAGCACCATTCCAGGCTCAGTGGACACAGCAGGGAACAAGACAAAGACCATCCCCACCCACCTACCCTGAGCACCCTCTCTGGGGGCTTCTCTGCTAGAACCGAATCTGCCTCCGGCCCTTACTCCGTGCTGTTTTGAGTCTTCTTAATGCTGAACTCTAACCCAGATTCCTTCAACTGTGTCATCTGTGGAATAACACCCACAACCATCCATCCCCGAGACCTGCCCTTACTGCCCACTGCCACCTTCCAACCAAACACAGTTCCCCGCTATTCCAGGGGCTCCCCTGGAGTCGCCTCTGCTCAGAATGATGGGATCAGGAAATGTGCCCCCTGCCCCAGCTGGCTGAGATGCCAAGCAGTCTTCAAAATCCTGCCCGGCTATCATCTTCCCACTGCCCAGGTCCTCCTAATCTGAGGCGATATCTCCCTTCTTTTTATGTCTGTAAGACTTTTCTTTTTTGTTAAATTTTTTTAAAAGTTTATTTATTTTAAGAGAGCAAAAGAGAGAGAGTGAGTAGGGGAGGGGCAGAGAGAGAGGGAGAGAGAGAATCCCAAGGAGGCTCCTCACTGTCACTGCAGAGCCCGACATGGGGCTCGATCCCACAAACTGTGAGATCACGACCTGAGCCGAAACCAAGAGTCAGACACTCAACCGACTGAGGCACCCTATGTGAGACTTTTCTGTTCAGGCTCTTCCCATTCTTAATAGAGTAAGGTTCCTGTATCTGTCCCATGACCTCCAGTGACAGGCTCTGCAATTCCTGGCACAGTCTTTGTCAATATTGCCCACAGGAAGAGCACAAAAGAGGGATAAGGAGAAATGAATGAAAGAAGGAACAAATATCAAGGCATAATGAACTGGGGACCAGAGACCACACTCCAGAGTATTCTAGCCAACAAATAAGCAAACAAGATCACACCCAAATTATCTCCTTCAACTCTGTGCAGTCTTACACAGTAGGATAACTGCCATCAAGTGACCTTTTTATACCATAAATTCCAGTCAAGTAGGATTTCACAGGTTAAAAAAAAAAAAAAGGCATTATTTAAAAAATTCTCTGAGTAAATAATCCAAAGGGGAATCACCATTTCTTGCTTCAGAGTACCAACAAAGGGTATATACCAGGGGGCGCCTGGGTGGTTCAGTCAGTTGAGCATCTGACTCTTGATCTCGGCTCAGGTCATGATCTCACGGTTTGTGGGATCAAGCCCCGCATCGGGCTCTGCGCTGGCAGCATGGAGCCTGCTTGGGATTCTCTCCCTCCCTCTCTTTGCTCGCTGTCTCTCGAAATAAATAAATAGACACTGAAAAAAAAAAGGAAAGGGTGCACTTCCTCCACTAAGCTCTTTCCTACACCAACAAACAAGCAGGCCAAACACAAGGAATTTTTAGCACCTCTGTAACATTTGCCATTTGCTCTGTAACATTTGCCATAAACTAACAGTGAAACGTATAACTTTCATCATGCTCTCCCATGAGGGTTTCACTCTCCTGCTCAAACTTCCAGACACTGTCACAGAGCAGTGAGCGTCTCACTCTGATTCATCTTATCAGTGCGCATCGTTTCGAAACCACACGCAACATCTCTGGTATATGATACAAGGATACCGTGGGGCACAAAGAAGAAATGAAAGGTACTCCCACTTTTCTGCAAAGTTCCTAACAAATTTCCAGGGCAGGTGGAGCCGGGTTAGAAACCAGTGCGAAGTGTACGCAGGGGCCCCAGGCTTTGCACTGGTCCCTCTGGTTGCCGTTAGCAGTTGACAAGAGCTCATGGGCTACACGCTTCCTTTTTCTTTCCGGTTCTCTCACGCCTGTGCTCTGTCGCCAGCATTTTTCACCCACATCCCAGAAGAACATGCCAATACAGTCTGCCAAGCCTTTGTTCTTTCCCTCCAGAATATTCCCAGCCAACCTCCAGCTTCAAATCTCCTCTCCCCATCTCTCTGGCAGCCCTGCCTGACATCAGCAAAACTCAAGAAGGCAACAGGCTGCACGGTGGGTCTGGACGGGCCTGGGGACAATGGATCTGAGTTCACGGTAACCACAAGTAACTCACTCTCAGGAAGCGAGTGCCAGGCCCTATTCTAAACAACTCACGTGCATTAACTCATTCAATCCTTGCAATAATCCCAGGACATAGGTACTGTTGGAAACTTTCATTTCACAGGTGAAAAACTGAGGCACTGCTTGGATAAGTTACTCGTCCAAGGTCATCGAGCTAGTAAGTACTTTATCACCCGGCCTGGCTGACTATTGGACAAGTTCAACAGAGGGAAAGGACTGCCCTTGTGTGCCTGGAGTGGAGGCAAACCTCTGGTCACATCCAGACTCTGTCTACAGTCCCCAGCTGAGGGCCACCTGGACAGGGCTCGCCAGTTGCCCCTGCAGTGGTAATCTCTTATTTACGACCGCCCAGTGAAAACCATTTTGTCTTCTTCCGGGAACAGCACCCTAATATTCCTTGTGGTAAGTACCCTTCCCCATTCTCAGACCACATGGTTCTGGCAGCGTCAGCCTGCCCCCACGACTGCCTCCCCCAGGTCCAAAATGGTCACATGACCCAGAGCCAGCTGATCAAGGCATCCTATCCTCCAGGCACAGCAATTAGTTCAGGCAGAGGCATCTGCCCCAAGCCCAGCAAATCAGGGTCAATTCCGGGGCTTCTTTTAAAATTTTGGTAAAATGTATATAAATCTACAATCACTGAATGGTTCAAAGTTACACAATTCCACAGCATTTATTCACATCCACCTGAATACAGCCCGACCTCTGACCTTTCCACTTCCAGTTATATGAGCTAATAAGTTTCCTTTTCTTCATTAATGTAGGATGGTTAGAACATTAGTATTCTGATGCTTGACTCAAACAGTTAATGCAATGACCTTTTGCACCACAGTGGCCCATCCCAGGACATGTAGGATGATCAGGGGTCAGAGTCAAGATTCAAATCCAGGGTTCTTGGGCTCCAAGGTGTTGGGCACTGGCTCTGACCCAGCCCTTAGGATGACCTAGGGTCATGACTGTTCTTAGTGAAGTGGGGGCCGGGTTGTCCCTTCATCTGCCACAGGACAGGCTTGGGAATAACCCTGCCAGAGGCCTTCTTGCAATATTCTAGAATTGCTGCTCTGAGGGCGCCCTCCCCAACAGACTGTGGGCTCCTGTCCTTCCAGCCCGACACCCCCAGATGCCGCAGCAGTAACTGGCTCATGACTAGCTTCAGTACAAGCCATCAGGAGGGCAGAGAACAGAGTGAGAAGGCCGTTCTCCTCCCCTCCAATGCTTCCCTGCAGGCTGGGCTGTAAGAACACAGGACAGGAGGGGTGCCTGGGTGGCTCAGTCAGTGAAGCATCCGACTCTTGATTCCAGCTCAGGTCATGATCTCATGGTTCATGAATTCAAGCCCCACATCGGGCTCTGTGCTGACGGTGTGGAGCCTGCTTGGACTTCTCTCTCTCTCCCTCTGTCTCTGCCCCTCCCCAGCTTGTGCTCACTCTCTCGCTCCCTCTCAAAATAAATAAAACTTAAAAAAAACAAAAAACAAAAAAAGGACACAGGACAGGAAACCACCTAAACATCCTTGGTGGTGACTGGCCAGGCACCTCACAGGATAGCTCAACAGACGATAAGGATGCCATTATTTAACCAAAATGATGTAGTACATGTCCTCTGATGTGCAAACTGAGTCACCACCTCAAAGAGAAACTGTGAATCAAAGAAAGCAGTACAGGGACAACAGCCTATGGTACCCTTTGTGGAAAGAAAAACAGGAGAGGAGTTACTCACTGAAATATACATAACACTACCTCAAAACCCAGGCTGCCCCATACCATAGCCACTAGTCACATGTGGCCATTTAAACTGAGTAACAATTTTAAAATTTGCTTCCTCTGTCGCACTAGCCACATTGTCAAGGGCTCCATAGCCAGTAGTGGCTGCCATTTTAGCCTAGATAACAGATCATTTCCACATCACAGAAAGTTCTGCTGGGCAGCACTGCTCTAGAAAGTCAGGAAGGGGCCGCCTGGGTGGCTCAGTCGGTTAAGCGTCCGACTTCGGCTCAGGTCACGATCTCGCGGTCCGTGAGTTCGAGCCCCGCGTCAGGCTCTGGGCTGATGGCTCAGAGCCTGGAGCCTGTTTCCGATTCTGTGTCTCCCTCTCTCTCTGCCCCTCCCCCGTTCATGCTCTGTCTCTCTCTGTCTCAAAAATAAATAAACGTTAAAAAAAAAAAAATTAAAAAAAAAAAAAAAAAGAAAGTCAGGAAGCCTCTAGAAAGGTGACCAGGAGAACGGGGGAGGGGAATTATTCTTCATGTGTAATCTTTAGTAGTACCTGAACTTTTTTTTTTTTTTTTTTTTTTAATCACATCATACGTCATTTCCTACTCAAAAATAACCACTTTAGGGACACCGGGTGGCTTAGTTGGTTAAGTGTCTGACTTGGTTTCAGCTCAGGTCATGATCTCACAGTTCGTGAGTTTGAGTCCTGCGTCAGTCTCTGGATTGACAGTGTGGACCCTGCTTGGGATTCTCTTTCTCTCTCTCTCTCTCTCCTTCTCTCTCTGCCCCTCCCCCACTCATGCTGTCTTTGTCTCTCAAAATAAATAAATAAATACTTAAAAAAATAATAACCACTTTTAAACCCTAAGTACATGGGTAACATAAGAAAAGAGTGTTGGGTAAGTCCCCTGTGTCTGAAGCCTGGAGATCTCTGAGGAAGGAGTGCAGGAGTGTCTCTCTGGGCAGGTGAATGACAAAGAGCAGCATGGGGGAGGGGGGATCCCCAGGTAGCAGCCCCCCCTCCAGCCCCCACCGTAGGAAATTTTGACCCTCATAGCAACCTTAAGGCCCTCGGGATGATTCGCCTTCCTGTCCGCTTTCCTTTGCTAGGACTGCCCCAACAAGTCTCCACAAACTAGGTGGCTTAAAATGACAGACATTCTCCCACAGTTCTGGAGGCCAGAAGTGCAAAATCAAGGTGCCACCAGGGCCAGTTCCTTCGAGAATATTCTCCCCTGAGCACCCCTTTCCTCCAGCTCCTGGTGGCTGCAGGCAATCCTGGGCTTGTAGATGTATCCCTCTGTCCTCCGGAGAGCTCCTCTGCATGTTTCTCTGTGTCTCAAATCTCTCCCTTCTGTCGCATAAGGACACTGGTCACTGGACTTAGGGCCCACCCTAAATCCTGGATGGCGTCATTTTATAGATGAGAGGAGCAAGGCTCAGGCTCCTCCCTTGTCTGAGGTCACAGGGCACAGCCCTGCCAGTCTTCTCACCACTGGGTTGGGCAAGGGGCCTGCTCCCTTCTCAGCTCCACGGCTTCCTTTTCACAATGGACAACACACGGAAGAGATGCCCCCTCCTCTGGCCTCGCTTATCTGTTTGATCAGATCTCCCAGGATCTGACAAAGGATCACACAGTCCCCAGGCCATGAGAAGAAACGGGGGTGGGCAGTGGGCATCTGTGAATATCTCAAATCAGATGGGGACCAAAGCTACAGAGGGCGGTTTGCGTGTCCTGACTCCAAACAGCTGCGGGGCAGATCAGAGCCCCGGAGACAGGAATCAGTGAAGGCTTCCAGTGCTAGAGAAAAAGGCTTCTGTCCTTTTTGTGACAGGGAGAATGTGCCAGCTGACAGGGGTTTGCATCGATGAAGGTCTCCAGGCCAAAGGGCTCCAATGAGGGGCGCCTGGGTGGCTCAGTCGGTTAAGGATCTGACTCTTGGTTTCGACTTGGGTCATGATCTCACAGTTCCTGAGTTTGAGCCCCCCATCAGGCTCTGTACTGACAGTGTGGAGCCTGCTTGGGATTCTCTCTCTCTGTCCCTCCCCTGCTCATGCATTAGGGCCTGGCCATGCTGGCCACACTGACCAAGCTGAGCACACCTCCCAGGACAGCTTGATAGCAGCCCTGAGACCCTCTGACGACAGCAGTGTAGTCCTGACCACCAGCAGGGGACCCCTCCAAGAGCAGGGTAGGCCACTGCCCTCCTCTCGGCAGGACTGGGGGGGTTATGAGCAGACTTTCAGTCCCCCGGGTCTTCCCTGGGACTATCTTGGAACTTCTCTTGGTGGTTCAGGACCCTCCAAAAGGGAGGCAGGTCACAGGATCCCTCCGGGCTCATGGGCTTTGACCTACCCTTTCTCTATGACCTCAAAAATGCCTACAGAGCCCACTCCAATACTGTTATCATATTTTGATAAAGATCTTGATTGTTAATAAGTGACAGACCAAGATTTGAACCTGGTTCAGATTTATTTAGGAGCTCCATGCCCCCTCACTGCCTCCTCTACATGTCTATCTCTATTTGGGACTTTCAAACTTATGGTCAGCAATGCAGAGCAGGAAACCCATTTCAATCGCCATCCAGGTCATACACTACAGATAGAAATAGCTCAAACAAAAATTTCTCTCCAATATGTTTTTATTCCAGCCTATGGCTAGTTCAACATTTCAAAACGCTGGCTGCAACCCACGGAACTGATTTCATATCTCACAAATGCTTTGTGACCCCAGTTTATTTATTGTTTTAATGTTCATTTATTTTTGAAAGAGAGAGAGAGACAGAACATGAACGGGGGGAAGGGCAGAAAGAGAGAGGGCAACACAGAATCTGGAGCAGGCTCCAGGCTCCCAGATGTCAGCCAGAGCCCCACTCAGGGCCCAAACCCATGAGCCATGAGATCATGACCAGAGCTGAAGTCAGACACTTAATGACAGAACTACCCAGGCTCCCCTACCCAGGCTCCCCGTGACTCCCAATTTAAAAAATACTTACCTACATAGCTCACATGAATTGACATGCATACAATACTTAGAAAGAGGTGGGGGGGGGGATACAAAAAAAAACAAAAAAAACAAGAGGAATCACTCCCATTGTATGCATTTTTCAGATCATCCTAAAACTCACGTGTAGATCTGAATATTTCCCCCCATTGAATCAAACATCTGACTTGATGATCTGTTAATGATGTCATTACTTGTCATGTCCTTTTTGCTATTAAAATGTTAGAGGTGCTATTAAAGACTAACTCAAGTTCGTCCCTAAGATCCTCTTCCACTGGGCCCTCGGAGACAGAATTTTTCATACCAGGAGATTCACCTTTACAGAAACCCCAGGGCATCTCCCAATATGGAGATGTTAATGTTCAATGAGCTTTGTGTCTAGGCCAGCTGAAGTGGATTGGGAAATGCCAGACAGCTTGGCTAATGGAAGGAATGACAGCAAGGACAGGGGCCCCTGGGCTCAGCTCCTGTGTATTCCACGTTGTCCGGCATGGTGGGAAATCTAAGAAGTGTTGCGATTTTCAACTCATTCACTGGTATTACACATTGTTCTACAGAGGAGAATTCTTGCCCTGAAAATGCCAGGGCCAAGACAGCACACAGACTTCAATGATGGTCTGTGCCAAGCTCCCGTGAGGACAACCGGAAGACCTGATAGGCATCAGAATTCAGCCACAAGAACTGGGAATCCACAAATCCTGGCCTTATTCACAGCCATCCTGGTTGCACCACCAAAACCCAAGATAGACATTCTTATTTGAATCATTCAGACCATCATTCCCATCTTCCTCCCTCTACCTCCACCGAAAGAAATGAAAACCAAAAAACCTACAGTCACCAGAGCACTTATTTACCCCCTCGTGTCTGAACAGAGCTGGAATCACAGTTAATACTGTGTGGATGGTCCATGCCTGTTTCTGTCTTTGAAACAGGATGGCTTTCACCTTCCCAGTACCTAAGCCTTCATCATAAGTCATTTCTTTTTTGTTTTGTTTTGTTTGTTTGTTTGTTTTCATCATAAGTCATTTCTAACAGTTCCTTAATTCCTACCCCAAGATCACCATCTTCATCAAACCAGGGCAGTTCACCCTGCTAGAATCTTTGACTAGTCATCTGGTCAGGGAAAACAGGAAGAAAGACGCCGGATGGTCCACGAGGTACAACAGACAGACTGAAACCCATGCAAGCTCTTGACCATTCCTCAGCAGTTCTGAGCAGACAGGAGACAGGACGCCAGGCCTCTGGGAAGTCAAGGGCCCACAAGAATCAAATATCCACTTACCTGGGGGGCAGACACACTCGGTCGGCGCTTCCCGAACCGTCCGGTGCTTGACCAGTCCCTCCAACTTCTGAATTAGGGAAGAAAAGAGAGGGGAGAAAAAAAAAGACCAGCATGAGTTTGAGAGTGGAGAGGGGTAAAAGTGGAAAAATCAGCAAAAAACGATGTATTGGAAAGATCTACGTCGGCAGTGGCATTTTCGAGAACATTTATTACAAGGTAGTTAAATGCTACAGGCAGTCTGGGTATGAGAGGAGAAACGAAAATAAACATGCAACAATTATTTGGGAGTCCCTGAAAAGAAGGTGGCAGGTTTCTGCTTTGTTACATTTTCAAATACAAATCCAGAAAAGCCAAAGTGACCGTGCAGTCAGCATGCAGATGGGAAGGCAGAGGAGAGGGAGGCTGGGCAGGCCACACCAAAACTGGCCCTTCTAGCCCTTGGTCCACAGATCAGGCCCCGACCCAGGAAGACCCAGGTTCCCTCCCTGTAGCCCCACCCGACAGCCCACTGGCCTCAGACCCCAGGCCCAGGCCTAATCCACCCTGATGACATCTTCCTTTCTTCTTACCAGCAGGGATCCTTGGCCTAGAAAATTTGGCTGAGCACAGTCTAACAAGAACATCTACGCATGCCCAGTCCTGTGCTAGATTTGGGGGAAGGGGAAAGAATTACCCCAGAAATAGGGCCAAACATCACAGCTCCGCTATGATGGTTTAACTGTAACCTTAGAGATCCTGATTATTGTCCCTGCCTTGCACTGAGGGGACAAGCTTAGAAAAAAAAAAAAAAAAAGAAGAAATTAGTCCCAAAGCCCAAATCTAGGTTTAGGAAGGTGTAATGACTGGCTCATAATCCCAAAACTAGCCAAGACTTGAGTCCCAACAAGAATAAATAAAGCATTAGCCTTTCTCTAGGAAGCAAACAAAAATCTCCCTAAAGGTAAAACAAAGCAAATCCTAAACAGGTTGAGTGACAAAATGCGATACCACCGCTAAACCTGAAGTGTTTGTTTTTTTAGGTTCAAACTTAAAAATGTAATCTTTCTCAATAAAAATAAATAAATAAATAAAAATTTAAAAGCCGTTGAAAACGGTACAGCAAGCAAATACAACTGTTATTTTTTTAAATATTTATTTACTTTTGGGAGAGCACAAGGGAGGGGAAGAGAGGGGGGACAGAGGATCTGAACCAGGCTCTGCACTGACTAGCTGTCTGCAGCAAGCCTGATGTGGGGCTTGAACTCACGAATGTCAAGATCATATCTTGAGCCAAAGTTGGACGCTCCACCGACTGAACCACCCAGGAGCCCCAAAACTGGGTTGTTTTTTTTTTTACTTTTTATTTTAAAGTAATCTCTGTACCCAACTTGGGGCTCATTCATAACCCCAAGATCAAGAGTCCTGTGCCCTACCATCTGAGCCAGCTGGGCACCCCAAACGTATTTTTTAAATATGTATTTATTTTTTGAGAGCGAAAGAGAGCGCGAGCGGGGGAAGGGCAGAGAGAGAGGGAGACACAAAATCGGAAGCATGCTCCAGGCTCTGAGCTGTCAGCACGGAGCCCGATGTGGGGCCCGAACCCACAGACGGGAGATCATGACCTGAGGTGAAGTCAAATGCTCAACTGACTGAGCCACCCAGGCACCCTTCCAAAACTGTTATTTCTAAAGAACTGCTTTCCAGGAGATAAGAATGACATCCCTAGTTTTGAGCCCCTGACCCACCAAGCCTGGAATTTTCAAAGGAGATGGGACTCCAGCCAAGTCCTGTCTGCCTCTGGCTGGAGCAGCCCAGGATCAGGAGCCCTACAAACCTCCCCCCACCCCTCAGCCCACCAGCCCCGCCCCGCCCCCCCCCACCCCCCCCCCCCCCCCCACCAGCCCAGCCAGGCGGGCTTGTTGCCCTGAGCTACTACTGCTTGCAGCGGCAAGGCAAGGACCATCCACTGTCACTGAACCAGAACTCAGAAGCCGCCTGCAGATGCGGATACTGGCGTGAGAGGGACCTCAACTCACTGCCCACCCCCACCCCCCACCCGCGCACCACATCGTACTTGCGGATACTATTACAGATTTCAGATTTTACATGGAAAAAGAATCCAGCCTTCTCGTTTAAGCCAGTCAATTTGTGTGAGACCCTCTCATCTGTTTTTATCATTGCTAGACAGGCTAGAAGCCATACTAATTTCCTTTTTTTAAACAAAAGCATTTAAAGCTAAAAGCCAATTCGTTTTAACAACCCGCGATCACATCTGGGCGGCTCTCCTGAAAGGGAGGGAGGCTTTATCAAATACTGATAGGAAACACAATGACTTCTGAACTGCTCTTATCGTAAAATAAAAAACTAAACAGGAAACTATTGGGGGGGGCGCTTTACTGTTAATGCTAGTAGGTGGGGTCATAAAATACTGGGATTGAGTTTTTGTTTGATCACTTATCCTAACTCCTTTTATGCCTGTGTTTCTCTGGATTATACAGTGAATCTGCAGTTTTACCGGCTACCCTCTAGCTTACCGCACCCCGCCCCCCCACCGCCACTCCAGGCCCCGAACTTTCTGTGGGTTTGAAATGCCACTATCAGGAACACAAAGTGAAATGTTTGAATTAGAAACCCAATCCCACAATCTTTATTTCCCTGTTTTTTTTTTTTTCATTCTGCATTCAAGAAAATATTCCTTTGTGCCCAGGTTTGTAAAAAAAAAAAACAAAAAAAAGATTTAAAAGCCACAACTTTTTTACATTCAATTATCTGGCAGCACCTCTAGCATCTGCAAACAATATGGTCCTGGTTTTACATATGCAAACAAGTCCTGACTCCTAAAGTAAATAAAGGATGAGTTTCTGAGAAAAAAGTCCCTGAGACTTTGGGAGCCGTTCCCTCCAAGAGTAAGGAGGAGGAGAACTTGAAGTTGCCTGGTGGGGGGGGGGGTAGGAGGGGGGTAGCGAGCACTGTGGAGAAAAATACTCCAGGAAAATCATGGTTCTCAGAAAAGCATTACACAATTAGATGATAAATTTATTAATGACGTGTGGGAGCACTAGTCTGGGCCACTTGGCCAGATGTTTGGTCATAGCCTCCAACGGTCGCATTTTGATGAAATATAAGTTAACATACAAAAAAAGGACAGAATGATTTATTTCTGTAAAATGATATAAATAAAGCCACAGAGACATTCCTATCCTCTTGGACAGAGGATTCCTGCTCTAGGGGATATATCTTGAGAAAATAAAAATCAGCAGAAGCAAAGAATGATACCCATGAAGTTGCACCCCAAAACAGTGGGAGTGGTTTAGAAGGGTGGCGAAGCCCCTGATAAAACTGCCCTATTTCATTTAGTATCATTATGAACACTATGTGGCAAAAAGGGGGAGAAATGTTTATGAGACCATCAATAAAAGGTCTACATCTGTATGAAAATTCAGGCACTGGGTGACAGCAGCTACCAAAATATGAACCCCCTTGGGTGTACAGAGTATGGTGATTTGCTTCTTTTAGAAGCCCCTCCTGTGGGGGCGCCTGGGTGGCTCAGTCAGTTAAGCATCCAACTTCAGCTCAGGTCATGATCTCCAGGCTTGTGAGTTTGAGCCCCGCATCAGGCTATTTGGTGACAACTTTGGATCCTCTTTCTCTCTCCCCCCCCCCCCACGCTCTCTCTCTCAAAAACAAATGGAGGAGGGGCGCGCCTGGGTGGCTGTCGGTTAAGCATCCGACTTCAGCTCAGGTCACTATCTCGCGGTCCATGAGTTCGAGCCCCGCGTCGGGCTCTGGGCTGATGGCTCAGAGCCTGGAGCCTGCTTCCGATTCTGTGCCTCCCTCTCTCTCTGCCCCTACCCCATTCATGCTCTGTCTCTCTCTGTCTCAAAAATAAATAAATGTTAAAAAAAAATTAAAAAACAAATGGAGGAGATGGTATATTTGAAAGTTGTTAAGAAAATAGATCCTAAAAGTTCTCATCACAAAGAAAAAACACTTTTTTTTTGTAACTATATGAGATGATGGATGTTTACCAAAGTTATGGTGGTAATCATTTCACAAACCATGTAAGTTAAGAGTCATTGTGCTATATAACCTTAAGCTTATACTATATTATATATATACCGTATATCAATTATATCTCAATAAAATTATATCTCAATGAAAAAAAAAACAAATGGAGGAGGAGAAGGAGGAGAAGAAGAAGAAATCCTTCCTGTGTTCTAATACCATTTTTTTAGTTAAAAAAAAAAATTCTGGAAGTAGGTAAGAACCAAAATGAAGCCCTACGGCCTCCCCGCAGAGGACAATTTGTGAATGACAGGTGATTCCATCCTCCCTGGGACACGAACTCCCAGGACGCAACAGAGGACCCTCTCTGTGCAGGGCACAAATCCTCTGCCCTCCTCCCACCCCCACAGGGAAGAGCCCCTGCGTGCATTCTCACTACCACCATCAACCCAAGAGGGCAGCATTTTCTGGCCTCTGACATTCTTTTTTTTTTTTTTTCATGCCTTGGCATGATGATGAGGAAGATAACAAATAGCAAGCATTATTACTGAGGACACTGATTACTTGATGGGGACCAGGCACTGTGCCCACAACTGTTATCCCATCTAGCCCTGCCAATACCCGCCATGAGGCTGGGACTATTATTACACCCATTTACAGATGAGAAAACTGAGACCACAGAGGGCAATATAAGCGCCAGGATGGGACTTCAATCCTGGCAGCAACCAGCTCCAATCACAAAGCAAGACAACCTCTGCTTACAAGCAATGTTCATAACTAACAACAAACAAACAGTTGCTACCCACAGTCAGGCCTTACAAAACTAAAAGGACAGAAATCAGATCTGGGGTTGCCAAAGGTTGGAGAGTGAGGAAGAAATACAATGAGAAGATTGTTGGGTAACGAGACTGTTCTGTAAGACACTGAGGTGCTGGACCCATGACTCTACACATTTGTCAAAACCTTTAAGACTGTACGTCACAAAGAGTGAACTTTAATGGATGCAATTAAAAAAAAATCAACCAGGATATCAGAGAATCCCTGGATGAAATGTGGGCTGTGACAAGTGAATCCAACTATGTTAAAACTGTGTGACAGCAGCACTTGGGTGGCTCAGTCGGTTAAGTGTCTGACTCTTGATTTTGGTTCAGGTCATCATCTCACGGTTTGTGAGTTTGAGTTCCACGTCAGGCTCTGAACTAACATGCAGAGCCTGCTTGGGATTCTCTCTCTCTCTGCCCCTCCCCTGCTTGTGCTCACACTCCCTCCCTCTCTCTCTCTCTCTCAAAAATAAACTAACTTAAAAAAAGCTGTATGACATAACTCACTGAAAGTGTTAGGAAAAAACATGTAGCTGACCAACATGCAAAATAGCATCTTGATCGAGAACTATAAGGCTGGACACAAAAGGAAGTGTCTGGAAATGCTGTACTCCAGTAGGTAAAGTTGGTTCTCACAGGGGTACAGGTCAGCAATTCTGAAACTACTTTATAGACATTAGCAACAAACAAGTGAGTAAATAAACTATTGGTAATGAGAGCTGGGCTTCTCGTTGTCCAAAAGAGAAGTTATAAATACACAAAGTGGGAAAGACAGAATGAACCATCTTGTGCTGAATTAATCAGAGACATCACTATGAGGTCACATCTAATGCCTACAGGAAGATACATACAGAAATATTCATAGGTATGTGTACAGAGGGGAGCGAATATTCACACATATATACTATAGATGTCTGCAGAGAAAACCTATAATCAATGATACCTTGGAAACATCAAGCACACCCAGCACCCAAATCTTGGTTTCTAAATACCATTCTCTAAGAAAAGGAACCAGGGCTCATTGGAGATATGGCTGATTCTAGGCCCAGGGCAGGAAATACACAAGATGAACCTGGAGTGCCTTGTAGTGGCAGAAAGAAGGGAGGTCCTTTTTGAAAAAAGGAAGGGAGGGAAGAGTATGTCAAAGAAACACAAAACCTACCCAAAAAGGCTCAAAATGGCCAAAGCTGGAATAATTTTGGCAACAAGATAAAAATAACGCAGTATTGGATTATAACCCAAAGAATAAGTTAGAAACCCATAAGTTATATACTGATACAAATGACTGAATAAATAGGTGGGGAGAAGAGACAACTCTTTTCCCTATAGAAGAATGCCCAATAATATATGTAGATACCGCCCTCTCCGAGATGTGGAGCTAAGTTCCACCCTCCTTGAGTGAGGGTTAGACTTCCTCACTTCCTAAAGGCAGAGAAAGGAAGATAGTGACTTTATAATGTAAAATATGGCAGACACAACTTTAATCAAGTGATCAAGGTTAATGGCACCAGTGATAGGTCATGTGACATCATGGACCCGACATGATGCCAGGACAATGGCAATCTACCTTGATGCTGTTCTTCCCAAGCCCGCAAAACCTACTTTAATCATAAGAGTGGCCCAAACTGAAGACCATTCGACAAAATACCTGACCAGTATGTCCAAAAATTGTCAAGGTCATGAAAAACATGGAAAGACTGAGAAAATGCTATAGGTCAGGAAGACGTAACAATGAAATGCAATGTGGTGCCTTGGATGGGATTCTGGAGTAGGAATGGGACATTAGAGGAAGAACTAGGGTGATCTGAAAAAAAGTCTGTCATTCACTTTTTAAAGATGGGTAAAAAATAAATCACAAAGTCACTTAAGACCAACTAAGATACAGCTTTGTTATTTTCAAAATCACATGTATTTTTTAAATTGAGGTGAAATTCACATCGCATAAAATTAAGTGAACAACTTTTATTTTTTTTTAGTTTATTTATTTATTTCGAGAGGGGGCATTAGGAGGGGAGGGTAAGAGAGAGAAGGGGGGGAGAGAGAGAGAATCCTAAGCAGGCTCTACACTGTCAGCACAGAGCCAGATTTGGGGCTCGAACCTACAAACCGCCAAGATCATGATCTGAGCCGAAACCAAGAATCAGATGCTTAACTGACTGAACCACCTGAGCACCCCCCTTTACCTATTTTTAAATCAGGTTGTCTTTTTGTTGCTGAGTTGTAAGAGTTCTTTATATTTTCTGGATACTACATTCTTAACAGATATATATGATTTCCCAAATATTTTCTCATATGCCAGATCTATTATTGATCAAAATTCTAATCATCTCCAACCAAGGTATAATATAGGTATATTAAAAGCATCTTAAAAATTGGAGGTGGTGAAGCAGGCACCTGGGTGGCTCGGTCAGTTGAGCGTCCAACTTCGGCTCAGGTCATGATCTCACCTTTCATGGGTTTGAGCCCTGCATCAGGCTCTGGGCTGACAGCTCGGAGCCTGGAGCCTGCTTCAGATTCTGTGCCTCCCTCTCTCTCTCTGCCCCTCACTAGCTCATGCTCTCTCTCTCTCTGTTTCTCTGAAAAATATATAAACATTAGAAATTTTAAAAAAATTAGAGGTGGTGGGAATGGACTCATGGCTTCATGCTGGTCCTCACAGAGGTCTTTGTTGAAATCTTGCTAGATTAACAGTGGGATATTGTTACTAAGGAATTCGACCTGGTCCTTTTTAGTTAATAGCAATTGCATTAGTTTGCAATTGCTGCATAACAAATTGTCACAAAATCCGTGGCTTAAAACAATACACATTTACTATGCTTTCTGTGGTCAAAGGTCTGAACACAGACAAGTTTGCTTCCCTGCTCATGGTCTCTTGAGGCTGAAATCAATGCATCAGCTGGGTGTTTCTTTCTAGACCTCTGGATCCCCTTTAAAACTTATGTGGTTCTTTGTGGTCTACAAGCCCCATTCTCTTGCTGGCTGCTAGCCAGGGGCCACTCTCAGCATCTAGAGGCCACTCAGAGTTCCTTGACATGTGCCCCCTCCACACATGCTCTCATGCTTCAGATCCCTCTGACTTCAGGAAGGACCCAGTCCCTTCTAAGGCCTCACCTGCTTATGTCAGGCCCACCAAAGATAAGATTTGTAATGAACTCAGCCAACTCATTGGCAACTCAAAGGAGTGATACCATCATAATCACTGGGGAGGGAATTATACAAAGTGTGTACAACAAGGGGTGGGAATCCTGAGGGCTGTCCTAGAACTCTGCCTGCTGCAGTAAGTTATCACAGTTTATTTCTTACTTTGGACAAATGTATTACAGTTATGTACATATGTAACTACATTTTTCATTTTTTCAAAAAATTTTTATTAATGTTTATTCTTTTTGAGAGAGACAGTGTGAGCAGGGGAGGGACAGAGAGAGAGGAAGACACAAAATCCGAATCAGCTGAGCTGAGCTGTCAGCACAGAGCTGGACGCGGGGCTCAAACCCATGAACCATGAGATCATGACCTGAGCCGAAGTCAGATGCTTAACCACCCAGGCACACCTATATTTTTCTTTTATTATGTTTATTTATTTTTGAGAGAGAGAGAGAGAGAGAGAGAGAGAGAGAGCGAGCTCACAAGCAGGAGCTAGGCAGAAAGAGGGAGACAGAAGATCTGAAGCAGGCTGCATGCTGACCCCGGAGAGCCTGAAATGGGGATCGAACTCACAACCCAAGTCCAAGTCAGATGCTCAATTGACTTAGCCACCCAGGCACCCCTGTAACTATGTTTTTCTATAAATCTAGAATTATTCCAAAACATTTTAAAGGCTACATCATGGATTTCTACTTCTAGGCAAGATACAGGAGCAATGACTATATTTATCCCCCTGCATAAAATAACACCACCAAAAACTCAAAAACCACCACAACAAATTCTGCAAATAAAATACATGAAACAGAGGTTTTGAGGATACCGATACCAAGCAGGAAAGGAGAGTGATCTCAGACTGAGAACAACTGCTCTTGCTTCCTGCCTGGGGAGAGTTTCCAGGCTGGGCACAGGGAAGGGGGAATCACACATGCAGCCTGGCAGCTACCCAAAGTTGAAGGATGGACCTGGACGTCCAGGAATGCCAGGCAGTTGGGACTACAGAGCAGAGGACCCGAGAGAACCAGAGATCTGTGAGGTTCTTTGCAGATGTCCATGGAGCACTGATCAGCATGTGTAGGAGGCAATGACCCGTGGCAGGGAGAAGAACCACCCAAAAGGATGCAGGGAACAGTGCCTCACTCTTACATGGGGCAGGGAAGGGTGCCCATTCCCCCAGCCAAACCAGTAAACCCTTAATTCACACTCATAAATCACTGAGTAGAGCACCAAGGAGGGTCTTTTGCCTCAGAGATAAGGAGTAATCAACCCTAGGCTAAACGTGGCTCTGGTCCCACCTCACATATCCTAAATACAAGACTCAAAGGGTCCAACTGTTTCTGAATAACTGTAACATAACAAAGCTCATGAAAATTTACAGAAATACAAAAATACTCAACCCCCAATGAGGTAAAATTCATAATGTCCAGCATACAATAAGAAATTACCAGCAGGAGGGAACACCTGGGTGGCTCAGTCGGTTTAAGCATCTGACTTCGACTGAGGTCTCGTAGCTCGTGGGTTTGAGCGCCACATCAGGCTCTGTGCTGACAGCTCAGAGCTTAGAGCCTGCTTCCCATTCTGTGTCTCCGGCTCTCTCTGCCCCTCCCCCGTGCTTGCTCACACGCGGGTGCTCACTCTCTCTCAAAAATAAGTAAACATTTTTTAAACAAATTTTAGAAAAAGAAATTACCAGCAGGAAAATAGGCCCCATAAGGGGCAGAAAAAAATTAGTTAACTGAAACGAACCCAAAACTGACACAGATGTTAGAATTATCCCACAAAGACTATAAAACAAAAATTATAACTATATGGTACATGTTCAGAGAGTTAAGCAGAGGCATCAAAGAAATCAAAATCTCTAAACTGAAATTCTAGAGTTGAAAACTACCATGTCTGAGGTGAAAAACAGAGCAGAGGGGATTAAGGACAAGATTAGACACTGAAGAAGAGAAGATTAGTGAACCTGAAGACAGCAGGAGAAATTATCCAAAATGGACAGAGAGAAAGAATTTTAAAAAAGAAAGGAAGAAAAGAAAAGAAAAGAAAAGAGAAGAAAAGAGAAGAGTATCAGTGAACTCTGGGTCTCCTAATGCACATGTAAGTGGAGTCCCCAAATTGGGGGACAGAAAAAGTAGGACAGAAAAAAGTATTTGAAGAAATGATGGCCACAACATTTTTCAAAGTTTGATGAAAACTATAAACCCACAGATCCAAGAATCTCAGTGAAACTCAAGCACAATAAACACAAAAAAAATGACACCAAAGCATATCACATTTGAATTTCTTAAACCAGTGATCGCGAGAAAATGTCAAAAGCAGCCAGAGGTAAAAGGGCAAATTATGTGGATAAACAGAAGAACTCACATTCTGTTTATGTTGCTAGTGGGAATATAAAATGATACAATGGCTTTCAACAAGAGTTGGGCAGCTTCTTGAAAAGTTAATCTCGTAGGGTGCCTGCGTGGTTCACTCTGTTGAGCGTCCAACTCTCGATTTCAGCTCAGGTCATGATCTCACAGTTCCTGGGATTGAGCCCTGCCTCAGGGTCTGCACTGAAACCGCAGAGTCTGCTTGATATTCTCTCCCTCCCTCTCTCTCTCTGCCCCTCCCCACCTCAAAATACACAAACTTAAAAAAAAAAAAAAGTTAATCCTACACCTATCAGATGATCAACTACTTCATTCCAAGGTACTTACACCCAAGAGACATGAAAGAGCATGTCCATACAAAGACTTGTACACAAATGTTAATAAAGCAGCTTTATTTGTAATAGCTCCAAACGAGGAACAAACCCAAATATCCATTAACAGGTGAGTGGATAAACAAATTATGGTTTATCTATATAATGAAATAACACTTGGTAATGAAAAGAATGAAATGATAATACATGCAAAACTATCAATGAATCTCTCAATAATTATACTGATTGAAGGAAACCAAATACACCCACACACAACCAAAGAGCAAATATTGTATAATTCTATTCATATAAAAATCCAAAAAAAAAAAAAAAAAGACTAATCAATAACAAGAGAAATCAGCAATACCTGAGTGGCAGGTGGGAAGGGACAGAAGTCAAGGGGGCAGAGGAAGCTTTGAGGGTGATGGATATGTTCACTACCTTGACTGAAGAGATAGTTTCACATATGCACACATACGTCACAAATTATCAAACTGTAACTTTAAAATATTTGGAGTTCATTATGTGTCAAATAGACCCAAAAAACAAACTAAACTACAAAACACCTGGGCCCCGGTTCCCACAGTTGTGGCTCCCATGGGATGGTAGAGCAGGGGCCCCGGGGTCAAAGGGCATCACTTCACCCCACTGGGCTGCACGGCCCACCCCGGTCGGTGCCAGGTAAACCCCCAGCAGAGTCAAGTGAAGAGCCAGTGAGAGCACCCAGTCCAACCCAGGCATTCGGCAGGAGCTCAGAAATGTTTTCCTAAGGAACGTGGGGTTTACTCAGTGACTCCCACTGGCACACTGAGTGACCTCCAAACTGCGTAGGCACACATTTCCATAGGGGTCACCCCTGAGCCCTGAAACACGTTAGTGTGCTTCGAAAGGTTTAGTCTGTAAGCAAGATGCAATTCTTCAGCGATCTTCATTCGTGTTCCCCTTTATGATTTTTCTTTTCTTTTTTTTTAATGTTTATTTTTGAGAGAGAGAAAGAGAGAGTGAATGGGGAAGTGAAAGAGGGAAACAGAGGATCCGAAGCCAGCTCTGTACTGACAGAAGACAGCCCAATGCAGGGCTTGAACTCTCAAACCATGAGATCATGACCTGAGCCAAAATCAATGCTCAACTGACTGAGCCACCCAGTCATGCCCCCTTGCCCCTCCATTTATGATTTTTCAAAGACCTACATCTTATCCTGTCAGAATCTGCTACGGTTCACCACACGGTTCACCATACTGGGCTGACAGAACAAAATCCCATCAGTGGCCCTGGGTAGAGAGTGGACGGTCTCCACCACAGGCTTTGACAGACTGAGGAGAGTCCTCGGGCTGTCCCTGGGCAGAGCCTCCAAGCCTTCCCACACAATGGCAGGTCTTCTCCAGTGACTCCAGGTCACCGAGCCAGGCCCTGCCACAATCCCCACACTGGGGTCACCTGCTTTTGCTGACCCTGACCTCTTGGTCTTGTCCACAGGGAATGCCTACAGTTTACCCTGGCGTGTCATCTGATTAGACAGTGTCTTGGGCTGCCTTGTGTCTTTCCAGAGTCCATATGTTGAGGTCCTAACCTTAATAGCTCAGAATGTGACTGTATTTGGAGACACAATGTTTAAAGAGGTGATTAAGGGGTGCCTGGTGGCTCAGTCAGTTAAGCTTCCCACTCTTAATTCCGGCTCAGGTTATGATCTCACAATTCACTGACAGTGCAAGAGGCTGCTTGGGATTCTCTCTCCCTCTCTCTCTCTGCCCCTCCTCCACTCATGCTCTCCCTCTCCCTCTCTCTCTCTCAAAATAAATAAACCTTAAAGAGGTGATTAAGTCAAAAGAAGGTCACTAAGGTGGGCCCTAATCCAATGTGACTGACATCCTTAATAGAAGAGGAGATTAGGACACTGACACATAGAGGGGAGACCGTGTGAGGACACAGCAAGGGCACATCCATCTGTAAGCCAAGGAGAGGCATCAGGGGAAGCCAATCCAGCCAACACCTTGACCTCTGACTTCCAGACTCCAGAACTGTGAGGAAATAAATCTCCGTGGTTTACACCCCCCTTGACTGGGGTACTTTGTAAAGGCAGCCTGAGCAGACAAAGACAGATGGGGTCTCCCCGAAAGCCCACCCCACCCCGCCTGCCGCCTATGGGGATGGATGGGCAAGGAGGCATCTTGGAGCAAGGAGAGGCTCAAAGGACATGGAGGCCTGACTGCAGAGCTGAGTGAGGTGCTTTCTCCTCATGGGCCCACAGGCCATAGGAGGCATTGAGGGTTGATGGGGAGAGAACCGAACTCCACTGAGAATATCTAGGAAGTGGACAAGAAGAATGAGGAGTGGCCAGGCCTGCCCGAGGCACAGAGGGACAGGACCCAGAGAGACAAAGCATTTCCAGAAGGGCCAGGTGCTAAAGGAAGGAGACAGAAGAAGGCCCATGAAGAAATGATCACAGGACCAGCCAGCTGGGTAGAGGCATCTTCTTCCAGCTTGTTCCCTGGAAGCCAGGCCTAGGTGTGAGCCTCACGACAGGCACAAGGAGGAGGAGGAACCATCCCCAGGAAGGGCCCTGGGACTAGATGTTAATGAACAGTCCTGGCAGCCACCCACCATCAGGATAAGCAAG
The DNA here is from genome assembly GCF_018350195.1 of Panthera tigris. Classification (NCBI taxonomy): domain Eukaryota; kingdom Metazoa; phylum Chordata; class Mammalia; order Carnivora; family Felidae; genus Panthera; species Panthera tigris. The sequence goes on along the minus strand of NC_056660.1, from coordinate 91,302,633 downwards.
GCAGGGTGTGGGTAGGGGGTGACGTGACTTCTCACTCATTGTCGTAGGAAGTATCACGTCATCCTCAGGGAAAGAGTGAAGCAGACACTGTCCCCCTTTTCCTTTTATAAAAATTTTTTTAAGTTTACTTATTTTTGAAAAAGAGAGAAAGAGAGAGAGCACAAACGTGCGAGCCGGAGAGGGGCAGAGAGAGAGGAAGACAGAGGATCTGACATGGGCTCTGTGCTGACAGCAGTGAACCCCATGCAGCGCTTGAACTCACAAACCATGAAATCATGAAGTCATGAGATCATGAGATCTGAGACCAAGTCGGACGCTTACCTACTAAGCTATCCAGACACCCCTGTCACCCTTTTTCCAGAGGAGGAAGTGGAGGTTTGGAAAAGCCAACTCATTGGTCTCCAAGGCACTGCAGTCAGTTGATTTTATTTTTTAATTTTTTTTACATGTTTTTATTTATTTTTGAGAGAGAGACAGAGTGTGAGCTGGGGAGGGGCAGAGAGAGAGGGAGACACAGAATCAGAAGCAGGTTCCAGGCTCTGAGCTCTCAGCACAAAGCCTGATGTGGGACTCGAATATGTGAACCATGAGATCATGACCTGGGCCAAAGTCAGATGCTCAACTGACTGAGCCACCCAGGTGTCCCAACTGCAGCCAGTTTACAGGCATCTCCAGACTCAGACCCAGATCTCACAACTCTGGAGCCCACGGCTTGAGCTGTGAGGGTCCAGTTAAAGGGGCTTTCAGGAGGACCTGAGTGGGACAACCTCTGTGGTGCATATGTGCACATGCACACCCATGTGTATGCACACATAAGCATTCACATACACACACATGCATGTGTGCACAGACATGTATGCACACAAAGGCAGGCACTCACGTGTGTGCACACTCACATGCGTGCACCCTTGCTTTCATGTGCGTGTGTACACCCTTGTGCCCTCCAGCCCTCACAGTGGCTTGCCCTCATAGTCCACATACTCCAGCCCAATTGCCAGGTGAACTTGCCCTTTGCTGGACTAAGCTACACCACGCGGCTGAAAAGGAGACGCCATGGATGGCCATCGCCATCCCACAGAAAGGACCGTGAAATGAATGGACAGACTGCGCATTTTGTGTGATGGCCCTACTGGGAGGCCCGAAGCAGAGGAGGTTTTATTTAAACTGTCCTCTAAAACCCCCAGAAATCACTATAATTGTTTTATGACTTGTTTCACAACTCAAAGTTGGAGGCATAGTCAGTTTTAGAAGCTGAAATTACCCATTTGAAAGCACTTCCCTTCCTTCCCGATTTTGTGGCTACATCAAAAAAAAAAAAAAAAAAAAAAAAAAAACTAAAGATTTTCTCATTTACCAATGTGACTTAAAGCAGATGTGTGTGGGGCCTCTAATCCATCAGGTTAATCACGAGCATTTGGGGGTGTTCGTGCCATATTGCACAACCACATGAACAGACTCATTATTTAAAACGAATTTATTAGGTGTTTGGGGCCCTTCTGCAATGAAAAATCCATATACTAATTTTCATGAATAATTACGTTTTGATTTTGGTCATCAAATGGGAAATTTTTTTGTTTAAATGAAAAAATCTCATTCTGCTTAAATGAGAAACTGGAAGAAAAAAAAAAGTGGGAATTATGAAGCCAATTCAGTCCTTGCTTTCCTTCAGGAACGAAGCCATTTCCCATCATTGACTGAGAGACTGATGTAAGTTAATACCTTTTTCACTTCTGTCTGGCCTCCCTCGAATGGTGGGATCTCAGCGTTAATTAAAAGGACCATGGGACCTCCTCTTCAATTAGCAAACAGACATACACACTCCTTCTGGATTCAGCCACAGAAAGCCTTCTAATAAGAACAGCCAGTTTCAGGATGTATATGACGTCTGGAACACTTTGGATTATATCAGCTCATTTAATCCCCACGGAAACCTTGTGAGGCAAATATTATAATCCCCTGTTTAATAGACGGGCAAACAGAGGTTTAGAAAACCAGTCATTTACCTGAAAGTAACACAGCTGGGAAATGGCAGAGTGGGGACACAACCCGGGTCTACCTAAAGTGAAAGTCTTCCCCCCCACCCCACAAATAGGTCACGTATGGAGGATGTCTACACTGGCAGAAGAAGTTGCTACTGAACCAAACTCAATTAGTGCTGCCACAGAGTTTTCCATGAGGCTGCGGAAAGGACCCAGGACTTGGGTTCAGACAAACGCTGCCACCTGAGGACAGTCGCTACCCCTTCTGGAAGGGGTGAAGTGCCCCCGACAGGGGGGTGGGGACTGAGATGGGACTGTTAACAAATGTTGTAAGGGCGGGGCTCCTGGGTGGCTCAGTCGTTAAGCATCTGACTCTTGACCTTAGCTCAGGTCACGATGTAACTGTTATGCGTGGAGCCCTGCACCCGGCTCTGTGCTGACATGTGGGGCCTGCTGGGGATTCTCTCTCTCTCTCCCTCTCTCTCTGCCCCTCCCTTGCTCTCAAGCTCTCTCTCTCTCTCAAAATAAATAAATTAATTTAAAAAAAAAGAAAAACCGTGAGGACGTACATGTGAACACTTCTGCCCAGGCTATCCACAAGAGAGGCACTCGGTCATTTCCCCTAGAGCCTCTAGGAGCACCCTGACGGGTCTTTCTTTAAAACTACATCTGCAAACCTATTTTTTTTTCTCCCAATGATTCGTGCTTAGTCCTGAAATATGTTTCCGGACATGCTGAAGGGATGTTTTCTGAGTGCCTGTGTCAACAATTAAAGATTAATCCTGATCCTCCACATGGAGAAAATCGAACGGGGAAGGAGCTGAAGGTCGTGTGTGGCCTCCAGACAGCACTCCCCAAACCGAATTACATTTGTTCACAGAATTAGAAAGAACTCACGCAGACTGAGTGCAGTACCTGGCTCAGCTAAATGCTGCTCAAGAAAGGGGTCTGCACCAAACCAAAAAAATGAGCCTAATTATCAGATGAAATCTTCAGTTTTCAAAATTGCCCTTTGCTTTCAACAACAACAAATCCAACTGAAAATTTAAAAATTCAACCAGGGGCGCCCAGGTGGCTCACTCAATCAAGTGTCCAGCTCTTGATCTCAGCTCAGGTGTTGATCTCAGGGTGCTGAGTTCAAGCCCCGAATTCGGCTCTCTGCTAGGCATGAAGCCCATTTAAAACAAACAAAAAAAATGTTTCTTTCAACCAAACGATAGATTGAATCCACTTTGCCCATCATAAAACTTGAAACATGACTTCACAAGGGTACAGGTTTGGAATACCACAGGAGGATAAATGTGGATTGCCTGGACAAATTTGGATAATCTAAAATCAAAACAAAAAGCAAAGCCCTAAAGATGTTCTTCCTTAGGCAGTTACTTACACCCTAAAGAATAACACAAGAAACTTGCCCCATGAAACCACTGGCTACACTGTATTCTGTGCCAACAAAAATGTGGGGAAGGCCTCAATTCTCTGTGTTGATAGAAAGATGCAGATTCTGGGGCGCCTGGGGGGGTCAGTGTGTTGAGCGGGGGACTCTCCATTTCAGCTCAGGTCATCATCTCATGGTTCATGTGATAGAGCCCCACGTTAGGCTGTGCGCTGAGCATGCAGCCTGCTTGAGATTCTGTCTCCCTCTGCCCCTCTTCCCCACTCATACTCTCTCTCCAAAATGAAAACAAAGGGGTGCCTGGATGGCTCAGTCAGTTGGGCGTCTGACTTTGACTCAGGTCGTGATCTCACGGTTGGTGAGTTCGAGCCCCACATCAGGCTCTGTGCTGACAGCTCAGAGCCTGGAGCCTGCTTTGGCTTCTTTGTCTCCCTCTCTCTCTGCCCCTTCCCCACTTGTGCTCTCTTTCTCTCAAAAATAGATAAACATTAAAATGAAAAAAATATATATTAAAAAAAAGAAATATGCAGATTCCATTGACAGGATCAGATGCAGTTGTGAAACATGACCATAACGATTGTGCAGCACCTAGAAAAATGTTTTTGAAGTTTTTGTTTGTTTTTTGGGAGACAGAGACAGCAAGGGTGGGGGAGGGGCAGAGAGAGAGAGAGAGAGAGAGAGAGAGAGAGAGAATCCCAAGCAGCCTCTGCACTGTCAGCACTAGAGCCCAACATAGGGCTCAAACCCATGAAACCGGGAGATCATGACCTGAACCGAAACCAAGAGTCGGATGCTTAACCGACGGAGCCACCCCGGGGGCCCACCTGGAAAAATGTTGATACAAGACTGAAATATATACAAGCAATGTACAAATGGGACACACTCTGTGGTTAGCATTGGGTAGGTGTAAATCTGTCCCAGGATAAGGATTATGCAAAAAGTTAAATAGTTCTTGTTTTAAGGTGGTGGGATTATCAGTAACATTGATCATGTTAAATCAACATACTCTTTGGTTATTTTATTTATTTATTTTTTAAGAAAAGGAGGAAAAGGAAGGGTAGCCAAGTTGGCAAGCTGTTTCTCTACAATGGGTATAACATCCTATATAAGGAAGTGGCCACAATTCAGCAGCCATGGGAGTTGGAGAGCCAAGGGGCAAAGACAAAAAGGTCTACACCTGCCCTGCAAAGAGCAGGTTTGAAAGAACTCTATTTCCCAGCAACACCTATCAATGACTCATGGTGGGAGTTAGAATTAATCAGGGAGAAGGGAGAAATGTGTAGAAAGCTGGTGAAGGAGAAAGCTACTCTGAAGGTATAGGATTATATCAAAGCCCCATGCAGCCCTGGAGGTGACAGACAGGGGATGGGGTGCCCAGAGTTCACCCCCTATCTCATGTTGAAACCTAATCCCCAATGTGATGGTATTAGGAAGTGGGGCCTTTGGGACATGATTAGGACTTAGTGCCCTTATTAAAGGGACCTCAGGGGTGTCTGGGTAGCTCAGTCAGTTGAGCATCCAACTCTTGATCTTGGCTCAGGTCATGATCTCATGGATTTGTGAGTTCAAGCCCGGTGTCAGGCTCTGTGCTGTCAGCTTGGGATTCTCTCTCTCCTCCTTTTCCTCTGCCCCTACCCACTCCCCCTCTCTCTCAATAAATAAATAAATAAATGTTAAAAAAAAAAGAGAGAGAGAGAGAGAGCTCAGAGAGCTCCCTTGTCCCTTCTGCTGTGTGAAGACACAGTGAAGACAGCCACCTGTGAACGAGGAAACAAGGGCCCCCACCAGACACTGGATCTTCCAGGGCCTTGATCTTGCACTTCCAGCCTCCAGAACTGTGAGAAAGAAATGTTTGTTTTTAAGCCACTCAGTCCACGGTATTTTGTTATGGCAGCTGGAACAGTCTGAGACAGTGGCCTTCTGACTCCTCATCCAGAGCCTTTCCTCTCCCAAACCGAGGCCCACAAAGCCACCATGGCACACAGTGCCAGACAAGGCTGTGGCAACCTCCTAGCTGATAAATCCCCTTTTTAACTTAAGCCAGTTGGAGGCAGGGTCGTGTCACACTGCCATGTGAAGGGGCAAGAATCCAAAGACATGTAGAAAGGCTGGATGAGGATGATGCTTGGTGAGGGTAAAAGGGCCATCCTGCCCTGGGGACCACGGATATAATGGCACACACTCTGGAAGGGAATTTGGGGGCCACGGTGACATATGGCTGCTGAGAAAAGCCAAGGAGACCCATGGCAGTGGGGTAAGGGAGGACAAAGAGGAGAGCTGTTGGGGCACATCTAATGGATACAGGGCTCCATACACAATTTGGGGTGTACTGATCTCCCTGTCCTCGGAACAACCTCTTCCATCTACTGCATGGTGACAGAGGTATCCTCTCCCCTGTGTAAGCTGTGATGCAGGAAAAGTTGGGAAGCAGAGACTGAAAATGCCTTCCCAGCATGGAGGCCACCCCAGCCAGTCACTCTGGGGCCAAAATGGCATCCACCGAAGGGTTAAAGACCATAAACGCCAAAGAATGGGGTTGTGCCAGAGAGAATTCATGAACACGCCAACCTTGACTTTGACTATGGCTGGAGGCAGAGCTGGAGACTGAGGGAAACTGAAATTTTGTGGCTGTGGAGTGTTCCCAAAGCAGGTATGGTTATGAAAACTGGTAGGCCAGTGGAGGACCGTTGCCCCTCACCCAAACCCTCCTCTGGGGTAACATTCTACAGCACCCACCTGACACTGTTGGTTGCTCCCCAAAACATTCCCTGTCTTCCTTCCTAACAAAACCACAATTCTCTAATAGTGGCAATGTGCCCAGCCTGTGCCCGGGGAGAAATCAAGATTGGCCGAAGCTGAGGTGCCTGGGAGGCTCAGTCGTTTAAGCGTCTGACTCTTGATTTCGGCTCAGATCATGATCTCATTCATGAGTTCGAGCCCACATCAGGCTCTGGGCTGATGGTGCTGAGCCTGCTTGGGATTGTTTCTCTCTGCCCCTGCCAACAGGCTCTCTCAAATAAACTTAAAAAAAAAAAAAAAAAAAAAGATTGGCCACTCCTGTGGCAACCCCATTACCCTTGCCAGTAAAAGGATGATGGCAGTCATGGGCCTTGGCTCTGGTTGGTGGCCACACTGGAAGTCTTCTGAGAGGTACTGGGAGCTTCCCTGCTCTGACTCAAAAGAGAAAGCCTACTGAGAAGATGACTCTTTTTCCTGCTCCCTTCTCTTCTACCTTGGTTACTGTTGTGTGAAGACATATGGTTGGAGCTGCAGCAGCCATCTTGACACCATGAGGAAAAGCCAAGACAATGAATGGCAAACACTGACCTGGCCCCAACTGGTGGCCAAGTCATCGAACTAACTCGGGAACTAACTTCTGGACATCTCTGGTTATGCAAGGTAATCCAATGACCGAGTTTTTTAAGCGACCACCCTCAAATATTCTGTTACCATCAAGAAGCACACTTACGGACTAACACTTTCCTCTCTATTATTTGCTTGTCAATACAGAGGTTGTTGTGACCCTTAGAAACGAGGGAGCTGAGGGGCGCCTAGGTGGCTCAGTCGGTTAAATGTCTGACTTGGGCGCAGGTCATGATCTCATGGTTCGTGAGTTCAAGCCCTGCATCAGACTCTGTGCTGACAGCTCAGAGCCTGAAACCTGCTTTGGATTCTGTCTCCCTCTCTCTCTCTTAAAACTAAACGTTAAAAAAATTTTAAAAAAGAAACGAGGGAGTGGCCACCCAGGAAGATGCAGAGGTTAGAGGACACAGCTAGTAAAATGGCACGACTGAAACTCTTCTCTGCCTGCTGGTATCATTCAGTTTACAGACTGCCCAACTTCAGGAGCTGTGCCGCAAATCTTCAAAACCAGAACGTCGAGGTCCGATTCAAACATTTCCAAAATATGTTTGCGAAAGAAATGCCCCCGACGGTTGGCTCGCTCTAAGCACGTTGCTGTTTTATAAAGTTCTCCCAAATTGTTCCCCCACCTCCACCAGAAAGAAAAAGAATGAATAGAGAAAGTGAGCCTGCCAGGAAGTCACTGGAAAGAAATTTTTGAGTTTGAGAGCCAGGAAATGTCAAGGAAACAAACGTAGCTATGATGGGACTCTTCATCTCCTGTTGTGCTAGGGGATTCAAAAACTGGACCTTATTCAAGTGTGCCCCACAGAGCGGTCCCGACAAAGTGACAGGCTGCCGCAGAGGCCGAAAAAGCTACATGTGATTCTGGGTTTTACGGTAATTTAACCAATCCGTATAGTCGTTGATGGTAGGAAAGGAAATTGAATTTTACCCAGAGTCTCTGGGTTTTTCTTGTTTTCAAACTGATTGGTCTGGACAATGGAGGACCGGGAGCCAACAATAAATCCATTGTAAGCTGGAAATGGTCTCCTCTGAATACAACTAAATATTTCTTTAATCCTTCCATTAGATTTGTTACTGTAGTATGAAAGCTATTTTATTTACTCTAAAATTCAGGCTGTTGTAATGCTGTAATTATAGGTGTAACCAATGGGAGATGGGTGACTTAGACAGCCCATTTAAGGCACATTTAATAGCATAATATCAGATGCTTGTTTTCCATTGAATATCTTTGGGTCATAATGAAGATACTATCGTTAATGACTTTTATGTTCTGAAAACCATTTCTTTCATTTTGTACCATGGGAAGGCTCTTTAATAATCCCATGTTAACATGAATATTCCCTTTTTTGCAGCTTCTGTATCTACATTATCAGGCACATCAGCCAGTCCCAACAAAGTTATGTCACAGCTCTGTTCCCAAGGGAACAAAGACATCGGGTCGCATATTAACAGTGGCTTTTGTTGGCTTATTTTTAAATATTTTTCCCTGACATTAAAGTTGTGTGTGGTTGGCAAGGATTCCTCTTCCTCGGTTTGGATGTGGTTTCTGCCTCCGAAACTCTGAAAACAAGCTTGTTGATAAAGGACGAGCTGCAGGCACCCTCGCATACATACTGACTTCAGCACAGGCTTCACTGAAAACAAACCAGAACCAAAAACCACGTTCAAGTCCAAACGCTCTTTCCTTAAGAGATTTGCAGTTCAATATTTCTTTGTCCTTCATATCTAACGGTTCCAAAAAGTATCTTCACATCTACTTATTCATTTATGTTTATTTTTGAGAGAGAGATAGAGCGTGAGTGGGGGGAGGGGCAGAGAGAGAGGGAGACACAGAATCTGAAGCAGGCTCCAGGCTCTGAGCTGTCAGCACAGAGCCTGACGCGGGACTCGAACCCACGGACCGTGAGATCATGACCTGAGCTGAAGTCGGATGCTTAACCGACTGAGCCACCCAGGTGCCCCCACATCTATTTAAAGCCAATTACCAACTGTTCATTATGTGCCTCCCTCATCTCAGCGAGGGGGTGTAGGTGTTGCCCACCAGGCTGTGGACATTTCCCAGCTGGTGACATTTGTGAGAAGAATGGCTTTTGGCAGGAACAGACGGATATCCTAGGAAAGAGATGCCCTCCCACAGGGGACCCCCAAACAGCCAGAAGCCCAACTCCAAGTGCATTCATGCCACGGCATCTCTGACAGTCCACCAGCCAGTCTGTGCTCCAAGCACATGCACTTTAACTCAAACCTAACCAAACCAAGCATATGTTCACATACATCCTGTGCTAACGCCAGCCTGCTGAACGGTATGGCCAACTTCAAGTGCAAATCCCAGGATGTGAAATATTCCCTTTGCCTTCCTAAATCAAGAGCAGAGAGACTGAGAGAGACAGAGACCAAGAGAGATAAAGTTCTGCCCAGTAACTACTAGCCCAAGCACTACAGTCCCACCCAGGTAAAATCAGTGCCACTGGAGGGAGCGGGATGAAGCCACTGCCTTCTGTCCCCTCAGATCCTTAATCCTCAGAGTTTAGGATTTGCGAATCCACACTTTTCAGCTGGGGTTGCTTTGTCAGGACATCTGCCCTGTCCCCATTGCCATTAACATGGACACAAATTTATAAGCTGCGTGTACCAGGATTTCTGATTTACTCAATCAGGCCTCCCAGTTTATTTTCCCTAAGAGGGGCCTCCTAGGGGAGAGAACAGCTCCAGTTACTGCACTTACAGATAGAAATTTTACTGGCCCTCCATCAATCAATTCAACACCCCGGTCTCTAGGGATTTGCCAAAAGATAATGGGCTGTAATTACGAAACCTTCACCACCAGTTGCCAGTTCCGAAGTCTGTGGGCACGTTCAAGGCAATAATAGGAAATCAATTCATGAAGCAGCAGTTCTGCCCAAAACCATGCTGGAGGAGACGGAAAGCTGGCTTCAATGGAAGGGGCTTAAGAAACAGGTAGGGTGGACTAGAAGGTGTGGTCCAGCCTTCTCCCATTCCCCAAAAGATTCCAAAGGAACTCCTCAAAGGACACGCAGCTCAATGCATTAATGAAGATCACAGCCAGCACGGTTTAGGAGGAATTGGTAGCAGCAGGCCTGGCCTCCCTCTCCCCTACCTTGAAACACTGGGGATTTTCAGGATACAGTGAAGGATGCCCCTCTGGGCACTAGACTTGGGATCCACCTCTCTCAGGAGGAAGAGGGTGGCTCAGGCCACGGAGGTGAGCTCATCCGGGAGACCCCTGGCCAGCCCACCTGCCTGTCTTCAGTTCTACCAGGGTCGGGCACTGGTGCACAGAACGTGGAGATTTTGATGCACAAGAAGGATGAGGGTGTTGAGGCCACAGCAGCAACCTTCATAGAAGTGTCGCAGAGTCTCATTCGACACTTCCAACAAGGGCATGGAAACTCAGGATGTAGCTGCATTCCCCAGGTGGCATCGCTTAAAAGCAGAAACCGGGTGTTTAATTCCCCTCATCCTACCAAGCCGAGGCGGCTGTCGCCTCAGGTTTCCGGGGCACTGAGTACGCATTTAAGAGCCCCAGAACACAGCATCTCCAGAATGGAGCTGCTCGGAAACAAACCTTTCTGGGAGAAGGTGTACAGGGAAGGTCCGGCTGACCGGAACCCTCCAAGGGCCCTGGCCCTCGGGTCCGTCTAAGGCTTCCACCGGGGCCGCCACTTCTCCGAGTATAGCAGCATCGGGACAGTGGCCGCCACCGGAGACGAGTCACCCACCAGGCACTTCCCACACGAGCCTGGTCATTAGCCCGGCACAGAGGAGGAGCCAGGCGCTCACCTCCGGCGGGAAGCGACGGGTCTGAGCGCACACCCCCGTGGACACTCGCCCCCCCCCCCCAGGTCTGTCACGATTTCTAAGCCCGTGGTCTTTCCTCTCTCTCCCTCCGCACTACTCGCTCCCGAAACAGCCCGTCTGGCTCGCGTTTCCTGCGGCCGCTGCGCCCTGCAACGTGACCCTGCGGCCGGAGCGGAGGCGGCAGGACCCCCTAGGGGACCGGCACCCCCAGCCAGCCGCGCAGGCCGCCCGGAGGGACTCACGCACGCAGGGCAGGCGACCCCTCCTCCGGGAGAGACGGCCGCGGTGCCCTTGCCCCGGGCGCACAAACGCTCCCCTGCCGCACGCGCGCCCAGCGCCCCTCACCTCGTGCAGCAGGCGCTCCAGGTGCGGCTCGGCCCAGGCAGCCAGGTCGCCCGGCGGCCCCCCGCGCCGCAGCAGATCCCGCTCCTCCTCGAGCGCCGCCACCCGGCCCTGCAGCGCGGCCGCCTGGGCGCCCAGCAGCAGGCAGGCGGCCGCCGAGCCCACAGAGAGCAGCAGGCACAGCGCGCTCACCGCCCAGGCCCCGGCCGTCGTCGCGGGGTACCCCCCGCCGCCGCAGCCGCCCGCCGGGCCGCCCTTACGCGCGTTGCCGCCGGCGCTCTGGCCCGGGCTCATGGCGCGCTCGTCGCGCGTGGGTCTCCGAGGGGGCGGTGCGCAGCCGCGGGTGCGGGCCCGCGCGCGGGGAGCAGGCGGGAGAGCCCGAGGCACGAGGTCGGCTGCGCGCGGGGCTCGGCCTCGGGACTGCAGCGGCTCGCGGCGCACGCCCCCCACTCCGCCGCCAGCTCCTCCACAGCGGCCACTTTGGGCAGTTTCCTCTATGCAAATAGATCCTACCAGAAAAGGAGCCGGGACCCACCCAGGGGAGGAGCGGCCCGGCCGGCCCCGCGCGCCGAGGGGCGGGGAAGGGAAGGGAGCTGGCTCTTCCGAGCCCCCCGCGCGCGCCCGGCGGACCCCCGGCGCAGCGCGCACCTCCACCTCACCTGTCCCGGGCGCCCAGCTGCAACCCCACTGCCGCGCGCTCACCTCCGCGACTCCGCAGCCCGAGGTCCCTTGCGGTCCCCAGAGGTCTGCGGTGCGTCCGGAGACTCTGAGCGCCTTCCGCAGCCCACCTCTGGCCCGAGCATCGTTCGTGCCTGGGGGCAATGCCGCTAAAACTTGTGAATTAACCTTTCTGACAGAACTTTTTAAAAGTTCAGAACTTCAAACCCCGTGGAACTTTGTGAATCGGTCCTGGATGGTGCCTTAGCGCCGCTCCGTGGCCGAAAACGCCCACTGCGCAATCACACTGACAGACGCAGTCAAGGTTGCGCTTTCGCCCAGCAGAAACATACCTCTCAGAATCTTAGTGCTCTCACCATTTATTAGGTGCCAGGTGTGTGGTGCTGGTGGCAGAAATTGTAAGACCTTGTTCCTGACCTAGAGAGGGTGTTCGTTTGAGAAAATTGATCAATGGAGAAGATGGGGAAAGAACTCCAACTTTTGTGCTGGCGATGGCTTCATTCTGTAGCGGAAGCACAATTTGGCCAAAAATAAGCTGGTATGCACCACACTCAGCCTATACTACGATTCTGGTGCAAATTTAGATCACAGGGTTAAGGTAGGAAAGCCTGAATGAGAATAAAAAGGCCCTCTCAGTCTTTTCAAGAAAGAGAAGAAAGGCTGGAAGTCAGGTCCATTCGCCACTTGGTCGCAGATTCCTACCAGGTGTATTCATGTCTTAAAATGGGTCTCACTATGTCGCTTCCACTAATGCCTGTAATATTAAAATAAACAAACAAAACTGCTGGCTTAGATCTTTGTAATTTGGGCAACTCCACAACCAATTTGGGGGGTGGGAGGGAAAGACCTGTTAGATCTTCCCTCTTGCTCCCTGGGTATCTGTGGATTATTAATTTCTGCGGATACATTACTTATCTCTGATAACTGTTGAGAGCCTCCACCTGACATGTTCCTCCTTACTCTCTGAATTCAGAGGGAAAAGCCACCTCTGAGATTGGAATAAAACGGAAGTGATTGGCATCTTACCCCTGCAACTTCATAGCTGTGACCTTAGGTAAATTGGGATTATGGTTAGCTGATTATCCTAGAGGTAGGTCCTGGTACTATGCTAAAATGCTAAAAATCCTCCGAAAAGTGCTTGCTAAGCAAACTAGATCGTTGGCTTGAAAGAGGTCAAACCACATTAGAGGTTAGCACCTCAATATTATTACAGACACATAGCTTAATTACCCATCACCTATGTTGATGTTACTGTGTGTCCGATGTTTATAGCAACATTATCTACAATAGCCGAGTTATGGAAGCAGCTGGAGTGTCCATCCACTGATGAAAAGATAAGGAAGATGACACCACACACACACACACACGCACACACACACAGGGGAATATTCACCATAAAAAAAAAAAGAATGAAATCTTGTCATTTGCAATGATGTGGATAGAGCTAGAGAGTGCTATGCTAAGGGAAATAAATCAGTCAGAGGAAAACAAATACCATATGATTTCATTCATATGTGGAATTTAAGAAAAAAAAAACAAATCATCATGTGGGGCGGGGGAGAGAGAGAGAGAAATCAAGAAACAGATTCTTCACTACAGAGAGCAAACCAATGGTTATCAGAGGGGAGGTGGCTGGAGGATGGGTGAAATAGGTGACAAGGACTAAGGAGGGCACCTGTGATGAGCACCCGGTGTTGTGTGGAAGGGTTGAATCACCTAATTGAACACCTGAAACTAATATAACACTGTATAACATACAGGACATGTATAACATAACACTGTATGTTAATTAACTGGAATTTAAATTAAAACTTTTTTTAAAAAAGCCAAGCTCATTTGTCCTTTAGGACTTTGCCCTTGTCTACTACCTCACTATCTGGAATGTTCTGTTCTCATATCTTTTTTTGTTTTTAAGTTCATTGATTGAGACAGAGAGAGAGAGAGAGAGAGAGAGAGAGAGAGAGAGAGAATCCCAAGCAGGCTCTGCACTGTCAGGGCTCAAACCTACAAACTGTGAGATTATGACCTGAGCCCAAATCAAGAGTCCAACACTTAACTGACTGAGACACCCAGGTGCCCCTGCTCTCAGATCTTTGAACAGTAAGCCCTTCTTTCAGGTCAAAGTCCCCAGGTCCTCAAACCTCACTGCCTCTGAGAGACCTTCCCAGGCTGCCCAACCTAGGGTGTCTGCACCCGCTGCCCCCCTCCAAAGGATTACTCAGGGGATCAGGCCATTTATCACTGTTTGAAGTTACCTTTTCATTAGAAAGACAAAGTTACCCTTTTGTCTTGCTCACCACTGTTTTCTCAAAAAAACAGGACAGGATCTGACACATGGTTGATGCTCAATAAATATTTGCCAAATCAACTAAGGAAAGGTGAAAATAGGTTTACTGCCTGCAGCTCACTTTAAAAGTCCAGGAAGAGGAGTGCCTGGGTGGTTCAGTTGGTTAGGCGTCCAACCTCGGCTCAGGTCATGATCTCATTGGGTTTGTGAGTTTGAGGCCCGCATGGGACTCTCACCCCTCGGCACAGAGCCCACTTCACTTTGTGTCCTCTGTCTCCCTCTCTCTCTGCCCCTCCTCTGCTCATTCTCTCTCTCTCTCTCAAAATAAAATAAGCTTAAAAGGGGGGGGGGCACCTGGGTGGCTCAGTCGGTTGAATGTCCGACTTCGGCTCAGGTCATGATCTTGTGGTCTATGAGTTCAAGCCCCGCGTTGGGCTCTGTGCTGACAGCTCAGAGCCTGGAGCCTGCTTCCGATTCTGTGTCTCCCTCTCTCTCTCTGCCCCTCCCCTGCTCATGCTCTGTCTCTCTGTCTGTCTCTCTCTCTCTGTCAAAAATTAATAAACATTAAAAAAATTGTTTTTAATTAAAAAAAGTTCTGCATACGAGGAGCTGTGACCTTTGGTCAAGGGACATCACCTCTGCAAAACCATGAGTTGGAAGGTGGGAACTGAGGGGATAGTCTTTCTCTCCTCCTGCTCTCTGCTCTGCTGGGTCTCCTACCTCCCAGTGACCAAACCTACAGGGCAGGAGGCCCGACAATGCAGTGCATGCAAGAGATCAGCCTGCTAAGGACAGACAGAGAGATATAAGGCAGCTGTGTGGCAGAATAAAAAGAGAAGACCCACCACGTTACCTAAGCTGCTGGTGACGTTTGTTGGTAAACGCTCAATACAGCTACTGCTGCCTCTGAATGGCTAACGTGCCAGCAACAGGCACGACTCCTCGGGGAGACCAACTGGCCATTGGGTGGCAAATCAGCTAGTTTGGATTCCCTCCAGCCTGGAAGGGCAAGCAGTTTGTCGCTCATGGGGACAGCTAGCTATTCCAGGTACAGGCTTGGCTTTCCTGTCTGCAGAGCCTCAGCCAGCACCACTAACCTCACAGGCTGCCCAATCCATAGGTATGGGATCTCGTTCAACGTAGCGTTGGAGCAGGGGGCCCACTTTACAGTGGGAGTGAGCCCATGACCTTGGAATCCACTGGTTGTATCACATCCTCCACCAGCCGGAAGCAGCCGGGCTCACAGAATACTGGAACTGCCTTTCAAAGGTGCAGGCGACCCAATGGTGCCCCTTTATCCATGGGGGATATATTCCAAGAACCCCCCAGGGGATGCCTGAAACTGCAGATCATACCAAACCCTGTAGACACTCAGTGGTTTTTCCTGTATGTGCATTCCTGTGATAAAGTTTAATTCGTAAATTAGGCACAGCAAGAGATTCACAACAATAAAAAATAGAACAGTCATAACAGGATACTGTAACAAAAGTTATGTGACTGTGGTCTCTCTCAAAATCTATTGCACTGTGCTCATGCTTCTTTTTTGTGACAATGTGAGATGATACAATGCCTATGTGATGAGATGAAAGAAGGTGAATGGCACAGGGGTTTGTGACATAGCGTTAGGCTACTATTGACCTTCTGACGATACACCAGAAGGATCATCTCCTTCTAGACCGTGGTGGACCACAGATAACTGAAACCCCAGAATGTGAAACATGGAGAAGAGAGGGCTACTGTCCTCTGAAAGGCTGCAGGGCCACCTTTCAGGTCGTGGCATATGCATTAAATAAGGAACCTCTACATGATGCTCTGTTCCCGGTAATACAGGAATCTCGGAACGGAGTAGGAGCGAGAGTAGCCCGAACACACCATCACCCCCCATGACTCGCTGGGGGATTTTGAACTTGCTGTCCTCCCAACTGTGGGTCCTGCAAGTCTGGAGATCCTAGTTCTCCAAGGGGCTATGCTCTTTTTTTTTTTTTTTTTTTTTAAGTTTATTTATTTATTTTGAGAGAGAGAGACAGAGAACAGGGGAGGAGCAGAAAGAGAGGAGAGAGAAGAGAGAAAATCCCAAGCAGGCTTTGCTCTGCAAGTGCAGAGCCCAACACAGGGCTCAATCCCACGAAACGAGAGATCATGACCCAAGCCGAGATCAAGAGAGGGACGTGTAGCTGACTGAGCCATACGGGCGCCCCTCAAAGGGGTCACACCAAGGGGCCATTCAACTACAAGCTCTGGCTCCCACCCAGGGCACTTTGAGCTCTGTGTCCAGGGACCTGAAGTCAATGAGTCATCATTTGGGTGGGGGTAACTGACCCTGACCAGCAGGAGGAGGTGGGGTTGCTCCTATACAGTGTGGGCAGGGAGGGATATGCCAGGCACCTTGTGGTACCCCTGCGCCTCCCTGTGGCCGTGAACAGCAGTGTGCAGCAATGCAGCCTGCTGGTTGACAAGAGCTCAGATTCGTCAGAATAAAAGGGTGTTATAAAATGTTTTATTAAAAAAGGAATTATTGGGGCACCTTGGTGACTCAGTTGGTTAAGCGTCTAACTCTTGGTTTTGGCTCAGGTCATGATGTCGCGGTTTGTGGGATTGAGCCCGCGTCAGGCTCAGTGCTGAGCATGAAGTCTGCTTGGGACTCTCTCTCTCTCTCTCTCTCTCTCTCTCTCTCTCTCTCTCTCTCTCTCTCCCCCTCCCTCCCTCTCTCTCTATCCCTCCCTCTCTCAAAATTAATAATAAGGGTCGCCTGGGTGGCTCAGTCTGTTAAGTGTCTGACGTCGGCTCAGGTCATGATCATACGGTTTGGGGGTTTGAGCCCCACGTCGGGCTCTGTGCTGACAACTCAAAGCCTGGAGCCTGTTTCAGATTCTGTGTTTCCTTCTCTCTCTGCCCCTCCTCCGCTCACAGGCTGCCTCTCTCTCAAAAATAAATAATAAAAAAATTTATATAAAAAAAAGTAAGTCAAAAATCAAAAAGGAATTATTTGGGTCAGATAGGGTTGATGACCACTGCAGAAGATCATAAGTAATGTTAACACTGAAAACGTTCACATGTTCAAAATGTTGTTTACGAAGGCAAAGGTACTTACTCATATTTTTTAATTATCAGTGAAAATGATTTAAATTAAGCTCTGAGACTTAAAGGGTTAAGCTTCAATGACCTGAGGAAATTGTTGCATAGAAAAGGCAGTGTGAGGGGCACCTGGGTGGCTCAGTCAGTTAAGTGTCCAACTTCAGCTCAGGTCATGATCTCACGGTTCATGGGTTGGAGCCCTGTATCAGGCTCTGTGCTGACAGCTCAGAGGCTGGAACCTGCTTCGGATTCTGTGTCTTCCCTCTCTCTCTGCCACTCCCCTGCTCATTCTCTCTCTCTCAAAAATAAAAAATCATTAAAAAGTTTAAAAAATAAAAATATAAAAAAGAAATAGTAAGATCTTTTAAAATTAAATTCCTCTTCTGATGGCATACTGTAAATGTCATTTAGGCCTGTTCTTGTCATTTATTCAAAATTATATCTGCCCATGTTTTCTTTAATTAAGAGAAAATCCAGCAGCTTTTTAAAAGCATGGGATTTTTTAAGTTTAAAAAAAAAAGTAATTTTCATTTATATTTCTTTTTTTCTTTCATCATGTTTATTCATTTCCTGAGAGAGAGAGACAGAGTGTGAGCGGGGGAGGGGCCGAGAGAGAGAGAGGGAGACACAGAATCCAAAGCGGGCTCTAGGCTCTGAGCTGTCAGCACAGAGCCCAATGTGGGGCTCCAACTCCTGAACTGGGAGACCATGACCTGAGCCGAAGTCAGATGCTTAACTGACTGAGCCACCCAGGAACCCCAGTAATTTTTTCATTTATATTTCTAATGGGAAACATTTTAAGTCACAGGGTGGGGTGGAGGGGGAGATGGGAATTGCTCAAAATCTACAATTTATCTTTAGTTCATCTCATTACATGTAACTGCTGCTAACAGTATCTGAAAGAACTAAGCCTATGAGAGGCATATCTCAACAGATATTTAAGGCGGTTTCAAATCTTCATAATTAAATCTATGTCTTGGTCTTTTAATTATGTATGATTTCCCCCCAAATTGCAATAATTAAAACCAAACTAAAACCAGGAAAGGAGTGAATCTAAGAAAATGTATCTGAACAGTAGACATTCTTGACTGGTAAATGTCACAATAAAAGCTACAATTTTAGGGGGTCAAAAATAGAATTATTGGTAGCTTAGTACTTTCTGGTGCCATAAAGAGGAACAATTAACATTGTTAAAAAAATTTTTTTTAATTTTTTAAAAAATGTTTATTTGCTTTTGCAAGAGAGAGAGGCAGAGACAGAGACAGAGGCATGAGCAGGGGAGGGGCAGAGAGAGGGAGACAAAGAATCCTAAGCAGGCTCCAGGATCTGAGCTGTCAGCACAGATCCCGACATGGGGCCCGAACTCACAGACCGCAAGATCATGACCTCAGCTGAAGTCAGAGGCCCAACCGACTGAGCCACCCAGGCAGGCACCCCTTGTTAAATTTTTTAAAAAAGTGGTGGGTGGCGTCTGGGTTAAAACATTTATGGAAAACAAAATAACTGGCTATTTATTAGAGGGACCACTAAATGCCAGGTAATCTGCTAGATGGTTTTTTTTTTAATTTTTTTTTTTAACATTTATTTATTGTTGAGAGACAGAACATGAGCAGGGCAGGGGCAGAGAGAGAGGGAGACACAGAATCTGAAGCAGGCTCCAGACTCAGCTGTCAGCACAGAGCCTGAGGTGGGGCATGAACCCACGTGAGATCATGACCTGAGCCGAAGTCGGACACTTAACCAATGGAGCCACCCAGGCACCCCTGAATCCATTATTTCATTAAGAGTTACAACATAATGTCTTTCTAACATTTTGTATTTCATTTTGTATTTCTAGTAAAACTTCTGTGTTTACTAGAAGGAATTCTATTTAAAAATTTTCCCTTCATCAACCATCAGTTTACAGGATCAGTGAGGACTAGAGAAATGGACTCCAATGGTGAAATATTGAATATGGGAAATTCTTTTAAGACAAATGACCCAGTTTCATTAGCAAAGAAACAGAATGTGGGGGGCAAAAGATACATCTTGTGATTCTGAGAGACCTGAGACATATTGGTAATGTGTGGACCCTGACTGGGTCCTGATTCAAACCAATCAACTATAAAATGACTTTTTTTTAAAGATGAACCTTAAATATAGACTCAATATCAGGTAAGGAATTATTTGGTTAGGTATGACAATGGATTACATTTTTTAAAACTCATCTGTTAAAAAGGTATACAGAAATATCATGGGTGAAATGATATGCTATCTGGCATTTGTATTTAAACACAACAAGAAAATAGGTTGAGGAAGAGACGAAACAAAATTTGCAGAATGTTTTATTTATTTTTGAGAGAGCACAAGCAGGGGAAAGGCAGAGAGAGGGACAGAGGATCCAAAGCAGGCTCCACCCTGACAGCAATGAGCCTGATGTGGGCCTGAACTCATAAACCTCGAGATCATGACCTGAGCCAAAGTCAAAGGCTCAAGCAACTGAGCCACCCGGGTGCCCCAAAAATGTTTTTAATTTTTGAAGCTGGGCTGTATGTACTTAGAAGTTCATTATTCTATTATACTTTTGCATTATATTTTTTAAAATTACGAATGTAGGGTCACCTGGGTGGCTCAGTCGGTTGAGCTTCCGACTCATTTCAGCTCAGGTCATGATCCCAGGGCCATGGGATCAAGCCACATCAGGCTCTGTGCTGAGCATGGAGCCTGCTTAAGATTCTCTCTCTCCACCTCTCTCTCTGCCCTTCTCCTGCTTGCACACACTTTCTCTAAAAATTTCTTTTTTAATTATCAATATAGAGCTAGCCAGCTTCCCTAAATGACTCAAATTAAGTGTATTCATATTACCTATATCCCAAAAGGTTGGATTGACTGAGCCACCCAGGTGCCCCCAAACTAACCAGTCTTTCACTTTACATTCCCTCTATCAAAGAAAGAAAGAAAGAAAGAAAGAAAGAAAGAAAGAAAGAAAGAAAGAAAGAAAGAAAGAAAGAAAGAAAGAAAAGAAAAACCAATTAGCTAACCAAGCAAAGCTTTAGCTTAAGGATTTAGCTGCAGACAGCAACCTCTTAAAATTGGTAAAATGACCAGGGCTTGGGATTCTTTCTCTCTGCCTCTCCTCCATGCACACTCTAAAAAATAAATGAACTTTTTAAAAAAGGTAAAATGATCAACTCTTTTAAGAATTAAAATTGTTTTGACCTATTTATTTGCAAACATTCAGTCTACTAAGCCAACAATTACTAATACCACTGTTGATACTATTATTTGTAATGAATCCTTCTGACCATAGTATTTGAAAATGTAGCCTGTTGGGGCGCCTTGGTGGCTCAGTCAGTTAAGCATCCGACTTTGGCTCAGGTCATGATCTCATGGTGCCTAAGTTCGAGCCCCAGATCTGGCTCTGTGCTGACAGTTCAGAGCCCGGAGCCTGCTTCAGATTCTGTGTCTCTATGTCTCTCTGCCTCTCCCTCCCTCCTCTCGTGTGTGTGCACTCGCTCTAAAAAATAAACATTAAAAAATAAAAAAAAAAGAAAATGTAACTTGTTAAGCAGCACTGGATGTTTACATTTGAAATATTTTGTTTGTGGGGCACCTGGGTGGCTCAGTCGGTTGAGTGTCCGACTTCAGCTCAGGTCATGATCTCATGGTTCGGGAGTTTGAGCCCCACATCGGGCTCTGTGCTGACGGCTTAGAGCCTGGAGCCTGCTTCAGATTCTGCCTCTGTCTCTCTGCCCCTCCCCTACTTGTTCTGTCTGTTTCTCTCTCTCAAATATAAAAAATAAAACATAAAAAAAATTAAAATATTTTGTTTGCACCAGTTCTGTGGGAATCACAAACTTCAAATTGGAAAGGATTTAAACTCAGTCCACCTGACAGTGTGTCTTCATTCATTCACTCATTCATGTCAAGATAAGCTTTAAATACTTGTGTGTGCCTATCTACTTAAAACATGTTTTTTTAATTAAAAACAATTTTTAATGTTCATTTTAGAAAAAATTTTTTAATGTTTATTTTTGAGAGAGAGACAGAGTGAGAATTGGGAAGGGGCAGAGAGGCCCAAGCAGAATCTGAAGAAGGCTCCAGGCTCCGAGCTGTCATCACAGAGCCCTGCATGGGGCTGAAACTCATGAACCGCGAGACCATGGCCTGAACGGAAGTTGGATACTTAACCAACTGAATCATCCAGGAGCCCCAAAACAAAATGTTTTCAAATGACCATACCGTTTAACTATGTGGTGGTTGAAGCTATATACCAACTACTGAAGAAATATGAATAAATGGAACCCAAATAATAAAACTTCCTATTGACTATTACTTTCCATTTCATCCCAAGTAATTTCACAGTAGAGCTGTGAACAAGAATCAAACCGATGGTTCTTGATTCAATGAAGTGTGCTTTAAGCACAATTCTGGAATCTAGGAAACCCGAGTTTAAGTCACAGTGTAGACACAACTGAAAAGACTTGGCTAAATCACTTCCAATTTGTTTAGCATCTAGCTCTTCAAGATTACTCAGAGGAATAGATTTCAAATTAAATTTATTTTTGTTTTAGGGGCGCCTGGGTGGTTCAGTTCAACCACGTCCAACTTCAGCTCAGGTCGTGATCTCATAGTTTGTGAATTCGAGCCCCGCGTCAGGCTCTGTGCTGACAGCTTGCTCAGAGCCTGGAGCCTGCTCTAGATTCTGTCTCCCTTTCTCTCTGCCCCTGCCCTGCTCACACTCTCTGTCTCTCAAAAATAAATAAACATTAAAAATTTTTAAAAAAAAACTTTTTTTTTTTGTTTTAGAGAGAGAGAGAGTGTGTGTGTGTATGTGTGTGTGCACGTGAGTGGGGGAGAGGGACAGTGGGGGAGGGAGAGACAGAATCCCAAGCAGCTCCACGCTGAGTGGGGAGCCCAATGTAGGGCTCAATCCCACAACCCTGGGATCGTGACATACACTGAAATCAAAAGTCAGACACTCACCCGACTGAGCCACCCAGGCATCCCTGGTTTTCAATTTCGTGAACTACTAAATATCATAGGGTAATCTGCTGCCAAATGAGTAACAGCAGGAGTCAATTTTATTCACCTACCCCGAAAATTTTGATGAATACCTGACAAATAAGCAGCAGCAAACACTGCAAATCACCTATTTAGCTGCACTTTTCAAAACGCCTCATAAAAATCAAGTTTTCAAAATGGACTAGATTAGAATGTAAGAATTGAACCCATAAAACGCCCAGAAGTAAACACAGGTGGTCCTTGACAATCAGTCTTGGCAGTCACTTTTTGGGTTTTTTCGTAACAAAACCAGTAAACAAGTGGGACTACATCATATGAAAAAGCTTTTACACGGCAAAAAAAACCACCAACAAAATGTAAAGGCAGCCTATTGAATGGGAGAAAATATTTGCAAACCATATAGTGGATGAGGGTTAATATCCAATATATGAAGAACTCTTACCACTCAAAGGAAAAGAAACAATCTGATTTAAAAATGGGCACAGGACCTGAAACAACACCAATTAACCAACCAAACAAAACTTTAGCTTGTAGGTCTTCCCCAAGAAGACATACAGATGGCCAACAGACACCTGAAAAGATGTTCAACATCACTAGTCATCAAGGAAATGCAAATCAAAAGCAAATATCACCTCACGACTGTTAGAATGACTATTATCAAAAACAAGAAAGAAGTGTTGGCGAGGAAGTGGAGAAGAGAGAATACTCGTGCACTGTTGTTGAGAACGTAAGTTGGTACAGCCACTACAGACAACGGTATGGAGGCTCCTCAACTAATTAAAATAGAACTACCATCTGACCCAGCAATTCCACTTCTGAGCTATTCACCCAAAGAAAAAGAAAACACTAACTGAAAAGGTACATGCACCCCCATGTTCACTGCAGCATTATTTACAAAAGGCAAGATATGAAAACAACCTAAGTGGATAAAGAAAACATGATACACGCATGCACACGCTTTATCAGCCACTGAAAAAGAATGTCATTTTGAGATGGCACACAAAACACGGTTGGAACTTGAGGCATTATGCTAAGAAACCAGATAGAGAAAAACAAATACTATATGATCTCCCTTATAAGTGGGATCTAAAATAAAAACCACCATGAAAAGAAAAAAACAAAAACAAAAAAGCCAGGGGCTCCAGGGTGGCTCAGTCAGTTGAGCATCTGACTCTTGATTTTGGCTCAGGTCAGGATCTGAGGGTCGTGGGATCAAGCTCCTAGTTGGGATCCTCACTGAGGACCTGCTTCAGATTCTCTTTCTCTCCACCCTTTCCCTGCTAGTGTGCCTGCTCTCTCAAAATACATAAATAAGCATTTAAAAAACCAAATGAAAATCCCCCCAAAACAAACTCATAGATTCATGGTAGTCACAAGATAGGAAGAGGGGATGCCAGGGGGTGGGCAAAATGGTTGTGAAAGGGGTCAAAAGGTACAACTTCTACTTATGTCATGGTGACATGGTGTACAACATGAGGACTATGGTTAATAATACTTATTGCATATTTGAAAGTTGCTAAAAGAGTAGATCTTAAAAGTTCTCATCACAGGGGCACCTGGGTAGTTCAGTCGCTTAGGCATCCAACTTCAGCTCAGGTCATGATCTCACAGTTGGTGGGTTCGAGCCCCACGTTGAGTTCTGTGCTGACAGCTCAGAGCCTGGAACCTGCTTCAGATTCTGTGTCTCCCTCTCTCTCTGCCCCTCCCCCGCTTGCATTCTGTCTCTCAAAAATAAATAAAAATGTTAAAAACAATTTTCTTTTAAAGTTCTCATCACAAGAAAAAATTTTAACTGTGTGGTAATGGATGTTAACTAGACTTTGCAATATATACATATACTGTATACCTAAAACTAAAATGTCAATTATGCCTTAATTAAAGAAATTTTTAAGATATTTATATTGAGTGGGGAGTGAGGGGCGGGGGGGGGGGGGGGGGGGGGGGAATCCCAAGCAGGCTCCACACTGTCAGCATGAAGATCCATTTGGGGCTCAATCTCATGAACCGTGAAGTCATGACCTAAGCCAGGATGAAGAGTCAGACGCTTAACCGACCATACCACACAGGTGCCCCTAAAAGTTTTTAAAAAACAAATAGCTTCAATTGTTTTAGAAACAGTAAACTATGAAGCATCAATTATGAAAAACACCTAATTGCAAATGACCCATATATATTCATTGGCCATTCTAAACCTTTCCATCAGTGCTGAAGCTCTGGGCACTATCAGGTAAAAATCTGGTGCTTTCAGAAAATGAGTTCAGGGGGGCCTGGGTGGCTCAGGCGGTTGGGCAACCGACTCTTGATTTTGGCTCAGGTCGTATCTCACAGTTCATGAGTTCAAGTCCCGTGTCAGGCTCTGTGCTGACACTACGGAGCCTGCTTGGGATTCTCTGTCCCTCTCTCTGCCCCTCCCCCAATCCTGTGCGCTCAAGCTCTCAATATAAACAAACTTAGAAAGGAAATCAGTTCAGAAGCACAAGGCTAAATATAAATAAATCCCTAAGAACCTCAGAGCTCACAGAAGGGAAGGTTGGCAATAGATACATAATGATCCCAGAGGTACCACCTTAACTGCTAACACATTTCTTCTATCTTTAGTGAAATTTCACTTTAATTTCCAAAATTCTAGAAATTTTACCTAGGAATTAGCACTCTGTGAAGAACGTAAATACTTTTGAGAAGAGAATGTGGGTTAGCAATCATTAACTTCTTAAAAATAGCATGGATATTTTTTTCTTCTTACATCTTAAGTTCAGCTACTCTGAGAAAGTTAATTTCTGATGAAGAAAGCAAACACTGATTTGGGAATTGAAGCACTTGTAAGGAATAGGCCAGAGGCTTAGGTAATATAGCAGCACTGGTAGAATAGAAATAGAGGGGAAAATCAAGGATGGCAGACACCTTAACCTCCATAGCAACATTGTTAGGGTCAGGGAAAAACCTCTTCTTTACATCAAATGCTCCTTTAAAAATCCTCATCATACATACAGATGGCCAACAGACACACATGAAAAGATGCTCAATATCACTGTCAGGGAAATACAAATCAAAACTACAATGAGCACCTCACACCTGTCAGAATGACTAAAATTAACAACTCAGGAAACAGGTGCTGGTGAGGATATGGACAAAGGAGTCCTCTTACACTGCTGGTGGGAATGCAAGCTGATGCAGCCACTCTGGAGAACAGGATGGAGGTTCCTCATAAGTTAAAAATAGAACTACCCCATGATCTAGCAATTGCACAACTAGGTATCTACCAAAAGATACAAAAATACTGATTCGAAGGGATACATGCACCCTGATGTTTATAGTAGCACTATCTATAGACAAATTATGGAAAAGAGCCCATCAACTGATGGATAGGTAAAGATGTAAGGGGTGTTTGGGTGCTTCAGTTAAATGTCTGACTCTTGATTTCCACTTAGGTCATGATCTTATGGTTCGTGCGATCGAGCCCATCGGACTGTGTTGACAGCATGGAGCCTGTCTGGGATTCTCTCCCTTTCACTTCTCCCTGCTCATGCATGCACTCTCTCAAAAAACAAAAGGTGTGTACACACACAGACACACACGGAGTATTACTCAGCCATAAAAAAGAATGAAATCTTGCCATTTGCAACATGGATGGAGCTAGAGTATCATGCTACATGAAATAAGTCAAAATAAATACTGTATGTGGATTTTAAGAAACCAAATGAACATAGCGGGTAAAAAAAAGAGAGGAAAACCAAGAAAGACTCTTAACTATAGAGAACTGACGGATTACCAGAGGGGAGGTGAGTGGGGGAGATGGGTTGAACAGGTGACGGGGATTAAGGAGTGAGCTGGTTAAATGTTTTTGAGAGAACTTGTGAGCGGGGAAGGGGCAGAGAGAGAGGGAGACACAGAATCTGAAGCAGGCTCCAGGCTCCCAGCTGTCAGCACAGAGCCCAATGCGGGGCTCGAACTCACGAACTACAAGATAGGGACCCGAGCCAAAGTTAGACATTAACTGACTGAGCCACTCAGGCTCGCCTAAGGACTGCAACTGTGATGAGCACTATGTATTGTTCAGTGTGGAGTCAAAATTCTATAGCTGAAACAAATATTACACTGTATGTTAACTGGAATTTAAATAAAAACTTGAGAGAAAACAAAAAAACCTTGTCACATAGAATATAGTTCAACTATTATGAGGGCACATTTACTATATTTGGACTGCATCAGAAGCGTAAGCATAATTCATGCAGTGATTCTATGGTAAAATGTCAGCTTTCTTAAATTTCTAGTCAAATTCAGAAACATAAACCTTGTTATATTGGCCAATGCTGCCTGTGAATAATGTAGGGAACCCAGCCTGGTTTCGCGATTTGTCATATGAAAAAATTCCATGTGTTCTATGTTTAAAATATATAGACTACTTAAATCCTAGTGTAATGCACATAAAATGACAATACTTTCGATAAAAAAACCCTTGTATCTAAATAATTATGGATTCTACAACCAAAAATATTTCTACCTGGCAGTTCTTGTTTACTAAATTAACATTTACTATGTAGTTTCCTCCTCCTCTTTAATGTTGAGAGAGAGAGAGAGAGAGAGAGAGAGAGAGAGAGAGAAAGAGAGCGCATGCACGCGAGTGCACACACTGGGAAGGAACAGAGAGAAGAGGGTACAGAGGATCCAAAGCTGGCTCTGCCAAGAGCAGAAAGCCCCAGGCAGGGCTCAAACCATGAGATCATGACCTGAGCCAAAGTTAGAACCTTAACAGACTGAGCCACTCAGGTGTCCCTACCCTATAGTTTCTAATGTGAAAACAGGTAACAGTAAGAAAAAACACCTATAGGCAAACAAAAACTATCATGTTAACCAATTATGGTCTGGAAATTTCTGTAGAGGTTTCTTCCCAAAGTGTTTTCCAATCACATCATTCTTTTGCTCCAGTAAAGATTATCACAAATATAAATTGCTTAATAACCTTAATTCTCATAGGCTGAGTGAAGTTATTTACTTCATTTAATACGGAAACTGATGCTAGAAAATTTCAAGACTCCTCACGATTTGGTATTAAAAATTAATCCTCAGGGGCACCTGGGTGGCTCAGTCAGTTCAGCAACCAACTTCAGCTCAGGTCATGATCTCACGGTTTTTGAGTTTGAGCCCTGCATCGGGATCTGTGTTGAGAGCTCAGAGCCTGGAGCCTGCTTTGGGTTCTGTGTCTCCCTCTCTCTGCCCCTCCCCCACTCACACTGTCTCTCTCAAAAATAAACTTTAAAAAAAATTAACCCTCAGAGGCATCAGAATTCCTATTTCTGTTGTGACTATCCAGTTGGGACTTTAATCTTAAATGAAGTATGTGCTTTTATTAAAAAAATCTGTCATGATCGACAAATTGGATGCCTTTTCATGAATTCTACTTCTTACCACTGACATCACCCAAGGAGACAAAACACAATTCTTAAAATTTAATGAAATTCCAACAGTAAACATTTCCTATGGGTTTTGGTTTCCAATACCTGCCTATTGGGAGTTAATAATACTTATTACCTGTTCAACAATTACAGAAAAAACTTTAAAGTTAAGAAAAGTTCTGAATTTGAGGTATATAAAGAATATTCATTAAGAATAAAGTAGTCAAGATTTCCTTTTACTCAAAAAAATCACTTCAAAGAGTTGACCTCCATGTACAAAAGACAAGATCAATCACGTTTATCACTGGACACAAAGAATATTCCAAAGGTCTTTAAAAATGGTAATTAATCTCAAAAAGAAAAAAATTTAACTTGTATAGTTCATTCATTATCAAGACCATACTTGCTTAACAAGGTAATTATGCTATTGATATAAAACATACAGTATTTACACTTAACTGTACAAAATAATTTAATGTTTACAAAAATATTAGAATGTTTAGAGTTGACTGACACAGTCTTAAGTAATCTCTTCTAGAGAAGTATATAGTAAGACCACTGATTTCCATTTCATTTCTTTTTTAATAAGTCAAAGAAAGGATGCTGCAAGGCTTCATCCAAGGTAATTCTTTTCACTGGATCATATTCTAACATTCTTCGTACCAGGTCAAACAGTTTCTCATGTTCTTCGTCATGAGAAAGCATAAATTCCTGGGGAAAGAAATATTTTTGTTGAAGAAAGATTTTAAAATTTTTAAAAACTTTTTTTTTTTAACCTTTATAATCTTTTTGTTTTCTTTTTACCTTTAATGGTTTGCAGCGTCTCCTAACATATCTACCAGCAGAACTATGTTCATCCCAATCTAGCTGGTTATGGTGAAAATACTTGCGTTTTCTACAAGAAAAAGAAGTCTGGATCAGTAAAAACAATACAAGAACCACATGTTTACTCTGACCTCACTGGAACAGCTGGAAGCATGAACATCTATCTATGTAGACACACACGCATACAATTTTTTTAAATTCCAGCAATGACATACTAGATCAGACATATTTTCTAAAACATCTTCCTTAATCTTGCACCCTCTGAGGTTCTCGTGCCCCACCTCAGTGGTTCATGTACCGCACATGGAACAGTGACAGCTTATGGATCCATTCCTGTGAATGTGGATTTCACTAGGTCTGGAATGGGGTGAAGCTATTTGCCAACCACTCTAGTATCCTGTGCAAAGACACACAGCTAAGCTAGCTAGCGATAGTATGGAATACAAACGTAAACTGCTAGGACTCCAAAATCAAGCTGTTTTTTACTACTCTATTATGTTTATAGCAAGTTAGGGAAACACTTCTGCAAAGTTTAACTGGAGTGTAAAAAGACGCTTTGTTTATTAGTAGATCACAAGGTAAATACTGCATTACTTGTTAAAAATTTGACTTTATGGAGGAAAAAAAAATTGAAATCTGAAGTCCTGGAACAAGCAGTAACAACAAAGTTGGGTTTTCTGTAGTTTGAATACAGGCCACTGCCCATTCCCAAGAAAGGGCTTTCATCTTAGAGCATACCTTGTTTTCTGAATCATGTGTGTTGGTATGGGTCCTAATATTCGTTCCATCATTGCCAGGTGCTCTTTACTATCATGAGTCTAAAACACAAAGGAAGAAGAAATTTAGCACTTTCCCTTCCCCTACTTGCACAATAAAGGAAAATATAAGAAAACAGCGCTGACACAAAAGGACTAGATTAGAGAGCTGCACAGTTTATATCACCCTCTACTTCAAAGATGGAACAATACTGAATGAGCTATATTAGCTGGTATAAACCAATAAAACTAGTCTGATATCCAACGTAAGGTTCTGTATAGCAAGTGGATTAGACACATAATTTAATGTGAAACTGAACAATTTCCTTATTTGTTTTCATTTCTTGCACTGTTTACTGAAGAATGACTAGGGAACAGTACCAGAAAAATGGTCTCCTCATTTAATCAGCTGCTGACCCAAAACTGACTTTATTCACTAATGAAGATCCACGTGTTAACATTTACTATTCCTGGGCAATAAAAATACAGTTGTAATAATTCTCACAACAATCCTGAGCTCGGTATGTGGGAACATGAGTTTCAAAGGAGTTAAGATACTAGCCCAAGGTCATATAGCTCATGAATGAGAAAAGGTAGCTATGAATCTAAGTCAAAACTCATCTTCAATCATAATAGGAAAAGAGTTTTGGCTCAAGTGGAAGAGAGAAAACTGGCACACTTAGAGCTGGAACGGTATGCTCCTAGATCAGAGGTTGGCAAACTTTTGTAAAGGTCCAAACAGTAAATATTTTAGACCTGGCTGGTTACAAATGGTCTGTGTTACATATTCTTTTTTAAAAGCAGGCATCAGACTATCATCTGCCAACTCCTCAATCTGAAGAGCAGAGGCTTTTTAAAATCTATCAACCTATTGTTTCTAGCACATTGCTTCCAAAATGTTAAGGCCCTAATTCATGACAGGAGTTAAGTAATATTAACTCCACACTTTTATTTTCCAAACCAATACAGCTTTTATTGCATCTTTAAAATATCACAAATAAGGGGTGCCTGGGTGGCTTGGTTAAGCATCCGACTTCGGCTCAGGTTAAGCGTCATGAGTTCGAGCCCTGCACTGGGCTCTGCACTGTCAGTGCAGTGCAGCTTGGAGTTTTTTCTCTCTCTTTCTCTCTGCCCCTATCCCACTCATGCTATCTCAAAATAAATAAATTTTTAAAAATATGTATCACAAAGAAGTTGAAAAATCATCCAGCATCTTGTTATTCTGTAGCTGGACAACTTAGATCTTATCCACAAGTCTGTTGAACAGTTCCTTTTTCAGATACAACTCCAAACTTTTCTGATATCCTTGTTTTTAACTGTTGTAACTAGCTGAATCAAAGCGGCTGAGTTTGATACAAGTTCAATATCATTTCCTTCAAGAACTCATCTTTCTGGGCTTCTGAGAGATACTGAACAAGCAACACCTGGCCTCATCTGAATCCTGCAGATGTATTTTTCACCCAAGAAATTCTGCATTTCAACAAGAGAAACCACTCTCCTGAGACGATGATGGGGAAATGAGCATACACAGACGTCATCTTCTAATGGAAGCCCAGCGTAACACCCTTGACCATGTTCTGTACGGACAAAAAAGAACTGGCTACTCTGCTTGCACTAATTCCCCACCCTTTGTCAACCTAGAGCCTCTTCTTTTTCTTTCCCAGGAGACAGAGTACACGGAGATGACTGGGTTCCTCTGGAGTGGTTCACAGTAACAGTGCCTCCCTTCATAGTGATGTTGACATTTTCTGGAATGTCGATGGTCTGACTGCCAAGAATCGTCTTCATTCTTGCAGTAGATGCAGCAAAGAGCTAGCTCCACATTTTTAAGAAGTTCCTTAGTTGAAGAATATTTTGGAGGATGAATTCCAAATAGAAACTTTATCTCAAACCAATGTTAATAATCTGCACTTATGACCACAGAGTGATTTATAATCACAGATTATGTGAAGCAACTATTTTGTGTGTCAGAATGAAGAAATCATGCACGCACTCTACTCAACTTTTTCTTGACCCTCAGCTTACAAGACCAGATGCCACCTCCAAGAACTGAGTAGTCACTATGGTTGTAGGTATCAAGCTTGTCTATGAACTCAGAGTACTTTTAATAGGGTCTCTATGGATCAATGGATTAGAAACAGGAGAAGTCTGACGACGGGGTCCCAAAGGCAGTGAACACACATTCTACAATAGCCACCACCTAAGTGACTCTTACTTGTCATAGCTTCCTGTCCACCCTGCATGGTCCCCAACTTCAAATCAACCTCAACAGCAGGAGCCAGAATCCACCAAATCTGCACCCTTGACCCCCACAACAAATCACAACACTTTGATCACATTAGAACCCTTCTTCAGTGGGTGCACAACCTAGATCTTCCAAGACTGTTAGATGTCAATTGTAAGGAGAATTACAAGGGAAAAAAGCAGAGACTTAAATATGGCTTCCTACTTTTTGTTTTGCCAAATCAGGACTTTAATTTTAGAAAATTAACTATCAACAACTATTATCATCATTCCATGAAAAGGACATTTCAGTACCCAAAACAAAGAAGCTAGAGGGATAATCTCTAAATAAAGGCCAGAATGACAAACTTACAAAATCATTTTCACTTTGGATTAGTCTACATTCTGGAAACCATGAACTTCTAGGAAACAAGTACCTTTCTATCCAAACAAGTCCATGATGAGTCAGTCCTTGCCTGACCTCACTTCCCCATTTATGCAAGACAGTCTGACAGCACCAACTACTGTTCCCTGACTAGAGAATGCTCTTTTGTGTATCTACACACTTATGGGTACAAGATCTTCCTGAGCTGGCCACCACTCTCTCCAGTTTTCTGACAAACCTCTAATCATCCTTCTGGCAACTGGCTTAAACTCCCTACTTTCTCGGTGACGCCTTCTCTGAAGAAATTTAACCCTCCATCTTTCCTGGGTTCCCACTACACTTTCTACATTGTTCCATTATAGCAAATAACACATTACACTGTAAGCTTTCCCACATTTATCTTTTATATGACTACCTGGAGGACAGAGATGTTGTCTTTCCAACTTTAAACACATAGTGCCTTAAAATGTGCCTAGAATGTTACAATAAAATATGACTTCTTGTCCCTGAATTATTTTATAAAGCGGAGTGACTTGCTCATGGCCGTGGTGGTCAGCACAACCAGAACTGAATTATCACTGGCCACAGTAATGCTAATACAAATTTATGCAGCTCAATAAAAAAATGAGAACACAAGACAATATGAACCATGTGAGAAAAACTCCAATCACATGCAAAACAGAATTATGAACACTCACCAAGAGCAGTATTTCATCCAACTATGGTTTTAGAGGATGACCATTCTGCACATGTAAGGGTTTTCTGGGGAGTTTTTTTATTTGAGAGAGACAGAGAGCACATGAGTGGAGGACAGGGGCAGAGGGAAAGAGAAAGAGAGGGAGAATCCCAAGCAGGTTCAACACACAGCGCAGAGCCCAACACGGGGCTCAATCCCACAACCCTGGGATCATGACCTGAGCCGAAATCAAGAGGTGCTCAACAAACTGAGCCACCCAGCCTCCCCATTTTATGTAAGTTTTAATATTAACACTACAGCAACTTTTCAAAATGCAGGCCAAAATTTTAACATGCTCTTAACACTGAAAATTAATTATGGAATGGCATTTACTAAATACATACCTGGAAGACTGTGAAACCAAGGTAATATTCAATAAGAATGCACCCTATGCTCCACACATCACAAGGTTGAGACCAACCCAAAGCTGTAAAAACAAAAACACTTCTATACGCAACAATTTTTAACTGCCAATGTACCATATCCCTTCCCTCTATGCATGCTACCTTTACAATAAATAAGATGGTAAACTCCAGGGTTATATTTTAGTTTCAAGTAAAATGTTACTCGGTATGCTCTCACAATTCTCCATATCTTTACATCAAATTAGTGTTTATTGTGGGGGAGGGGGCATTTTATGTAAAGTAAGAGAGAGATTAGCAAATATTTTCCAAGTATAACTATCAATTTGTGCAAATACTCCATATTCTCTGATCTGTGTGCAATGGGGAGCATTGTTACTCGCAGTTCATGATTGTTCTAGGAAATTTTACATTTTATTATAGCAAATACAGGTTGACAAGCTCAGAATGTAATTACTAACCACTTCTCAACTTACCAACTTAATGCCTGAGTTTACTTCTTGCATTAAAAAAACAAGAACTGGGGGAGGGGGTGGTGGTGCCTGGGTGGTTGAGTGGGTCAAGCGTCAACTCCTGATTTTGGCTCAGGTCATGATCTCAGGGTTTGCTTCATGAGATTAAGTCCCACAGTGGGCTCTACACTGACAGCATGGAGCCTGCTTGGGATTCTGTCTCCCTCTCTCTCAGCCCCTCCCCCACTCATGCACTCTGCTCTCTCTCACAAACTTAAAAAAAAAAAAAAAGGATTATGATTTCATGCCCTTCCCTTGGGCTCCATGCTAGGCATGGAGTCTGCTGAAGATTCCCTCTGCCCCTCTCCTGTTCCCTCTCAAAAAAAACAAAAAAACCATGGTTTTAGATAAGCTAAGGATTATAAATGGGTATTATAAGCAGTT
Organism: Panthera tigris; assembly: GCF_018350195.1. Taxonomy (NCBI): domain Eukaryota; kingdom Metazoa; phylum Chordata; class Mammalia; order Carnivora; family Felidae; genus Panthera; species Panthera tigris. The sequence goes on along the minus strand of NC_056660.1, from coordinate 91,269,109 downwards.
ATGTTGTAAGAATTATAGAGCTATTTAAAGTTCACAGAGAGATCTACTTATATATGTACTTTTCAGACTGTCTGTACATGATTATATATACCTTCACCTTCACAATTCTCAATGGCAATACTATTCAGGAAAAAATAAAATACCTAGTCTTAAGGTACTTAACTGGAAAGGAGAAGAGTAAATCATACAGATGTTTCAAAATTTTAAAGATCAAGTACTTAGGAAAACAATAATGTATAAATAAAACCTACTTTATCATTTTTTAAGTTGATTTACTCTGAGGGACAGAGATGCACACACATATGCACATGCAGGGCAGAGAAAGGGAGAGAGAGTCCCAAGCAGCCTCTGTGCTGTCAGCATGGAGCCTGACTTGGGGCTGGATCCCTTGAACTGTGAGATCATGACCTGAGCTGAAATCAAGAGTTGAGATGCTTAATTGACTGAGCCAGTCACCTAAGTGTCCCAATAAAACCTACTTTAAAGGACATTTTAATTACTTTCAGTAACATAAACGAATTTAAAGAAAAAGGAATAAATAAAATGTTCAAAAACCTTGACTATGATTTTGGTTGTTTTATTTATTCACTTTTTTTTTTTAAGTCATTTTAGTTAACCCTCACAGTGCCTGTGCCTATCATTTGAAAAAATGGGTAACTGAGCAGGAGTCCACCTACAGTGACACATAAAAAAAATCTGCAATTGATAGATCTTGAACCTAAAATGAACATCTATCTTCTCCAGCCATTCTTATCCAGCTTCTTCGTAGGTGACTGTAACCCTCTGCCACACACCATTCTAAATCATCTTGTTCTGAGAAGTTGGTCCTCATACTCTTTGGAATGCCCCATCGTTCAATTCTACCAACCTCTCCCAACTTCATGTCTTTACTACAATACCAGACACGTGAGACCAACTGCATGACTACATCTTCCTCTCCAACCTAATTCTGCCTTAATCCTCAGGATTAACACTCCACAAAAACACAAAGGACCTTTCCCAACCTCTATTCCTCAAAACCAATAACCCCAATTTTGAATTTATATGGTCGATCTATCTAGCCTGGCCATACTTGGAACTGTGTTATTGTCACTACTAAGAATACTATATCTTATCCAATCTAGGAGGTCAGTAAGATGTATGACTATTTTATGCACCAATAACAAAGCAAAAACGCCAATTATTTTGTGTTGTGCTCCCCATGTTAAAATGTGGGGGGAATCCACCTCTTAAAACTGACAACACACAAAGTTATGTCTTTTTAGGCTCTGAAAATGCCTCTCTGTCCACAAACTTTTCCCACACTCCTTTCCTAAACTACTGCAACACAACAGCTCCTTTCAGACCATATGAAGCAGAAATGGTATGATCATTCATTTCAAAGACAAGCTCGAAATTTTTGCTAACTTTGTAGTCACTGGCCACATGAGGCTGTTTTACATCTAACATTTAAATTAACATAAAATTTAGAATTCAGTTCCTCAATCACAGTGGCCACACTGCAAGTACAGAGAAGCCCACATGTGCCCAATGGCTACCATACTGGACAATGCAGATATAGAAGGTTTCCATCACATGGAAAGTACTACTGACAAGCACTGCCTAATCTCAATTTCCTTACGCCTTTACCAATCCTCCACCATGGGTAAAAACTGTTAGTGTGCTTTCCTACTCTTATTCTGAATTACCAACTCCTACCAGTACATGTGAAAACTGGAAACTGACTCTAAAATTTCTACTAGCAAACTCAGTTGGACCTTACTTTTGGTTAATAAGCTTATTCCATGTATCTCTCAAGAGCATCTGATCTAAACTTCTCCCACTGTCTCCAAGCCCCCAACCTCTTCTCCTCCACTCCATAAACAAGACCTAGTCTCTGACATCTTGAGACATAAGATACACACTCCCTGAGTTCCCTCTTACTTCCAAACTCTGCACCTTAAGTCACTTTCTTCTTTAACCTTTCTGGTGTCAATGATTATCAAAGAAGCTCTCCTCTTAGACTAGCCCCCTCTTTCTTCTTGACCTCCGCCTGGCCCTTTACTCAGATATCTGCCAACCAGACCTTTAGCATTTCTATAGTACCATGCTTTTGCGACATGAAAATAGGTACCCATATCACTTCAAAAATCACATTGCTGTGACGTACTTAGCCAAAAGAACTTGCCCTTTCAGGACCTTGTAAGATTAGCATGTTTAAAAAATAACCACCTGGAATATCTTTACAAATGGTATCCCATTTTTCCCACTCAGGAAGAATATTTATAGCAATGTCCAATTTTTCTTAAGATAGTTACTATTTTCTGTACACTAAGAAAAATCACACCCATCCCCTAAGTAAAAGGCATGGAGAAAAAAAAACCCTCATCTTTAATTACAGTATCAGGAAGAGTAGTGTCTACTGACCCAAAATGACCTCTGGAGCTCTGTAATGCCGTGTAGATACCAAAGTACTATGATGTTCATCATCGTATGTTGCACTTCCAAAGTCAACAACTTTGATATCTGTGTTTTTCAGCGTGCGTTCATCACGTTTCTAGAGAAACAGAGTTGAGTCAACATGAAGATCAGTAAAGACATAAAAAAAGTTACATATTTCAAAAGGCTTGCATATGAGTTATCTTTTTGATTCTCAACATAACTCCAGGCGAAAGGTAAAGAAGGATGATCCTTTTAGGTTAAAAATCAGGCTGTAACCAGTCTTAAAAGTCAAAATTACTCATCGAAGGGTCACCAAGCTAAATTAATTTTAAAAACCACCACCAAAATTAAAACAAGTCTTTAACTTACCATTTTAGAATTATATTTGACTACATAGTCAGACTTCACAAATAAAATATTTTCAGGCTTCAAATCTGTATGGGTTAATTTATTATGATGCAAAACTACAAGAAAACAAAAAGAAATCATTAGTTTCACCTACGTATTTCATCTGTATTGGGGGGGATAAGAAGGATCAGTAGTGGATATAGGGATTTCATCTTTACCTGTAACGTGTATTTTTAGTGACAATGTTTTGACATGTGGCTTGTATAATAAAATCTTTTAATTTTCTGGTGTTTAAAAATTTATCAAGTATACTTACAATTTATTGACTGGCAGATCTGATATGCCATCTGCCTGATGTGGTCAATTTGAAATGGCAGAAAGCTATTTTCTTTAATGAAATCATAGGTACTAAGTCCCAGCAGTTCAAACACAATACAAACATGACCATGATGATCAAACCACTCTAGCATCTGGACACATCGGCTAAAACAGAGCAAATAAAAATGAGTCAGTTCAGAGAATTCCGATTATTTTAGGCAAGATGATGGATCACAATTCAAGTTTATACTTACAAGACGCTATTGGGATCGGTACTATTTAAATGCTCCAATACTTGGATTTCTGAACGAGCTGCTTCACGGTATCGACCTACATTTTTTACAATTTTCACTGCTACATGTATGCCATCCCTTAAAGACAAAATTAAGATGAAAACGGTAGAGGAGCAGAATGAAAACACGTGTCCCTAAAGCATCATCTTACTGAGTATTAATTACTCTATGCTATTTTTCTAAACTAATCTTTCAGGGCATTTTATACCAGATTCCATATAACATTTTTTCAAAACAGTCTGGCAAAACACACTTTCTATGGAGCGGTAATTCCCTTAATACAAATTTTAATGTTTGTTTCCAGAATTTTATCTAGATTTTATACCAAAAGAAAAAAAAAAAAAAGGACGCCTGGGTGACTCAGTTAATAAACGTCAGACTTCAGCTCAGGTCATGATCTCATGGTTCGAGGTCTGAGCCCAGCATCAGGCTCTGTGTTGACAGCTCAGAGCCTAGTGCCTGCTTCAAATTCTGCGTCTCCCTCTCTCTCTGCCCCTCCCCTGTCCACACTCTGGCTCTGGCGCTCTCTCTCAAAAATAAACACTAAAAAAATAAGATAAAAATAAATCCTCAAACAGAATATGCTACTGCTGAAAGCATTTGCTCAATCACCTAGACAGACCTGCCCTGTGCCAGGTGTGTAGAGCACAGGGGTTAGTCAAGACCAGGGTTGTCACTATGTACCTCACAGCCTAACAGAAAAGAAACACATGAACAACTGACAGTGTTGCAAATGCTTGGTATGAGCTTATACAAAGAGGTAGGAGAGCCAAAAAATTAGAGAGGGGAAGCTCTAATTTATTCAAAGAAGAGGTGACACACAACTGAGCCCTGAAAGACAGCCAGCAGTCTATAAAATGTGGGAGGAAAAGGAACACGTTCATTATAAGTCATGAAGTTGAGAAAATGCTTACTAGCACATTCACTGATACAAGTAGGTAGAAATAACTAGAGCATAAGCTCTAGATTGGTTACCTATAATACTTCCTAAAAAGTATCAAGCCACAAATGATTTTGAGAAAATGGATTTCTAAATTCTCAAATTCCTTTTATCCTCTTTTCTTGAATTTTTTAATGTTTACTCATTTTTGAGAGAGAGAAGGAATAGAGAGAGACAGAGTATGAGCAGGGGAGGGGCAGAGAGAGGGAGACACAGAATCTGAAGCAGGTTCCAGCCCCCAAGCTGTCAGCACAGAGCCTGAAGCAGGGCTCAAACTCACCACCAGTTGAGATCACGACCTGAGCTGAAGTCTGACGCTTAACTGACTGAGCCACCCAGGTGCCCCTATCCTCTTCTAAATCTGATCTTCCTGAAGATGAACCAGCATTCAAGCCTCTTTTTTTATTTTTTTTTAAACTATGGCCCTTCCATTTGATGTATAGATCCCTCATTATTAAGATATATAACCTAGAATGTAAAAAAAAAAAAAAAAAAAAAAAAAATCTTTGGGACAAACAAACATTTCTAGTGGCTAGATAGCAAGCCTTTCTCTAAGTCTGGTGGTTTCCAATTTACTGCTTTCACCAAAGCCCCAACGAAGTTGTGGGCTAATAAATCATTAAAACTTATTTTGATGATAATCTCCCTAGGACATTTGGCATATATCTCAAGGTTGCTATGAAACCACTGTGACAAAACTCCCTTCTAAGTCTTATTATATGACCAAGATTTCTTGGTGCTTACGGCTCTAGAAAAGAAAATAAAGGTGTTAGCTAACACCACTACAGTAATTAACTGCAATGAACAGCTGTATACCTTAAACTTACACAATGTTACATTACAAACAACTATATCTCAAAAAAAAAAAAAAAAAAGGAAACACATTTAATGCTAAAGCATTTAAGATGTTTATGAATACATGTACTTTTTTTTTGAAGTCCCAACCAACCCAATAAAAGACACATTTCCAATTAAATTTTATATTTAGTTCCAGTAACCATCAAAATTTGCAATAGATTTATACTTGATCAACTGAATACTGTTTACTGGAATATCTCAAGTACTCTCTTGGAATCTCTAGTTTTAAGACAGCATTAATAGGGCAACTGGTAAAGTCTGAGTAAGATCTATAGATCAGCTGGCAAAATGTGAAAATATAACACATGTATGTATACAGCAAATTATAAAGAAAATACTGTAAAATGTTAACATGAGGAATCTGCGTGAAGGATATATGGGAATTTTTTCAGCTATTCCAGAAAATCCTAGGAGTCTGAAAATATTTCAAAAGTTCACTTCACAGGGCTCCTGGGTTTGTTGGTTAAGCATCTGACTCTTGGTTTCGGCTCAGGTCACGATCTCACAGTTTGTGGGATTGAAACCTGCATTGGGCTCTGTGCGGACAGCACAGAACCTGCTTGGGATTCTCTCCCTGCCCCTCCCCTGTGCATGTGCTTGCGCTCTCCTCAAAATAAATAAACGTTAAAAAAAATATGACTTCACATTCACATTTTTATTGAAAAGACAGTGTGATAATGAACTTTAGGATAATATACTTTATGGAAAATGGAATGAAAATATGTTCAAGAATAAAACATGTTTAAGCATTCAAGAGTTGGTTCATGAATAAAGGTAGCTATCAAATTGCTATAATATTTAGATTCTCAAATATACTTAAGAACAGTTTTTAAATAATATATTAATGTTTAAATAAGCTGGAAATTATATCTGTCCCCAACCATTTTATTTTTTTTTTCAATATATGAAGTTTATTGTCAAATTGGTTTCCATACAACACCCAGTGCTCATCCCAAAAGGTGCCCTCCTCAATACCAATCACCCACCCTCCCTCCCTCCCTCCCACCCTGTCCCCAACCATTTTAGGATGAAAAATTTTAAATGTCAATTTAGAAATGTGCAGTTGAGGGGCCCCTGGGTGGCTCAGTTGGTTGAGCGTCCGACTTTGGCTCAGGTCATGATCTCACAGCTCATGAGTTGGAGCCCCACGTTGGGCTCTGTGCTGACAGAGCCTGGAGCCTGCTTCTGCTTCAGTGTCTCCCTCTCTCTCTGCCCCTAACCCACTCGCATTCTGTCTCTGTCTCTCTCAAAAATAAATAAACATTAAAAAAAAAAAAATTAAAAAAAAAAAGAAATGTGCAGTTGAGGGGCGCCTGAGTGGCTCAGTCAGGTAAGCGTCTGACTTCGGCTCAGGTCATGATCTCATGGTTCCTGAGTCCAAGCCCTGCGTCGGGCTCTGGACTGACAGCTCAGAGACTAGAGCCCGCTTCAGATTCTGTGTCTACCTCTGTCTGCCCCTCCACTGCTTGCACTCTGACACTTGCATTGTCTCAAAAATAAACAAACATTAGAAATGTGCAGTTGAAATGAACTGTGTTTTAAAACAGGTTTACTTACTAAAAAGTCTGCAAACTACAGAACAGAGGTTCTGGAGGAAAATGTTAATGTGAGACACAGGGTCAAAACACAACGGGCTTTTAGTAAGTCATTAAAGAATTTGGACTTTTTTCTGCAGGCTTTAAAGTAACAGAATTCCTTCGTAGTTTAAGATGCTAACTCTAACATGCAAATATTATCCTTTGGGAATGAAGATTTTTGTTTTATTTTGTTGCCATAGATACTTTTATTTCATGAAGGCTGAAGAAACAGTGTACAAAATCGGCATGATACACACAGCACAAATGAAAAAAATGATAAAATAACATTCTTTAGGTAATAGCTAGTACTTTATAGCAGACTACTTTTTCTCCAAAGATAATTATGGATTGTTCCAAAATAAAGCTAGATAGAATGTTCTTAAACCTTTTAAATGCAAGATGCTCCCTTCTACTCCCTTAGCTACACTACAGAGCAGATTGCTTTTTACTAGGCCATTTCTTCCATGTGCAATTTTCAGATCGGGAATAAATGTTTTTGACCAAGATTAGACAAACTTTATTGTCTCTGCTACTCAAAACTAAAGCAAAGCACTCTAAATCTCACATAAGGGCCAAGGCCTAAGTTCTGGGAAATTCCTTTACTCGAAGATTCACTTTAATTTCAACAAACAACCCATCTGATAGAATTTGTCAATGTTTTGTCAATTTTTTTTGTTTTTTTTTTTAAGATTTTTTTTTTTTTAAGTGATCTCTACACCCAATATGGGGCTCAAACTCACAACCCTGAAATCAAGAGTCGCGTGCTCCACCAACAGAGCCAGCCAGGAACCCTGAAATTCGTCTGCATTCTTGACCAAAACCCACACCCATGATAAATAACCAGACACAGTTCAAGAAATTTTGGGTATTTATACCACCCAGGAAAACAAGTGGCCACCTCTTAAAAATGCCATTTCATTTAAATCATAGATCCTTCCCTACCCAAAATATCAGAATGTTCAAAAAAGGAAAAAACAAACTTACATGCCATGATCAATGCACTCTACAACTTTGCCAAAGGCCCCTTCACCCAAAGTGTCCACGATTTCATCTAAAGTAAGGGAGGAGAAAAAGGAGTAAGTATTTGAGTATAAATTATCTAGTTATTCAAACAATGAATACTTAAGTGTGGAATATTTTCAAATGATGTCTATTAAAGCATAACTAAGGTTTCAGCACTCAAATTATTTTATTTTCAGCTGCTACAAAAACAATTAGATAGAGCTATCTTTCTTGCTCTAAGCTCAAATTCCACTGATTATTTTGGAACTTTAGAGTAGAAATATTTAAATTCTATAGAAAAGAAGAAATACAAAAGAACAAACAAACCCACAAAAAACAAAACAAAAAAGCAATGAAGAGTTCTTTAGCCCCCCGCTGACAACTATTCTTAAAAAGATTATTCTGTCTGCAAAGTTAAAAAAGTGTTGAAAAATATTCTATACATCTTGCTCTTAGAACGTCTCCACTTTGACAGATCAGGTGACCCTCCTCATCATCCTCTATACTCCTGGATCTTTTCCTTCGGTGGCTCTTCTGGAACGGCAAGTGGGCAGCACCAAGATCGTCCAGCCAATCAATATATCAGAGTGAATTCAGGGCAGAATACGCAATTCATTCAGCGGGGAGATATTCAGGCATTCAGATAAGCACCAGGCCACGAACAGTTGGCAGGAGCAATTTCAAATTCAGTCCCCAGAAATTCACAGGGCACAGTTTATGTTACAGAAGAAAAACATGGCAAGGAACAGATTTTCAGATAAGATACTTAAAGTGGCAATAGAAAAAAAACAACACAATTGTCTCTTTAAAATACTGATTTAATTGAAGTCTGAAATTTAAAGAATGCAATGTCATGATCTACTTATCTCTTGATATAAAATAGCATATGCTGTGAATTGAGATGTCTAGTTTGTTGGGGGGGGAAGGTTTTAAAATGTCAAAATTAGTTGAAACTATTTAGCAATATTTTAAAATACACATAATTAAAGGGGGAAATAAAAGCTAGTTAATTTCCATGTTCACTCTAATCAAAACTTGGGGAAGGAAACAATTTATTCAAAGTTTACTGATTAAACAGGTGAAGATGTCTGAGTGTAAAAAAAGTCAAACTTTTTGGATAACGTACTTTCCATTCAGCACCCATTTCAGAATTTCAGTGCAACTAGCTGCAGACAATGATGCACTGTGCTCTGGGACTATGCTATATATAGCATATATAGCTATATATAGAGTACACTTAAGTATCCACCAGTGCAAAGTTCTAGAGATGTTTCCAACCATTAGGAAAAGGGGTTCTTTTAAAGTAAAAAACAAACAAAAAAAAAAAAGTTTACTATAAAAGAAAAGATGGGTGCTTTAATTTTTCATAAGATTATATTACAAAACATAAAAATATTTTTAATATTAAAATTTAATATTAAAATCAAGAACTCATGATCTGGATTGCAGAAAATGAGTAAATATGGGCAAACGAAGGCTACCTAATAAATACAGATTAGCTATGAAAATTTGGATGTTTAAGGATTCAAGTAATATAAACACATTTATAATATATACAAATAATATTACGTATATATATATAAAAACTTTTTCAAACTTACTGGCTCATTAAGAGTTTTTACACACAAATAAGCATCCACCCAAAATAAAAACAAAATCAATCATACCGAACGTGACTGTTGACTTGAACAGTGTCTATTACGCTTCCTTTTAGGACTGCTTCTCCTACTTCGGACCGAAGATTTACTGCAGTGGATTCGATAACTGCTTTCAACGTCTCTGTGATAATGTCTAGGAACATAGCCTTCGCAGTAGTCATTTCTATATTCATCAACATATCTCCGGTCCCGATAATCTCTCTCATTCAAGGACCTCGCTTCTAAATAATGACTGCAAACACATTAAAGGATTTCAAATTATTCTCTTCATCCTGGAACTGTGGTTCAAACAAAACATTCTCTCAAGAATTCCTGGTTTAAACAGCTAACTTGATAAAAAGAAAAAACCTCAAATTGATGAATTAGAATTTATACTTATCTCACAAACTTAAGACATAATTTTACTTTAACCAACAAGCGAGTTCATATTCTCCATCAGATAGACTGCTATCAAACACCTCAGATCAAAGAACAAAGCTTGAGTCAATTATGTTCAGTGTTTACTTGATTAAGTGTCCCTGTACCTTTTGGAGAAAGTTAACACCAAAAATTCACCAGTCTTATGATATATGCAACTGTAACTAAGCTTTCTTTTCTCAGAGAGCCACACACAATCAGAGGCAGGCAAAACAGGATTCCTTTCTCTTTTAATGTTAAGCGAATTTTAGATATCCCCGGCACACACATAATTCTTTCATGAAAGGTGTACTGGAGCTCGAAGTGATCTTACATGTATTCCAGACCTTTCATTTTACAGATGACTAAATTAAGATCCCAAGGATAATGATTTGCCATGGCTGTAGAGCATTCTAATTCCTATTATAAGGGCCAATTTTATTACACATATCACATATCACCTATGCCACCTTCTCTCCTCTTTGTATTCCTAGCTTCCTGTTACTCCTCTTTGAGAAAGACAACATAGCTTTTGAAGGCTGCCCCATGTGCCAAAGATATTAAACTACATCCCCCCACAAATGAGAAAAGGATCTTGTAATTGCTTGCCTAGGATTACAACAGACCCACCCCCACCACCCTACTTCCCTTTGCATTTCTAACTTCCTGCCATTCTTACTTGCAAAATACTCAAAAATTCTACATGGGAAACTGCATCATCTAGTGCCATAGTGGTTAACTTCTGAATCCACAGATCCCTTTAAAAATCTGATGAAAGCTATGGACCCTCTCCCTTAAGAAATGCACAAATGCATAAACAAAACTTGGCAAGGAATTTCACAGAGGTCACGGACCTCAGGAAGTCAATGGATCCCAGTTAAGTATCCTTGATCTGATGGAAAGAAAAGGACATAGATTCAATTGGCCCAGTTTCCCGTCCCCCTCTCTACCTGGGATGGTGTCCTCTTCAACAGAGTGCGAAGCTTCAAGAGGGATGCACATGGAGCACTGAGGGAGAGAGGGGACACCTGCCCAGTCAGACAAATCGGCTAAAAGAATCCTGACAAGCAATGGAGTGACAGATGTTGACTAGACTGCCCTCACCAACCTCATTCTCTCCCCAGAATATGCTGTTGTTCATTTTCCCAGGGGCTGGTTTAGGCAGAAATAAAGGGAAAGCATCTCTAAACTGCTAGTCAACAGGGCTGGCAGAATATCCAGACTGAGGAAATGCAGAAACCCCTTTCTCCCTTTCCCCAGTGTCAATCTTAAGTTCTAACCATTGGAGAAACAACTTGGGGTATCAGGGTAAGACTGTGAGTCTATGTCAGGGATCTGATGACTTGGTTTGGACCTGTCAGGGAGAGATCTGTAATACATCAACCTAGAAATTACCATACACTCAAGGGCATCCTTTTCAATTCTGTAAGGCGTCCTTCCTATAAAAGTCCAAAATCTATCAGAAAAAAATAGTACTAATAATCTTTAGCTGGAATAGTGCATAAAATTAGAGTTGCAGATAATCCATAAACAATCTACAGACTAACAAACATGAGGTGAAGCCATGAGGATAAACTAGAAAAATGAGGGACCTCTTCAATCTCTAACAACCAAGCCTTAGAGATTACATAAACAAAGTCTACAGAATCATAAAGGCCATGTATGGACAGAGTGGACAAGATGAACAGATTGATTTAAATTCTAAAATATTCACTGAATATCCAGTGAATATTTTACTGTAGTCCTTCAAAATAGCCAAGACTAATGAGGCTACGGGCATTCGTTTTTATTTCCACACAGGTCCTGTGGAAGATAAAAAAATATATATAAGGCAAAATCCCTGCCAACAAATAATGAACAATTTGAGATCATTCACATAAAAACAAAACTCGACAATGCAGGAAATGCTGAAAGGTTGCACGAGTGCTTAGGATCATAGAGGGGAAAAAACTCAAACTGCTTAAAATGGTCAGAGAAGACTTCATAAAAAAGCAAAGAGTTGCATCTTAAAGGGAAGTCAAGATTTGGACAAGGTGGCAAGCAGAAGAAATGGGAGGGGAGAAGAATAGCGTATGACCATCTCACACTTACAGATCACCTGTAGCCACAATGGCTTGGAGATGGGTGGTCTACGTATTACTTGGGAAACAGTGCATGGACACTACAGCAAGACCACTGTTCACATAGGGAATGAACAGAAGCAAATAAAATAAGCTGGAAACAGATCATGCAAAATCTTGCATGCCAGGCTAAGGCGTTTAAAACAGTGTTTCTCAAAGGGTGGTCTGTTTATCAATCATATCAAAATATGGAATTATTAAAAATGAAGATCCCTCAGCCCCAGGTCAGACTAACTCCATCTATATATGGTAATATGCATTTTAAACATACCTCTGAGACACTTCTGTTCATACTAAAGTTTGAGAATCTTTGGTTTAAGACTTGATACTCTATATCACATAAGAAAACATTTAAAAACTATTAACACAATATATAAAGTTGTTTGAAGCCATATCAGTCTTCCTGATACAGAACTAGAATTAGTACAAAACTAATTAAACCTGTAGCAAGGGAGACCAATTCACAGGTTACTGGCAAAAGACAAATAAGAAAAGACACTTTGCAATACATACAAAAAAAGGTTTAAAAATTGATATATATTAAAAGCTCTTATAAATCAGTAAAATACTCTGTAAGAGAAAAAAATGGGCATTGGACAAACTCACTAAAAATTTAAAAATTCAAATTAAAACACTATTCTTGGCATTTCAAAATGCCAAGATTGGTAAGAGCAAGAAAGAGTATATTGTACAACTTGGTACAAACTTTCAAAAAAAAGACATCAATATGTAGCAAGAGCTTTGTACCCTTAAAGAGTTCACACCCTTTAATTTAAAAATGTCCCCTCTTAGGGGCACCTGGTGGCTCGGTTAAGTGTCCAACTTTGGTTCAGGTCATGATCTCACGGTTCATGAGTTCGAGGCCCCTGTCAGGCTCTGTGCTGACAGCTCTAAGCCTGGAGCCTGTTTTTGGATCCCGTGTCTCCGTCTCTCACTGCCCCTCCCCTGTTCCTGCGGTCTCTCTTTCTCTCAAAAATAAATAAGACATTAAAAAAAAAAAAAAGTTTTTTTTAAATGTCCCTTCTTAGAACCTATTTTCAGGAAATAATCAGAGGCAAAGACTCACATAGAAAGATTTTTTTAAGAATAGAATAATGGGGGTCTAGGATCCTCCCAAGGATACCTTCTTTACAGTTTATGGCAATTCTCATTCTTTTCAATAATTTTGTAAAAAATACTGTTGTAAAGTTTTTTTATCTTCAAAAAGACTATCAGATATTAGAATATTCCACATTATGGAGAAAAATTACCATTAGACACCTCTGGTGTCAATGTCAAAGAAGACACAGGCCTGCTGTTTAACTGGACTGACGTAGTATATTTATGTAGTTAATAATAAACAAGAACTGTCCACTCAAATCACTTCCTTCCTACATAAGAAACCTATGTATCATTAGTACTATGATGTTAATTTAAGACTTACAGGACATTCTGTATTTATTAATAAAAGGGTACAGATGTTTCTCTACAGTGCATTAATTAGCTCAGGTCATTGCAATCCTGGCGCAAACCCTCCCTCTTCCCCATGTAACAGTGTGTGATGAAGAAAGATTAATCTGTGGTGACTACCCACAAGCTCACTGTTCCGCAGAACAAGTCTGTTTTAGCATGGAGAAGGAAAAAAATTACATACTGTTTTTTAAAGTAACCCCAGCTGGCTAATTTAGAAAGCAATCTGGCAAACAGTCTCAATGGAACATCTACAAAACAAGGAGAAAACATAGAACCAACAAAACAAATGAGAAAGGGAAGTTAATGGAAGACAGACTGAAAGAAATGCTACTCACCTAGCCTTTCTTTAATCATTTAGGTACTTTAAAATTCCTTTAATTCTCTGTAAATGTATTACCTCCAAATTTTACACAGTAAGAGTATAATTAAACAGGACACATGCTACTGAAAAATTTTTATTGAACCCTTTCCCTAAATTACTGGTTCTTACAATAATCTTCTAAAAAACCTACACACATTCACTGGCCTTATCTACAAATGTAACCTACAGAACACAGTGTAAGCGACGAGTCCTCTATGTACTTTACCATTCCCAAATAGTACATGCTGGTTTTCTCATCTAGTTGAACTCTCCCTACCCCTCATTCTCTCTCACTTGTGGAACCTAAACAAGCATCCCAAAATACGTATCTCCTCCTACATACAAGTTAAAGGCATATACTGGACATTCTATCATCACTATTACTTAACTGTTTGTGTGTCTCACCACCCCAACTACATTACTGGCAGCTGGGACTCAACTATCTCCCACCACTCCCAGACAGATGTAGGTAAATAAGGTTTGCTCACAGCTGTAGTCTCGGCACCTATATAGTGCCTAGCCTGTAATAGGAATTCAATAAACATCAACTGAATATTTGTTGACTTAAATATAAAACAATCTGACAGAATAAAGCTGCGTAAGCTAACGAGAAATCATTAAAACTACTAGTGGTAAAATGTTACTAATTCAAGAGTGATTTACCAATCAGATTCTTTAAACTGGTGATGTGGTTTACAATGTCTGTTCTCTTGCGTACTGCTGTGGGACCTCCTCTTCCGTTTGTGACTTCCACTGTAGCTTTCATGTCCCCAGCTTTCTCTGCTATCCCAATCAGGGCAGTGAGTTCTTTTGGAATGACGCATCTGTTAACGGAAATGAAAAGTAGTGGAGGTTATAGATGGCTACGTTTAGTAAATAAAATATTACACATGATTTAAATAAAACACTCAGCACATGGGGTCATACATGTTCTAAAATCTTTGTAGATGATGTTTCCCAAGGCATGCGACACCATTCCACAGTGTGTCAGATGACTGTAAGTGGCATACAGACCGAGTACTAAATTATGCATAACATTGTGAGACCTTAACAATACGTTCTGTTTCAGTTCTTCTGAATTAGCAGCTTAGTGTTTATCTTCAACTAACCTTTGCTAACTGCCATTGTAAAAACAGTAAAAGGGCCAGGATTCAGACTCAGAACCTCCAGTAGACAACAATATCCAGCTAGAAATTAATAATTTGGGGCTTTAACTCATTTTTATCTTAAAAAATAAGATCTTAAGTAATCTCTACATCCATTGGGGCCTCGAACTCACAACCCAGAGATCAAGAGTCATACACTCCAACAACTGAGCTAACTAGGCACCCCTTACCTTCTTTTTATAATCAACGATCTCCTTTTAAGTTATTGATATGATTTCCTTTAAAAATGTTTATTTTTTAAATATTTACTTAGAGAGAAAGAACGAGCACAGGAAGGACAGAGAGAGAAGGAGAGAGAGAATCCCAAGGAGGCTCCATGCTGTCAATGCAGAGCCCAACTTGGGGCTTGATCTCACCAACCATGAGATAATGACCTGAGCCGATATCAAGAGTGGGCACATAACCCCCCAAAAAATGTTATCTTTAAAATATGAGCTATTTTAGGGGAGCCTGGGTGGCTCAGTAGCTTAAGCCTCCATCTCTTGGTTTTGGCTCAGATCATGATCTCACAATTTGTTAGTTCGAGTCCTGCCTGGGATTCTCCTTCTCTCTCCCTCTCTCTCTGCTCCTCCTGCATGTGCTCTCTCAAAATACAAACTTTAAAAAATTTAAAAAATATATGGGCTATTTTAAAGAGAAATATCACGGGGTGCCTGGGCTGCTCAGTTACTTATATGCCCAACTCGATTTCAACTCGGGTCTGCTCTCAGGATTCCTGGGATGAAGTCCTTGCGTCTACAGCCTGCTTGCGATTCTCTCTCTCCCTGCCTTCTCCCCTGGCACATACTCGCTCACAAAATAAACTTAAAAAAGAAGAGAGAGAGAAATAGCGTGCCATACAGCTTTGGCAAAATTCTGTAACACAAACAACTGAAGTCAGAGAAACATTCAGGTATACTAAATATAGGGGATGACGTTGTCTTACAAGTAAAGAGCCAGTAAAGCTTCTTTTTCTCAAAAACTAGAGAGAATTGCTTTTTCTAAATCTCAGGATGACTCCAAGCTTTGGGGAAAAAACTAGGAGGTGAGTGGAACACAGTATTCAGAGACTGTAAAAGCAAAGCTTGTATAAACTCATTTTCTCTATCCAACATGTTTATTTTCAGATCATCTTGCAATTAGCCTTAAAACGAAAACATATTTGTTGTAGATCTGGGGTAACTGAAAAAACCAACCTACAAGGATGCACATGGTCACAGTGAAATGGGATGATGGTACGGACAATTCCCTGATTTTCTGCCTCCATCTACAACCTCTAAAGCATAGGTTCCCTCTAGGCTCAGGATCTGTGTTCTAACAATGTAATCCCTATCTGCTGCTCCCCATCTTAATTCTTTTACAAATAAGCAGTTTTTATCCATGATATCCAAGCTGCTGGGAAAGGGTGAGTTTCACAGCTCAAGGAAAGAGCTAAAAAAAGAAAAAATGGAGCAAATCCAGCTTAGTTAACTGCCTTTAGCTTGCCCAAATGACTCAGTAACAAGCAAACAAATTCAAGTAAAAATTTAAATGATTTCAAACGGATTAAAAAAAGACTCGAAATGAGGCAGCTGTGATTCTCCTGGGAAGTATTCCCTAAGAAAATATTTGTATCATAACTTTTGCTTAAAAAAGGGAATGAGGGTGCATTGGTCAGGTAAATAAAAAATCCTAAAACTAGTTAGGATTCTCACTGGAGGGGCACCTGGGTGGCTCAGTTGGTTGAGTGTCTGACTCCTAATTTTGGCTCAGGTCATTATCCCAGGGTTGTGGGATCAAGCCCCAGCCCCGCATGCGCCACACATCCGGCTCTGCACCGATTGTGGAGCTGTGGAGCCGGTTTAAGATTCTTTCTCTATTCCACACACCCTCCCACCCCCACCCCCACCACCCCGCCCACCCCTCTCTCCCACTTGCACTCATTCTCTTGCTCTCTAAAATTAAAAAATTAAAAAGGATTCTCACTGGAAATTATTAAGTGAGCATTCTGGTTTTATAGTCTCTTCAAAATGGGAAACTGAAATGAATGACACTAAAAATTAACTTGAGGCAAAGGCCATCTAAAATTGTTATTTCTAGTGGAATTCTTCCAACACTTCCTTCAATTACCCAAACTGTATTTTAACCACATAACTCTTTAAAATAGATTGTTTAAGCATTCTTTTTTTTTTTTTTATTGTTTAAGCATTCTTAAATCACAGCTAGCAAAATTACAACATCTGATGACTGAGGATTATAACTATCCATTATTATGCAATTTTTACAAAACTTGTGTCTGCTTTAGCTTTCTTTTCCTTCTGTCAGTCAGCCACAACCAGCTCACCTCAAACAAGGCAGAATTCTCAAACAACCAAAATTATCAATACTCAAAACATTAAGAATGAGCATCTTGGGAGGGCCAATGATTTATTTCTCTAGTTAAGTTCACTACTTTAAATTTAATTCGGCTGTTAGAAAGCTTTTCTCCCTGCTAACCATGTTCAGAAATATTGTCTCAGGAGGCAAAGAATCCCAGACCCATATTTAACAGATAAAGTTCCTTCACATCCACAAGAAAACCCATCTAGAATTATTACACTACCTGTAATTAAATAATCCTACATGCCAGAATCCCCACATATCTTTCATTTTAAAAACATCAGACACAATGGATCTGTATGTATATACACGTCTTAGAAATCGGATTCTCTCCCTGCCCTTTCATACCCGTAAATTTTATTCAATGTATATGGCTTTAAAAAAAAAAAAATCGAAACAGGTTAAAGCCACGATTACATAGATGGCTCCAGAAGGACTGCACTTAACGGGCAACGAGCAGCCTGCAAGTAGGTGTGTTTATGGAGCACAGTCTTAAAAGGGCAGCTATAAAGCAAGACCAGGTGGGTGGCCGGGTCAGCGGGGCAGGCTACTTAGGTAATCCAGGATAACAAGATGCAAAAGTATCAAAACGCAGACCAGTGCAACGATGGTATGTTCCACAAGGGACGAACCTCTCCGTATCTCCACCTCGCACAAGCACGAGCTCGGTTCCACCACCGGGACTCGAGCAGACCGGCGGTTTCTCAGACGCCCGGTCCCCACCCTCCCCCACCCCGCCCCAAGGCACCTGGCCAGTGCCTTTGGCGCACTCACAGATAGGGCCAGATGTTTGGACTCTGGAACCCCCCCCCCTCCCCCAGCAAATGCTACAAACAGCAGAGACCAGGCCATCAGGGGAGAACTTGATCTCAGACAACACAAACCCCCAAGGACGGCTCTCGAAGGGTCTTCCCGACAGATCCTCGCCCTCGCCGGCGGCACGAGCCAGGGCCTCTGGAGCCGCGATGCGAGAGGCCGGGGCCCTCAGAGAAGACTCGGCGGCAGAATCGGGGCCTGTCCGCCCCAGGACATTAAATCTACCACGGCACCTGAGCAACTTTAGGTTTTGAAGGCCACCAACCCAGCTGTGCTCCGAAGAAACCCCGGTCGCCAAGGCCCCGAACCGGGTCGTTTCTCCGACACCTGGCTTTGAGACTTAAAAGACTGGAAACGGCCCAGCCCAGCCGACCCAAAACCTTACCTCCGCAAAAGGAAAAGGCCCTCTGGCCGAGAAACGTCGCCAAACCGCCGTCTTCGCTCTCCACCCGCTGCGACAAACACCCCACAAAATGGCGGCAGCGCCGTCTCCTTACAACCCCCCAGGCGGCCTCTAGCGCCACCTACGCCGCGCGAACGCGCCTGCGTGACAGAGGCTCGCGCGCTCCCGCCTCACTGCGTAAGGGGCGGAGCTCCCTGTGCGCCGAGAAGGAAGGGTCTGGCCCTCCACACTGCGGCTGCGCGAGTCAGACAGGGCATCACCCCCCCCCTCCCGCCGAGGCCTGGTTGGGGGAAGGGAACCCTTGAGGTTGTTTTTGTTGTGGGACAGTCAGGATGAAATCCAGGGGAAATGCGTGTGCCCTGCCCTCACCCGGTGGCACGTGTCTGCTCCTTCAGATGGAGTTAAGTGCGGCACCACTCGGCAGAGCCAGCCGTGGCCCTGTTTCTTACTCTCCCGCTCAAATGGACAGCACCATGGCCTTTGGGCGGCCGTCCCTTGGGTCCCCTTGGGGACCTCGCCTGCAGAGAGTGCCAGCAAGCAACAGCGAAGACCCCAAACCCACCCTGTGCCAGGCCCGAGCTGGTTCTGGGAGCAGTTCAGTGAACAGGACACGAGTAGTCCAGGCTGTGTGGAGCTTCAGTCTAAAATGGAGTGGGATAAAGAGGACGTCTCAGAAAACAAGCTCAGGGTTGCTTATACTTTTTTTAAGGCCTGTGCTACTAATCAGAAGAAAACAACAACAACAAATGAAGTTTCAATTGAGACTCCTTACAGTGTTCTTCCTGTTAGGGTCCTTCCTGAGGAGAGGGTAGCTGGAAATTTCCCTAACAAAGCTCCTATTTTTTTTGTCCCTGTAGGTGTGTTTCATTAAACGGAGGCAGAGTGATGTCTGAGAGCTAGTGAGCATCTATTAAGAGGCTTGCTGATCTCAACTGAGGCATTTTGCAGTCCTAAGAACCCCTAGACAGTTCTCCATGGAGAATATGTAGAGTGAGAAAAGAGAAACAATCCCAGCCCTAAGAAACACTTTTAAGGGACAGAGGAAAACAACCAAAGAAGAAATGACCGTAAGAGGAGAACCAAGAGTATGGTGTCAGAGAAAAGAAGGGGAGAAGGGCTTAAATGAGGGAAAAGCTGGCAGTGCCAAATGCAGGGAAGGGGTCAGGTATCCTTAGTAGTGCAAAGTGTCGGGGCACCTGTGTGGCTCAGTCGGTTAAGCGTGTGACTCTTGGTTTGGGCTCAGGTCATGATCTCACAGTTCCTGAGTTCAAGCTCTGCATCGAGGCTCTGCACTGACACAAGGAGCCTGCTTGGGATTCTCTCTCCTCTCTCTGCCCCTGCTAAACTTAAAAAAAAAGAAACAAAAAAACAAAAAAAAACTAAAAAAAAAAAAGTGTCAAGGGGATTCTGTATCCTGACAAGGATTCCCTGGATAAAAGGGAAAGCCAGAAATCAAATTTGGGAGGACAGGGTTGGATGGTTATGGGCATAAACCCAATAGCAGGGGGATGACCTGAACTCTTGTATACTGTTAAGTGAAAGGAAGTCACTGTAATTTAGTGATCTGACATCCTTACAAACTTGCACCACCTACTTTGGATAAAATGAATTGTGGAAATTGTGCTACACTTTAAGAAGCGAAGAAGTGAAGTTGAAAAGATAATTGGAAAATTGGAAGTGAAAATTCTTTATGCTATAGAATGAAACAGACAGTATTATTCTCATGTGGAATAGCCAACATTTCTGTATCTACAAATTTAAATTGTGCCCATCCTACCAGGTCCATCTCTAAGATGCTGTCCCTGACTATATCAGTTCCCAACCATTACACTGCTCTTAACACCTCCAGTTAGAGATGATGTCTTGAAACGGGTGGCCAAGGCATACTGTTGCGCCTGGAGCCACCAAGATACGTCAATCAATTGTGCCCAATAAGTGAAATGTACTGGTTCTGCAATGGATTACACGTACTGTTTCAGGGACGTCAGATGGAATGTTGAACCAAGTGGATTGGGCTCTCTTGCAAGGTAAAGTGAGGCTCAGCTTGCTGAATATATAGAGGTATAAACTGAAGCTGGCACCAAAGAAAAGTTGCATTTTTCTTTTTGCTGCAGTATAAGAGATCTTTGTCTCAAGAGGTTATAAGAGAATGTGGTCAGGACAGGACAGAGTTCTGCTCAAACAAGCAATGCAACATTAAAAGGCAGCCAAGTGTAAAGGCCACCTACAGAGGTATTTATAGCCATCACAGAATAGTGTCACCCAATAGCAGGGTCTGCTTTGCAGTTGCTGCTATTGTGTTTTAGTGGCATTTTTAGTATTCAAACTTAAATGTGCCACACCAAGGGGACCAATACTTGAAATTGTGTAGTGATCAGATGGAGGTTGAGAACATCCTACGACTCGTGTCTCTATTACATGTAACAGCACTGGCTGTTGCTCTCTCTGCCTTACGTGCTTTGATTGGAGACAAGGCCCTCATTCATATTGTCTTTGGTATCTCAGTGCCCCAAACCCAGGACCTATTTGTAGGTTATTTATTTTGGCTATTTGCTCAGTTGCTTTAAATTGGATTAAATAAAAGCTAGGAAGCTACTCCCAGAATCCCTGTGCCGGTTAGTGTAACAATCTTACATGGCACCTCAACCCTTTCTATCAAGTAAGTTACTATTAAGTCAGTTACCTGGAAAATGAACACCTTTACTCAGAAGATTTAATGAAGAAGTCTATCTAAATTTCTTTTTTTTAATTTTTTTAAAGTTTATTTATTTTTGAGAGAGAGAGCGTGAGTGGGTGAGAGGCAGAGAGGGAGACACAGAATCTGAAGCAGGCTCCAGGCTCTGAGCTGTCAGCACAGAGCCCGATGCGGGGCTCGAACTCATGAACTGTGAGATCATGACCCCAGTGGAGTCAGATGCTTAACCCACTGAGCCACCCAGGTGCCCCAGTCTATCTAAATTTCTGAGAATCCACTCCCAGCAGTGAAAAACTGCCTAATCTAGTAGCTTCATTTCTACTGAAGAACACATATGTCCAAAAAAAAAAAAAAACCCCTTAAATTAAACCATATTTAGAGAAAATCTTAGTTCTGAAGAACAGCCAGAGGAATGTTCTTATCATGGAGCTAGCACAGATATCCTACAGGCTTATCTTCAGACATAGAAAACAGTCATCTGTGAGAGCAGAGTCCAAGAGAAAAAGCCTAAATTGTCCAGAAAATTATTAATTTTTTAAGATTTTTAAATTATTTTTTAGTATTTATTTATTTTGAGAAGGGGGAGGAGCAGGGAGAGAGAGACGAGAATTCCAAGTAGTCTCCATGCTGTCAGCACAGAGCCTGATGAGGGGCTTGAACCCACAAATTGATCTGAGCCAAAATCAAAGGTCAGATGCTTAACTGATGGAGCCACCCAATTGCCCCAGATTTATTGCTTTCTTTATTTGTTTGTTTATTTTTATTTATTCTAATTTTTTAAATGTTTATTATTTTGAGAGAGAGAGAGAGAGAGAGAGAGAGAGAGAACATGAGTGGAGGAGGGGCAGAGAGAGAGGGAGACACAGAATCTAAAGCAGGCTTCAGGCTCCGAGAGCTGTCACCACAGAGCCTGATGTGGGGCTCAAACCCACAAATAGTGAGATCA
Organism: Panthera tigris; assembly: GCF_018350195.1. Classification (NCBI taxonomy): domain Eukaryota; kingdom Metazoa; phylum Chordata; class Mammalia; order Carnivora; family Felidae; genus Panthera; species Panthera tigris. The sequence continues at coordinate 91,247,002 of NC_056660.1, read as the reverse complement.
TGACCTGAGGCGAAGTCTGACACTCAACCGACTGACCCACCCAGGTGCCCCTGTTTATTTATTTTTAATGTTTATTTTTTATTTTTTGAGAAAGAGACCACTAGCGGATGAGGGGCAGAGAGAGGGGCACAGAGGATCTGAAGCAGGCTTGGCGCTGACAACGGAGAGCCCAATGATGTGGGGCTCAAGCCCACAAACTGTGAGATAATGACCTCAGCCGAAGTTGGAGTCTCAACTGACTGAGCCACCCAGGCACCCCAGATGTCTTTAATTTTAAGTAATCTCTACATCCATCATGGGGCTCAAACTCACAACCCCAAGATCGAGAGTTAACATGCTCCACTGACTGAGCCAGCCAGGCACCCCATCCAGTAAATTAATTTTTAACAAAAACTTACCATCTGTATAGAGGAAACTTTACAAAGGTGTAAACAAACCTTTACGGGGTTATAACCTTTGTTGTAAGTTGCCTATTACTGGCAATTACCAATCTGTATTCAATTAGATTTTTCATTTGTTTTTAGCAATCAATTAAATATCCATTCTGTGCTAACCACTGTATATTCATGATCTCCTCATTTAATAATCTAAACAATCCTGTAAAGTGATCTTTGGTTACTTGCTCTAGGTCACAGTCATCAAGTACCAGAACCAAGGCTCGGTCTTAGGCCTTACTTGCTCCAAGGTGCTTGCGTGTAACCATTCTACTGACTGCTTTACCTCATACAGCAACGTTTCATAGCAACTTACTTTGCTTAGGAATCATGGAAAACAGGCTGAGTCCATCTTTCAGCAACCCTGAAGGAGTTTGTCTTAAACAACAACAACAACAACCCACTCTCCAAGGTGATGTATCATCTATGGCTCCTCATGATGAAACAATGGGACAGCTTATCTCCAGCACATCAGGGTCATCAAAGATCCCAGTGGCTTCATTCACTGTTCAACAGCAAGTCCAAGGGGACTCCCATTCATTCCACACTGCCCAAGATGAATAACATCCCAGGTTCCTCCAGTGTTTCCTGACACTGGTTGTGAGGAGAGTAGCACAACACAGGGTCCTTATATAGGCTCGGTCCCACCAAACAGTGCTAGAAGAGTTCCCTGATGCACAAAGCACTTTGCAGTGTGTAAGTGTATATATGAGCAGGGGAGTAAAAGGGTCCTGGAAGTGATTTAATTGAGAGGTTCTGGAGGGTATAGGATAGGCTGGTCTTTCCACTCTCCCTGTGAATTTCCACTACCTCCAATGAAAAGGTTAGTAAATTAGTTTTTCAACCCCCACTTACCAACAATCTGAACTATCAGACATCCAGTGAAACTTTTGAAGGGAACATATATTTATCTAAATCCTTAATTTCTTGTGAACACTGTAGAACCCTACATAAAAGCATGAAAATATGTAATATATATTTGTCTTCATATCTTCTAGGATTACCCTTTCTTTAATGGATTGTTGTCAACTTCCTATTTCATGGACTTAGGCTACATAGGTGCTGAGCATACAGGACAAAGTATCTGCCCTCGTAAAGCTTAGATTCCAGTGGGTGAGAGAGAAAGAAAATAGAATAAAACACTTCAACTTTTTATATATGCTATGAAGGAAACAAGCTGGGGACTGAAACAATAACCGAGGAGGGTGGTCTTTAGGTAGGATGATAAGAGAAGGACTCTTGGCAGATATGACAAGCAGGGCTAAAGGGAAAGGAGGTAACCATGTGAAGAATGGAACAAAAGCCCACTGAAAGTCTCATTTAACCCCATGAGGAAACGTGTGAGGATATTCTTTGACATTTTGTGATAGGAAGAAAAATTACAATGTAGATAGATGTTCATCACTAGGGGAGTAGATAAGTAAAATGCGTATATGGTCCATCCTTGAACAACACAGGGGTTAGGGGCGCCGACCTCTGCTGCACATTTGAAAATCTGCATGTAACTTTTGACTCCCCAAAACTCAACTACTAAGAGCCTACTGTTGACCAGATGCATTACCAACATAACAGAAACAATTAACATATTATATATATATTATATACTGTATTCTTACAATAAAATAAGCTAGAGAAAAAATGTTAAGAAAATCATAAGGAAAATACATGTATAGTACTAGACTGTATTTATTGAAAGAAAATCCACGTATAGACAGACACATATAAGTTCAGACTGGTGTTTTCAAGAGTCAACTGTAGACTACACATCAGTTAAAAGCAATGAACTAAATTGACATATAGCAATACACACCTGATAACGTTGAGTGAAAGAGAAAATGTGATTTATAACAAAATGTCATTTTTGTTGTTTTTAAAAAACCACAACTATGGTACATGTTTTTTGTTTTTTGGTTTTTTTGGTACATATTTTTAAGGATATGTATATACTTAAATAAGTGACTTATTTGGTCACTTGAGGTAGACTGAAAATACAATTTTTTTTAAAAAAGCTTATTTATTTTGAGAGAGGGAGAGAGAGAGAGCAAGCGCTAACATGAGCAGGGGAGGGGCAGAGAGAGAGGGAGAGAGAGGAGAATCCCAAGTAGGCTCCCTGCTCAATGCAGAGTCCAACACCAGGCTTGATCTCAAGAACCGTGAGACCACGACCTGAGCCAAAGTCAGATGCTCAACCAACTGAGCCACCCAGGTGCCCCAAGTGAGTCTTATTTTCAACACACTCTTTCCTGTGGCTGTAGGAGACCCCTGACTCTACAGTATGCCTTCAGTTGACAGTTGGCTGACCTTGCCGTTCCTTCTTCAAGACTTTTTATTTTTATTTTTTTATTTATTTTTTATTTTTTTTATTTTATTTTTATTTTTTAATATATGTCTTCAAGACTTTTTAAACAGTTAGCCAGGGGTGCCTGGGTGGCTCAGTTGGTTAAGCATCCAACTTTAGCCCCAGTCATGATCTCACGGTTCGTGAGTTTGAGTCCTGCACTGGGATCTTCGCTGACAGACAGAGCCTGCTTGGGATTCTCTCTCTCTCTCACAATCTGTCTCTGCCCCTCCCCCTTCAAAATAAATAAGTGAGCTTTAAAAATAAAAAATCAAAGCAGACACATCATCCCATTCAAATCAGGAATTTTGCAGGACTGTCCCAGGAAATATTTCAGAAGCAGCATTAACAGCATCTTGGAGCCACAGGGCTGGGTATTTGTTCCCAGCTCTGAGACGTGCAGCTGGTCCAGGCAGGTACCACCCTGCACCACCGAATGAGTATAGTAACACCTTCCATGACACACACCTTGAGGACTGAATGAGTTTAATATTTGTGAAGTTCAGAGAAACATGCAGGGATCATATTTAATGGCTGTAAAAATGATTATGAAGTGAAGTGAAAGACAACCCAGCCATCCTCCCACAAACACACAGGAGTGTGATCCTTAGATTGTCTTTTGACTTCAGAATCTCAGCTGCAGGTCAGAATTCTGGACCCCACTCAGAATAAAACTCGAGTCTTGGTGACCATCCACCCCATGCTACCCAATCCTTCAGATTTATGGCATTCATCTCAGGATGGTGTCTCAGAAGGCAGGCAAGGGAGCTTTATAGGGAGTGGTAACTTCTCCAGCCAACTTAGGCTCAGTGTCTGTTGGCTCAGGAGGAATCCTTAAAAAAAAAAAAAAAAAAAAAAAATCACAGTTCTGGAGCGCCTGGCTGGCTCAGTCAGTTGTGTATCTGACTCTTGATTTCAGCTCAGGTCATGATGCCAGGGTTGTGGGATTGAGCCCTGAGTTGGGCTCCATGCTGGGTGTAGAGCCTGCTTCAGATTCTCTCCCTCTCTCTCTCTCTCTGCCTCTCTCCCCTGCTCTCGCACACACACTCTCTCTCTTTCTCTAAAATTAAAAACAACAACAACAAACAAAACAAAAACACATCACAGTCTCTTCATTTCCACAGACAGATTTCCGACCTCCATTTCCAGATGCCATATGCCCAGGGAATCCCCTAATGGGACACTGCTTCCCACTCCAGGCCTGTCCTATACACCCCACCCTGATTGCCTAAGGGACCACGTTAGACAAAAACCTGACCATGTCACCCTGCCCCCCCCCCCCCAGGCTAATAAAAACCAGGTTTCCCTCTCCAGGTCAGTGCCCTTGTTATACAGCAGGCAAATAAATACAAGCTTCAGGACACCTTTCACCTCCGTGCCCAGTGGGGCCCCACGCAGGGCACCCACACCCAGCGTCACCCTCAACATAACCCCTGTTCAGGGCCTCTCCCTTTGTGTAAATGGTGGCTGCTTCCAGGCTGTTTCCAAAGCGGAAATGCAAAAACAGTTCCTAGATTCTTTTTATCACCATAACGACAGCTCTTCTGAAGCAGAAATTATTGATGTCCTATCTTCTAAATATATGTATGTGCCATTAACTGTCTTGTTTTCTCTCACATGGGAATTAAAATAGTCCAGGCACTAAGGGGATTTCCATGGACAAGAGACTGAAGGGGGATCCAGCTTATATTTCCCTCAGTGTGCAGCTAGTGTGTTCTGTGGCTTTTCAGGAAATGCTTCACTCCGTGTCCACTTGACAGCTTCAGGTCAGGCTGAATTTCCTCCCGATATCTAGGCTCCAGCTACACTTAACTTCTCTGTTATTCTATCCTTGACTTAACACTGTGTACAGATTTTTAAAGTAAGTTTATTTATTTTGAGAGAGAGAGAGGGAGAGAGGCAGAGAGAAAGCAAGAGAGAGAAAAATCCCAAGCAGGCTCTGCCCTGTGAGCGAGAGCGTGACTCGGGGCTCGAACTCATGAATCACGAGATCGTGACCTGAGCCAAAATCAAGAGTCAGAGAGGCTCAACCGACTCAGCTGCCCAGGCGCCCCAATTCTGTGCAGTCTAATGCAACTTCCTGGTCAAGTCTAGCTCCGCCGCTAATCTATAAACTCAGCAAAATCATGGATCATGCCTGCAAGTGAATTCAGCTGCAAAACAGCTTCCCAGACTTGATTCTGCAGTGGAATCAGCTGGAAGGCATTTCAAAGGTCAATCCCTGTGGTTAGAGTTTAATCGTCCTGGGCTGAGTCCGGGCGCGGCGTTTGTAGAGAGCTGTCTGGGAGATTGTCTTGGCGCCACCTGGGCTGAGATATGCTGCCCCCTAGAGGAACATGGCGCACTCGGCCATGAGCTGCACCTGAGAGCAGAGCGTCTGTGGGTCTTCCCCACATCCGGGTTCTCCAGCGGGGCAGAGACTTCTGTTAAGTTTTCAGGTGGTTTTAATGCACAATCCGGGCAGAGAAGCTCCTCTTTAAAGAGTCGGAGCTCTTGCTTTTTCTTGGAGGAAGGGATGGACGCTCTCAGAACCTCTTTGGGGCAGAAGACTCGGGCTTGATCTAGGAAAGCCTTCCTGAGACTTCAGACTTATTCCAGAGGGGCAGGTGGATTTCAAGGAAATTATGTCGCCCTTTTTAGGACTGCTTGTCTTCTTACGAATGTGGAAACTCAGAACTTAGATACTGAGTTCTAAGCCTTTGGGGAAAATCTTCTAATTTAGGGGAAACTGTTTCCAGATTTCACCGTTAAAAAAAAATGATGTTTTTAGGGTGAATTCTTGAAGCAAGCAGGCCACCTTCTTGTTGGGACAGAATATGGGAAGATAAGGTAGTTAAGCTAAGAAAGTGAGGCGAGTGTAAGGAGATGGTGTTTCTGTGTCATAGGACACCTCACAGGGTGGTTCAGTTGGTGGAGTGTCTGACTTTTGATTTTGGCTCAGGTCATGATCTCACCATTTGTGGGATAGAACCCTGAGTCAGGCTCTGTGCTGACAGTGCAGAGCCTGCTTGGGATTCTCTCTCCCTCTCTCTGCCCCTCCTCTTCCCATTCTCTCTCTCTCTCTCAAAAATAAACATTGAGGGGCGCCTGGGTGGCTCAGTCGATTAAGCGTCCCATTTAGGCTCAGGTCATGATCTTGCGGTTCTTGAGCTCCAGCCCTGCGTGGGGGTCTGTGCTGACAGCTCGGAGCCTGGAGCCTGCTTCAGATTCTGTGTCTCCCTCTCTCTCTGCCTCTCCCCGCTAGTGCTCTGTCTCCCAAAAATAAACATTGGGAAAAAAAAAATTTGAAAGATAAACCTTGGGAAAAAAATCATCAGGAGATAAGGGAACTTGGGCAAATAAGAAAAATATGGAGAGAATCTATGGCAATTCCTACCTAATGGCATCCTGAGAGGCTGAAGTAGGTAAGAGGGAAACCAGAGGTGTGTTGATCACAGGGACAAACACATGTTGCAATACCGACTGGGTGGGAAACCAAGGCTTTCCAGGCTGAGAATAGTTGGGAGGAGGGGAGAGGGAGTGAGCAGAGAGAGACGATAGAGAACAGATTTCAGGAGGGCACCATGTCTCTGAGAAATCTGCCTTAATGGAGAGACCATGTCGACTTTGAGGCCAGGACAGTGTCCCTCAAATCTACTTTTGGGTCCACCAGTTACTGAGGAGCGAACGGAGGGAGAAGCAAGGGCTATGCCAGAAAGATAAGGACTCTTTCTGCTGTGCGGAGGGAACGTATGGGCTGGCCTGGCTCAGAATTCTCTGCTCAGCTCAGGGCACAATGGACCAGGCTGACCTTGAAGTCACTCCTTTAACCACTAGGACCTACAAAATCGAGAAAACCAGGAGAAGCTTGGTTTCCATTAACACTTTCCATTAACAGTCCGGGATTCTCTGCGGGGCCTCCCCCTAAACACGGGGCAAAGAAACGCACCCTGACCCCTGACTTTTCCCCTTAAAGGTCAACAGGAGTCTTGTAAAGGGAAGTGCATCTCATTATGATCTAGAGCTGATTTTTCTATCTTTAAGGAAAGGCGGGGGGAGGGGGGCTTGCAAGCTGATAGAAAATCACCAGTTAAATTTTTTTGTCAATACCAACATGAAATGCAATTTAGATAAACTCTCACAGCCCAAATTTGGGAGTTCTAGGGAATCTGGAAGGAATAGAGGGATGTGGGTAAAAGTGGGGTTTCAGCAGGTAAGTAGTGATAGCTGTGTGCCTGGGTGGAAACGGTTGTCAACAAAGATGTTGGAGAGAAAAAGCCAGAAACCATGGGTGGGCGTGGGATCCAGCCGGTGGGTCATGGAAGGGTATTAGTAACCATTAGGCAGAACATCAAGGTGTCAGGAAACACAAGTCAAGAGCAGAGAGAAGGGAGGCGTGCAGAGAGAGAGTTTGACTCTATTACCCAAACCACAAGAAGAGCAGTGGATGGAGGAGGGAATAAGGGGAGAGTGGAGGGCAGAGGGGTTGTTGCCATGGTGGTGGAGGGGACCCAGAGGCCCTTGGGCAGAACTTGCCTCCACCCACAGTGGGAAGCCCTGGTTTTCCATGGAAGTACGGAGCCCCAGCACTCCCACTGGCTCTGTGATCTTGGGTGCATCCTGCATTCTCTGGGAATCCTGGTGTCCTCCATTGAGAAGGGAGGGGAGGGGAGGGGACTTAAGTCTTGCCTGCGATTGAGGCAGGCTCATCCAGAGTTCAGCCCTTGTGACTCACTGAAAGACTAGGACATTGATAACACCTGCCATAAATCCCTTTGCACCTAAACTAGCATCTCCTTGGATACCTGGGAGAGGTTGTGCCTGGCCTCGACTAGGGCAGTGGTTATAAAGGATTCTGGGCCTTAGACCCTCAACTGCAAACTAAGTTGACTCTTCTTCAAAAATGCACACCCCTGATTCCTGGAAAAAAAACATTTTTTTTTAACCTGAGAGTTTACAGATCCCAAGACCTCCAGAAGCTGAGCTCCCTCCCTGCTCCTTGGCTCTTCCTGCTTTTTTTGGGGTCTCTCCAAGCCCTGGTCATGTGGCCAAGGTAGAGGATCCTCCAGATAATTTCACATTTTACTTAAATTCCATTGGGCTTCAGGAAGAGAAGGAGTCCTGACCTCCCTCATCTCTCAAATGGACCTGGGCACCAGGTTAAATGTAAGGTTCAGTATCTGAGTCAGAAGTGGTCTAGGACTACTTCTAGGTCCTGCCTCAAGCTAGAAAACTAGCATGGCTTATCAAAGTCCTTGGTCAAGTCTAGCTTTTCCATTAGTCTCTAAGCTCAGGGAAAGCATGCTGAGGCCCACAACTTTGTGTTTGTGAAGCTGTCCAGCTTATTCAAACATACAGCCTGGATGGTAGCCCTACTCTCTCAGGAACATGGTGCACTTGACCATGAGCTACACCTGAGAGCAGGGCCTCCTAGGTGCTTTCCCACCTCCCCATGCTCCAGAGAGGTGGAGACTTGGGAAGTGAGTCACACCTTGGCTGCATATTAGAACTACCCAGAAGGGGGCGCCTGGGTGACTCTGTGGGTTGAGCGGCTGACTTCAACTTAGGTCATGATCTCACAGCTTGTGAGCTCCGCATGGGGCTCTCTATTGTTCAAGCCCCGTGTAGGCTCTCTGCTGTCAGCGTGGAGGCCGCTTTGGATCCTCTGTCTCCCTCTATCTCTGCCCCTCCCCTGCTTGTGCACACGCGTGCTCTCTCTCTCTCAAAAAAAAAAAGTATATATACATATATATGTATATATATACACACACATATATATTAAAAAAAAATAACTACCCAGAAAGGCATTCACAACAGGGTGAGAGTCCTTTCTCCAGAGATTCTCATGTAATGATCCTGGTGGGGCCCGGACCTCAGGAGTTCAGGAGGTTCCAGGTGGTTCTGATGCACAGGCAGGGCGGAGAACCTCAGTGTGAAGAGGGTTCGAATGGCCAGGTTTGGTTTTTTATTTCTTGGGGAACTTGAGAGATTGATGAAAACCCCTGCAGCTTGGAGCAGAGGACCAGAGCCTGACCTAGAAACTCTCCTTGAGATTGACTCTGGAGGGGTGTGTGGATTTGAGAATCTGTTTTTCAAATGTCTTTAGGGCTGTCTGTCTTCTAGAGGACATGTTGTTCAGCTTCAAAGCTTAGAGAAAAGTCCTCAATGTAAGGGCAATGGTTTCTATATTTCAATGAAACCAGCTTATCAGTGAAATATTACTTCAAATAAAAATACTTTCTGGGTAAATTTGAAGTTTTTCAGCTGAATGTAAGAAATAGGGGGCACTGTGTTTATATCTTACAGGCAAAAGTATTTGAAGTGAATGAACATATTGGGTTTTCCTGGAGGAAGGTCTTCACAGGCCAGAATTGTGGGTGCCTGGGTGAGCCCTGGACAGTTTCTGAGGTGAGTCAGAAGTGTTTACAGAGGAAGAGCCTATCCTCTGAGTTCAGAGACTATGAAGGAAGAGACTGGAGCAGAGAATGAACTAAAGAGATGTTAGAGGCCATTTTAACCCAAGTGTGTGACAAGAGGCTAACAAGTCACTAAGATGAAGACTAGGGCTGGGGACAGAGGGCTCAGACACAGACAGGAACCACCTCTATGGTGAGAAGAGCCCCACCTCCCCTCCCACTAGAGGAGCCTTGCCTCCCCCACTATAGACCCTCTAGACTTTTGGTGTCTCTGGTTCCCCCTGGTGGTCATTGGCACCTCCTGCAGGTCTCAGAGGGAAGAGTGGGGACCAGATGGCCCTGACAGTTGGGTCCTCTAGATCTGACCCTGGGTCAGAGCATCATCACCTTCAGTCCTGTCTCCTTGGATGCTTCCTGAAATCTGAGGGTAGCATGTTGTCTCTGGAGGCCTCTGGGTGCCTGGGTTGGGGTGTATCCAGCCTACAGCCACATTACAAGACACCCTTTGTCAGCTAAGAGGGGAACAGGGGCCCTAGTGGGCCTGGGGGTGTTGCTGCTTTTCTGTGCCTTGAAGGAGAGTCTTTTAGAAGGTGACTACCTAGAACTCAGGCCCAGTAGGATTCAGGCACGAAGGCCTCCATGTGCATGAGATGCCCCAGGAGGGAGAGGGGGGCTCCAAGACAGGATGTCTGTGCCCACACCTGTCTCTGACTAGTCTGTGGGTGGATTGCCCACCCCCTCATGCCCTGTAGGAGTCCTTTTACCTAGGCTTTGGCACACAAGACAGAGGGTCTGCTCCCCGATGTTTATTTTTAGAAATGTTGCTACTCACGGATGCCCTTTAGTGACCAGTTACCCATCTGGGTTCTCTTAAAGCTTCCATTCTCCCCATGAAATGCAATATTAATCAAAGGACATCATAATTATTTTGACTAATCTTAGTAATAGTAGAGCGATGAATTGTAATAACACAGTTTTTCTTTTTTTTAATTTTTTTTAACATTTATTTATTTTTGAGACAGAGAGAGACAGAGCATGAACGGGGGAGGGTCAGAGAGAGAGGGAGACACAGAATCTGAAACAGGCTCCAGGCTCTGAGCTGTCAGCACAGAGCCCGACGCGGGGCTCGAACTCACAGACCATGAGATCATGACCTGAGCCAAAGTCAGACACTTAACCGACCAAGCCACCCAGGCGCCCCATAACACAGTTTTTCAAGACCAAGACTAGACTAAGCTGGGATCTATACTGGGAGAAAATTCATACAGTTTTAAGAAATGTGGAGAAAAATATGACTGAATGACCCCATATATGTGTGTACATATACTACAAAGAAAATATTCCCCCAAGTCTGACTATGAAGAAACTTCAGCTTAATTTTAGTAGGGTGAGATCCAGTACTGGTCAATGAATAGACAATGCTAGAAATTGCTAAAGGCAGGATTGAATGCCTATCCTCTCTGAATGTAAAGTTTTTCTCATGTTGGTCGTTGGGCCTCTGGGCACTAAGAATGAACAAAATAGCAGGGAGGGAGGGATGGCAGATTCCAGGAACCTAGAAGCTAAGCTCCCACCCAGCACCTTGACCTCTATTTTTCTCTATATTTTTTCTCTATATTTTCTGGGTCCCATCCAAGCCAATGTCCCAAGGATGAAAGAGAGGAGGACCATCTTCAATGTCCCATTTTGTTTCATGACATTGGGTTTTGGCAAGAGAAGGAGTTAAGAGTGTTTGGAACCATGGTAGTCCACTGTCTAAAGTGCAAAAGGGATCACATTCAGATTATCTAAGTTCAAGACCTGGTTCAGAGTCTGCAGAGGTTCAATCCTGCTGGGACCTGAGGTGTGCCAGAAGTACAGGAAATGGTCACAGAGATAGACCAGACAGGACCCAAGGTTCCCAGAACCCATCCTAGTACTTTGGGTGTCCTCAATATGGTTCACTTGTGGGGGGACGCAGGGCTTGACTCTGGGGAACATGGATGGGCTAGGCATGGAGCTGGTTCTGGGAAGTGGGAGGTGGTGGTGTGCAGAGGCAGGGAAAAGCCAAGTGGAACAGACCCCTTCAGTGTTGGTGGCCCAGACCTTCTCCTTGGGTGACTGTCTCTGGACTTGCCTTCCACGGGGGCCATAACCACTCTAAATAAGGTAGAGGCCTGTCTCCTAATTCTCTACTATGCTAGAGTACAGTGTGATGGACTGAGTCAGCCCATGTTGGTCTGTACCTTTAAGTGATTAAGGGCCACAAAGTAGAACATAGAAGAACCCTACCTGAGGAGATTGGTCCCTCCCAGTTCTGGCCCAGGGTCTGTTGCATGGTTTCTCCACAAGGATGGGCCGGGGTTCATTTCTTGGCCTCCTATATAGTCCGGTATAAGTGCTGCAAACACATTAGCATTTGGGAACATTGTCGCCAGCTCTTCTCTATGGCCCTGGACTTGGGCACAAAGGAATTGTCTTTGTCAGGATGGGATTCTTCTTCCTTGACTCAAGAGGAAACTCCCTTCCAAGGATTCCCCATTCTTGTAGAAAACTGGATTTCCTGGTCTCTCCAAGGACTGGCCTGTAAGGGACAGAGAAATGTGGGTTCACCTTGGCATGATTCACTCTGTACGTCTGAGCGGTTTTCAGGGATTCTCCTACACTGACGGGGCCCCCAGATACCTTTATGTCTGCTGGTGGGAGATACTAAATCCTTAAATGCGAAGGCCAGGAACCAGTGTCACTGGCAGAAGTAACGTCTGATCCTTGTACCGAGGCAGGTTTTGGGAAGCATCTGTGGGTCTAGATATTATCCAAGTTCAATAATGAATAATAATATTCATTGAGTAATAATTGAAATCTGAAAACTACCAGAACGAGAGGATTTTAACTAAGCATTTCCTGGACTGGGAGGGCTCTTTCTCTATTTTGGGGAATGTGATTTGTCTTCAGAAGGGGCCTTGCTCACTTTCCAGGCCTCTGAACAATGATCAAGCTCCAGGTACATGGAGTCCTAGGCCTGTCATCCACGGAGATGCTCTGTGGGCCGGGAGGGGAACTTAAAAAGCTGATAACCTTCCTGCTAGCTTTCCAAAGAGCAAGAGTGCTTTCACTAGGACTTGTGAGTCATCTCTGTGAAATGCTATCATGGAGGAAGGTGGATCTCCTAACTCCCAGTCTCTCTAGGAAAGTAGGAAGCAACTTCAGCAGGCGAGTGTCTCTAAGTTCCAAACCTACCTCTTGCAATACAATACTAGATTTTTCCTTTGGGTAAAGGCAACCAGGAAACAAGTAGCAACCCAATGACCAGGTGAATTTAAGGTGAACTATGTGTAACAAATGGTGCCCTCAAGTCTTCTTGAGGACTCGTTGTGGTTTATCTGGAATATATGATTCTCTGCGATGTCACTGCCTGGCTGTATGAAAGGGTGAGTTTCCTTGGGTCTCTGTGAGCTTGTTAGCGGATGGTCTGTGATGGGTACCACAATCTGGTTTAATGCTTACTCAATTTTTAAAAACTTGGGGTGCCTGGGCGGCTCAGTCAGTTAAGCATCCAACTTTGGCTCAGGTCAGATCTTGCGGGTTGTGAGTTCAGGCCCCACGTTGGGCTCTGTGCTGACAGCTCAAAGCCTAGAGCCTGCTTCAGATTCTGTGTCTCCCTCTCTCTCTCTCTGCCCCTCCCCCACTTGTGCTCTGTCTTTCTCTGTCTCTCAAAAATGAATAAATGTAAAAAAAATTTTTAAAACTTGTTTCGGGGCGCTTGGGTGGCTCAGTTGGTTGAGCGTCCAATTCTTGATTTCGATGTTAATCCCAGGGTCGTGGGATCAAGCCCTGCATCGGGCTCTGTGCTGAGCGTAGAACCTCCTTAAGATTTTCTTTCTCTCTCCCCTTCTTCCCTGCTCGCGCACATGCATTTTCTCTCTAAAAAATGAAAAAAATAAAAAACTTGTTGAATTTCTACCTTATGTGGAGAGATTGTCTGATTGACAGACCTTGTTTTTAGCTGTATTTCCCAACACAGGAAGTGAATAGCTGACCTAGAGGGAGTCCAAGACCTTAGTGGCAGAAACCTTCCCCTTTGTGCAGTAGCCGAGGCCCAGTGCCCCCAGGAAAGGAGGCTGCACCTGCAGGGGAGTCTCCACTGGAGTGGGGCCCCTGGAATGCTGCCTGGAGCAGCCCCGTCTCCTTCTTTCTTCGTTGTTCACCTCTTCCTGCTGCTCCACAGCAGGCCTGTGGGGCTATCCATGTGGTCCCCTTGATTCTTGTGATAACAAGATCCCCCTATTTCTGTTGCTTGTAACTGAAATACTACTGGCAAGGGGTGCCTGGGTGGTTCAGTCGGTTAAGCGGCCAACTTGGGTTCCAGTCATGATCTTCCGGTTTGTGAGTTCGAGCCCCGTGTCGGGCTCTGGACTGACAGCTCCGAGCCTGGAGCCCGCTTCAGATTCTGTGTCTCCCCCCCTCTCTCTGCCCCTCTCCTGCTCACACCCTGTCTTTCTCTCTCAAAAATAAATAAAATACCACTGGCAAGTGTAAGGGACATCTACTTGGTTTTGATACTTTGTTTTTTGAGGACTGTATTTACTGGATTTGTGGAAGGGAGAACAAGTCATTAGTATTTAGAACCATGATCTTCATTTTCTTTCAAATGGACTTGGGGACCAAAGTCAAAACCGTGTGATGGCTCTGTATCTGGTTCGCAGTTCTGGGCTTCAACCACTGCTGCCGGGAAGAGAGGCCCTACTGGAGAGATGCAGGAAACAAGTGTGGAGGTGACCACAGAGGACTCAGTCCAGAGCACCCATCCTGGGGCCTGAGCATCCTCAGTGTAGCTCTTCAGTGGGAGGGCCCATCACAGCCCCTGGGGGGAGCATGGATGCACCAATCTTAGAGCTGGCACTTGGGAAGAGGGAGGTCCAGGCAACTGAGAAGGGAAAACAGAGGGGATAGAGGTGGCACATGGTGATGCCTTAGGTTATCACAGACCCTCTATCCATATCACTGCTTTGATCTTGTCTTAACATGACAGGCCAGGACATGGCCAGGAACAAAAACCCTTAGAGCCACTGTGTAGCAGGTGCATGTGGTAGGGAGCAAGTAGCGAAGAGAGGCCAGGAGAGAAGATGTGGTTGTCTCCAGGAGAGGGCAGCTCAGACAGGAAGCTGTTTGCCTTTCTGTACAGGGGACAGATGGCAGAGCCTGCCTCCAGATTCCTAGCTCAGGGCTGGGCTTGCTAAGTAAAGCCCCTTCCTTTAGGGCTGTTTTCTCAGTCTCGGCACTACTGATATTTGGGCCAGAGACCTCTTTGCTGGGGAGGGCTGTTTAGTCCATGTTAGAATGTTTACCAGCATCCTACATCTCTCCAGTAGGTCCCGCTCAGCTGTGACAACCAAATACATCTCAGGACATTGTTAAGTGTTTCCTGGGGTACAAAATACCCCAGTCAAGAACGACTGCTTTGGGGCTACCTAGAAGGATGCTTTCCGGATGTGTCTGAGGAGAGGTGGCAGCTCCCTGTTGCCTTTGGCTCTTTCTCACCTGCTGGCTCCAGGCCTCAAAGTGCAGAAAGGAAGCACCTCATTTTCCCAGATGTTGGGAGCTGTAAACACACACCAGCTGGAACAGAACCCCAGAACCCCATTAGCACCTTCTTGGGGGCATTTGTGGGGATCTCCATGTTTCCTCCTGGAGTCTTGGGGATAAGCCCCTGGGAATCTTATGTTTGGTAGTCCAGGAGGCTCCCTCCACCTCTAGGCCCTTTGAGGGCATCTCTGACCAACATCCTACCCAACTTTTAGCAAGGAGCTGAAGCAGCTGGAAGGTTCAGGAATTGTAAGCCATCCCTGTCCCTCTTCTCCTCATATTGCAGAGGCCACAGTCTCAGGGAAGCCCAACCCCAGGCTCCACACTCCTTCTCCTGCCCTCCAGTCTTTGTCAGGTCCCATTAAGCGAGTCAGGGGATGAGGGAGGTGACCCTAGGGGGATAGCATGAATGGGGGGTTGTTTCTCCCCCCACTTTGGTTCTTCAATTCAGGGTAAATGCTACCTCCTCTTCTGTAGGCCTTTCCTCTGTGCTCTCACAGAAGATTCCACCTGTTCTCCTGGGTACCTTGGCCACCCCTGTACTTGACACACTCTCGCACTCGGGACCAGGGAGAGATTTTGATATTTAATAACTTTTATATGTGATGTGAGGTAGGGGTCCAGATTCATCCTTTTGAATGTGGACATCCTATGGTCTCCGCACCATTCCTTGAAGAGACCATTCTTTCCCATTCAGTGATCTTTTTACTCTTGTCAGAAAATCAATTGTCATAGATATGTAAGTTTATTTCTGGGCTCTGAATTTGAGTCCATTACTCTGTGCTTATATGCCAATACCATACTGTTTTGATTATTGTAGCTTTGTAGTAAGTTTTACAGTTGTGAAGTGTGAGTCTTCCAAATTTTTCTTCTTCAAAATTGTTTCTACTATGTAGGGTCTCACAAAATTGCATATGAATTTTTTTTCTTTTTTTTTCTTTTCTAAAATGTTTATTTATTGAGATAGACAATGAGTTGGGGAGGAGCAGAGAGAGGGAGACAGAGAATCCCAAGCAGGCTCTGTGCTGTTAGTGTGGAGCCTGACACGAGGTGCGATCCCACGCACCGTGAGATCATGACCTGAGCCAAAATCAAGAGTCAGGGGCTTAACTGACCCAGGC
Organism: Panthera tigris; assembly: GCF_018350195.1. Classification (NCBI taxonomy): domain Eukaryota; kingdom Metazoa; phylum Chordata; class Mammalia; order Carnivora; family Felidae; genus Panthera; species Panthera tigris. Next base: position 91,231,149 of record NC_056660.1, on the reverse strand, counting down.
GCCTCTGCATATGAATTTTAGACTCTGCTCTTCCACTCTTGCAAAAAAGTCATTGGAATTTTGGTAGTGATTGTATTGGGTTTGTAGATCATTTAGGAACTATTGCCATTTTTAACAATGTCCTCCAATCTAGGAATATCAAATGTCTTTCCATTTAGGTCTTATGCCTTCTTCAGTTTCTTTCAGCAATATTTTAGAGTTTTCCTTGTACAAGTCTTAGCTTCCTTGGTTAAACTTTATCCCTAAGCATTTTATCCTTTTTGATGCTATTATACATTAAATTGCTTTAATTTACTTTTCAGATTTTTCATTACCAGCACATGGAAGTAAAATTAATTTTTGCATATTAATCTTGTATCCTGAAACATTGCTGAACTCACTTTATGAATTCTAACATATTTTCATATGTGTGTGTGTGAATTACTTAGGATTTTCTACATATAGAGTCCTGTCATCTGCAAATAGTGATTTTTAATTCTAAAATTAAAAGGCAAATTTTGGGTGCCTTTTACTCTTTTCTTCCTAATTGTTCTTGCAAGAACTTCCAGTACAGTATTGAATAGAAGTGGCAACAGCAGGCACTCTTGTCTCATTTCTAATCTTAGGGGGAAAGCTTTCAGTGTTTCACTATTGAGTATGATGCAGGCTGTGGGTTTTTCATAAATGTACTTTATTATGTTAAGGATATTCCCTTCTATTCCTAGGCCAGTGTTTTTAATCGTGAAAGAGTGTTGGGTTTTGTGAAATGCTTTTTATGCATCAAGATTTTGTATAACGGTGTTTATTTTGCCTTCATTATACTATTGCAGGTTAGTATATTTTTCACATGTTGTACAAATTTTTGACTTCTGGGATAAATCTCACTTGGTCACGGTATATTGTCCTTTTTAATCCACTGATAGATTTATGTTAATGTGGCTAGGAGTTGGGCAACCATAGGTACTAGAGGCTTCACATTCTGCTTGTATCTTATTTTTTTCTCTACTCTTGAATTTGGCTTTCCTGAACACTCCTCAAGGCGTCTGTCTTGGAGCTCTGTCTGCTATACTAGTGTTATTATACCAAAATCCTGTTGCTATGGTGGCAAGCTGAGGGTGGGTGGGTGATTCTACAATCTTCCAATTAAATCTATTTTTTTAAAGACTTTATTTTTGAGAGAGTGAAAGTGGGGGAGGGGAAAAGGGAGAGGGAGAAAGGGAATCTTAAGCAGGTTCCATGCTCAGTGCAGAGTCTGACACGGGGCTTCTTGAGATCATGACCTGAGCTGAAATGAAGTGTTGGACACTTAACCCACTAAGTCACCCAGGTGCCTCAAATCTTTAAAAGAATTTTTTTTAAGTAGGCTTCACACCCAGCGTGGAGTCCTATATAGGGCTTGAACTCATGACCTTGAGATCAAGACCTGAACTGAGATCAAGTTGGATGCTCAACTGAGTCATGCAGTTGCCCCAGTTAAATCTCATTTTTAAGTCTCAGTTTCAGTGGGTCTGTGTTTAGGGCTGGGAGTGACCCGAATGTTTCTTTGGTGGTGTAACTTTTTGCCTCCATGCCCTATAGTCCCTCCCCTGGTTGCAGCATCCCAATCTGTTTCCTTGAAGCCCTGGCTCCTGTTGTCTATTTTCTCCTTAGCAAGACAGAAAGGTTAGAGGGCACTAAAGTGAGAGGAATGTCCTAATCCCACTAGCATAAGACTCGGGTAAACTCTTTTCCCCAGGAGAATAGGTTTTTTGGTGGAAAAGACTCTAGGTATTTTTCACAATGGTGACCTTTCTCCTACCAGAGCCCTAAGGGGATGTTTCTCGGGTCACTACCATGGAAATCCAAATGGGTTTCTGGGGCTTATGGCATTGGAGATGTGGGGCACCTCTTAAAACTGTGGCCGATAGAAGTTCCTCATTCTCAAGCTGGTCCACACACAACCTCCAGCAATTCACCAAAACTCTTACTCAAATGTCCCCAATGTTTGTGTCTCCAGCAGCTTCAGCTCCAGGTAAGCAGACCTTGGCTGTGTCTCTCTCTGGATAGGTGTGTCTCTCCAGATCAGTGTTGTGATTTGCCAGTAACCTAAGTTCTCAGAAAGAGGAGTCCTTGATTTTTCTGCTCATGCAGCTTTTTCTTGTTAGGATAGAAGTGATGATTGTAAGTTGTTTACATGACCTAGCTGACACTGGAAGTCCGAGTTTTTCAATGCTAGATACTTGATGATTATCGAATGCAAACAAAATCACAAAAATCCCGTAACTGCTCAAATGTCTAAATGTTGAAGTGAGATGCAACAATTTCATAATTCAGCGTCATTATAAAGGGTATCAGTTGTCTGTGCAGCGTTATGTGGAAATGCAGAGTATGAGCAGGCCAACCAACACCTTCCATAGAATCCACGGTACTCTGTTTCAACTTCGAGTAAACTGTCTGCACTTCAGCACATTCGCCAAAATTCGCGTTGGTATTATCTCTACCCAAAACAGTACACTTTTCCTCCCTCATTAGTGAGTTTCTGCAAAAATTTTCTATTTCTGAAGTCTCCTTTGGAAAGGGATTTTACTTGCAATAGCCTTCTAAGCAAGCCTTTTTCGTGAGAAAAACCTAGCAAAAGCAAAGGGACTTTTTTCCTGCATTGTGATTACTTGCATCTTGGGCCATAATAAGATGAAGCATTTTAGGTCTTTAATAATCCCTGTAATAGTATAAGGAGCAAGCACATGTTTATTATTGCAGTATTTTATCCTGACACTTGAAAACTTGTTTGCAAGTTTAGAATCAGAAAATACTCCTGTATGTGCAATCAGTCCTTGGTACTAAAAAGATTGATACACAGTGTGAATAATCATTTAACTTCTATGATTATTCCTATCTGAATTTCTTTTAATTAGAAAATTTGTTACTTTATCCCTTTATAGTTGAGGTAATCATAAATCTCTTAGATTTAGTTTTTAATATATGCTGGTTTATATATGCCTTTCCACCATTTTTGACACTGAATAATTTCATACTATAAAAGTTTCAAAAGGACTTTCCCCTCATTTAATAGACACCCACTGTTCTGAGAATTAATGAAATTTACATTGGCCTTTGGGATTCAAACACATAAATAAAACACAGATGATAGCAGTCACCTTAAGAAGCAGAAAATGTTGAATATGATAACTTCACGGCCTCATGAGTGCCTTTGTCACTCATGTGACTGAGGTGATAACGTGTGATTCAGCTGTTGAAATGGTTGCACACTAACAATAAATTGAACTTGATACATAAGGCAGAAAAGGTAAACTTCATGCATGCCTGCAAGGAAAAGCTGTAGTTGGAAAGAACAGCCTCCCTGAAGAAAGTCAGAGTTGATCTTATGCAAGGTTTTGGAAAACTTGGTCTAGGGACTGGTGGATTTTCAAAAGTACCTGTTTATAGATTAACAGACATTCAACTGCTAGTGTGATCACTGGAATAAGGCTGTTATTGAGTGGCTTACTTTCTATGGTCACTGGAGCGAGGCATTTGCTGATTGTCTAGAGGCATGGGACGGTCTGCTAACTGGTTGACTTTCAGAAGGTGGAGTCTGTCATTAACTGCTCACTTTCAGAGGCATGCCGATCTTCAGAGCATGTGTACTGATCCGAAGTTATCTCTAATAGTGATTACTGGTTTACAGCTTGAGACTTTGGCAAAAAGAAGCCTTATCTTTTCTTTAATGTGGGGAACAAGAGGGGCACCTGGGTGGCTCAGTTGGTTAAATGTCTGACTTCGGCTCAGGTCATGATCTCACGGTTCGTGAGTTTGAGCCCTGCATTGGGATCTGTGCTGACACCTCAGAGCCTAGAGCCTGCTTTGGATTCTGTGTCTCCCTCTCTCTCTGCCCCTCCTCCACTCACACTCTCTCTCAAAAATAAATAAACATTAGAAAAAAATGTAATATGGGACACAAGACTTGCCATTCTCTGTCCCCCCTTGTGTTCTTCCCTCAGCCAAAAATACAGGAGGCTACAAAGGGTTGTTCAGATCTTTATTTGTGGAAATATGAATTTCAGCTAGTGTTGCTGTTTAACTTAAGTACCAATTACTGAAGCAGAAAAAGAGCTGAATTTTCATTATTGGGGGAAGAAAAAAAAACAACCCACCACACCACAACTGATTATGTTAAAGCTGACCTGACAAAGTCAATCCAGGATGCAGGACAACATCATTAAACGTGAGACCTATATACAACACACTTGGCCACACCACCTGGGTCAGCTTAGCCTCTTCTCACTCACCAACCTCATTTATTTGCTTGGAACACCACATATTATTAATTCAATGCTTTATCTGTCTCCTGTTCTCTATCCGTCTGCCTTGCAGGAAGTTTGGTCTCTCATTCATAGATCACGTGAATTAACACAGCCCAGATTTCTAGGCGTCCATCTGTACAGCTTTCTTCAACCCCCTCAATTCATCTCCCACACATCATTGCCAGAACAATATCCTTTAATATCTTAAAAAAATTTTTTTAAAAATGTTTATGTATTTTGAGGGAGAGAGAGTAGGGGGACGGCAGAGAGGGAGAGAGAAAATCCCAAGTAGGCTCTGAACTCTATCAGCACAGAGCCCAGGGCAGGATTCCATCCCATAAACTCATGAGATCATGATTGGAGCCAAAACCAAGTGTCAGACAATCAGCTGAGCCACCCAGGTCCCCTTCCTTCAGCATTTTTAATTGATTCCATCAATTTAGGATAAAATTTTAACTTCTTCACATGGCAAATAAGCCTTTTGTTATCTGGCATCTGTGTTTGCCTCAAACTTGTAACAGATCATTCTCTTACTCATCAGTTCTGTACTTGAGTTCCCACAAAGTTCCTGATTATTACCAACCTGTACCTTTACACATGCATAGTCCCTCTTATTTAGAATGGTCATTTCCCCCTCTGGAGAGTTCCTATTCTTCCAAAGCCTGGCTTAGGCACACTGCCTCTGGAAAGCTTTGTCTCCAGGTTTCCTTGGCTAGGTTCCACCTTTCTTTCTTCAACCTGTGCAAACCCCTAACATATCTGCATTGCAATACAGTCATAATCTATCAATTTGCTTGTTAAAGGTATATTTACATACTGTGACATAATTTGCTTCCTCGTTTGCTAGTCTCTCAACTCCATTCCATCCCCTTCCCTCAAATTCATGGCATCTCTAAGAGCTGTGTCTTTCTTCTTAAGACTACCAGTCTGTAGGGGCACCTGGTGGCTCAGTTGGTTTAGTGTCCAACTTTGGCTCAGGTCATGATCTCATGGTTTGTGAGTTTGAGGGCTGCATTGGGCTCTCCACTCTCAGCACAGGGCCTGCTTTGGATCCTCTGTCTCTCTCTCTGCCCCTCTTCTGCTCGCATTCTCTCTCTCAAAAAATAAACATTAAAAAAAATTTTTTTAAGACTACCAGTGTGCAGTATAGTAGCTGCCCCAGAACTAGGGCAAAAACAAAAACAAAAACAGAGTTGTTTATAATTGCCTTTTGTTTTCCTGAAATTGTGTGACACGTGAGCATACTAAGTGGAAAACCTACTTATGTCATGAAATCATTGACATATCTTTCAATCTTTTGGCACAGGTATTAGATTCATCAAACTTCTTTGGATAGCTCTTTCCCTATCTTTGGATAGCTATCTTTCTTTGGATAGCTCATATCCATGGAATGTATATTTCCATGAAATATACATTCATGAATTCATGTATATTTAATAGCTTTAAATTTGAAATAATTGCTTAATGTACCTAGGATGACAGCTCCGTGTATAGCAGGTATACTTTCATGATAAACGACTTCACAATAAAAAATTCTGAGAACAGAATGAGTGATTGGTTAGAAAATTCCAAATTCACAGCAATTACTAGAAAAACCAAGGATGAAGAGAACAGACTTTTATTTCTATTTGTAAATGAAATCCATGCACAAAATTTGACATCAGGTCAGGAAAAGGACAAACCCCAGAAACTTAAGAGGTAGTTTATAGTTTTTTCTTCTTTTTTTATCTTTTATTTGGTCCTTTCCTCTAGAAGGGTATAATTTGATCGCATCTTTTATATGCTATTAAGTGTTAGTTGTAAAAAAGAAGTATTACTGATTTATGTCTTTTTAATGAAAAATCCAGGGCACACCTCCCCTCACCCAGATGTTTATGACAATCACATATGACCTCTAGCATACACTGCTGTAGAAAGAGAACAATTATTTTACAAATGCCGGAAGGGTCTCCGGTTGTGAATTCTTCATTTTAGGTTATTTTAAAAGTGCCTGATAGGCACGAACACTTTCTACTTTCCTTATTATCTATTACATAGTCAAGGCTTATCCTTGGAATCCGCAATCTGATGAGGCCTAGGTTACAGGAAGATTTTTCCTATCTATTACATTTGTATTTTACGCATGTATTCTGCTGAGCTTTGGTTTAAGGCTTTCGCACATGCAAATCTACTTTCTAGGGGTTCTCTTCAATGTGGATTTTGTAATGATTAGTAAGGGATGACCTGTGGTTGAAGAGTTTCCCACATGTGTTACATTCATAGGGTTTCTCTCCAGTATGAATTCTCTGATGGGCAATCCGTGATGAGCTCTGTCTGAAAGTTTTCCCACATGTGTTACATTTAAAGGGCTTCTCTCCCGTATGAATCCTGCGATGCTGAATAAGAGCTGAACTTTGGCCAAAAGATATACCACATTCCTCACATCGATACGGTTTCTCTCCTGTGTGAATTCTCTGGTGGTTACTAAGGGATGAGTTACACCTGAACGTTTTCCCACACTCGTTGCATTTATAGGGTCTTTCTCCAGTGTGCATTCTCTGATGTTGAATGAGGGCTGAACTCTGCCTGAAGGCTTTCCCACACACTTTACATTTACACGGTTTCTCTCCAGTGTGAATTCTTTCATGGATGATCAGTGTTGAGTGGGAACTTAAGGCTTTACCACATTCATTACAGTTATAAAACTTCTCACCAGTATGAATTATTCGGTGTCTGTTCAGTCGAGAAATCGAAGTAAAACCTTTTCCACATTCGTTGCATCGATAGGGCTTTTCTCCAGTGTGAATTCTTTCATGCTGAATAAGAGATGCGCTCTGACTGAAGGCTCTCCCGCATTCACTACACTTAAAAGGTTTCTCTCCTGTGTGAATCCTCTGATGATAACGAAGGGATGAACTAGACTTGAAGGTGTTGCCACATTCATTGCATAAATAGGACTTCTTTCTGAGGTGAATTCTCTGACATCCAGGAAGGCCGGATGCCTTCCTACCCGGATTATATTTATGGGGATTTTCTCGAGCGTGGATTTTTTGATGTATAAAAAGGCCAGATCTCCTGCTGAAGGATTTACCACACTCTTTACATCTATAGGATTTCTCCACAGTATGGGTTCTTAGGTGTTTATAAAGGGATGTACTAAGAGTGAAGGCTTTCCCACATTCTTTACACACATAGGGCTTCTCTCCAGTATGAGTTATTTGATGTTGAATGAGAGCTGAACTTTGGTTAAAGGCTTTTGAACATTCTTTACATTTAAATAATTTCTCTCCACTGTGGTTTTTCTCATGCTTGCGAAGGGATGAAGTGTTAATGAAGGTTTTTTCACATATACTACATTTATAGCGTTTCTCTGCTGTGTTGATTTTTGGCTGATTAAGTAAATACGGATTCTGTTTGAAGCGGTTTCCTTGTATTTCACATTTTGGTGGTGTTTCTTCTCTGGGGACCATCTGTTGCTTAACAAGGACTGACTTTGGACTGAAGTTTTGGCCAAATTCAGCATTTTTATGGCTTTTTTCTACAGCAAGGATTTTTTTGTGGGTGACTAAAATTGTCTGGACACTTTCTTTTTTCTCTTGCCTTTTCTCTACTCTGTATTCATAAATGCAGGGTTTTTCTGATTTAAAGTCCCAGGGTCCATTCCTTTTGGATCTTCTCATTATCAGCTCTTGGAAGGAAGAATCTTGTGTTTGAGTTGACTTCGTGGTTTTGTGACTGCCCTTCCACCCTGGAGGGGAAGAAAAAACTAAAGATGTTTTTTGTGATACAGTATTTGGTTACTGAGACCAACTGTAGAGAATAAATAAGTATTGATGGTATTTAAATAAGGTCTTGGTATCTGGCCAAACATAAGAGGAAAACATAAGAAGAGGAAAACGTTAAGATTTAAGCAATACAGAAAAAGAATCAATGGGAACTGAAGTACTAGTGTGGAGAAAAGAATAAAACAAACCTATTTAAAGAAGGTGAGTGTAGGAGTGACCAGGGGAGCATGAGTTCAGAAAGGTAGTCTGGGATCAGAGTCCAAAGCCATGAAAGACTCCAAAATTATTTTCATAACCTTTCTCTTCATTGTGCGTAATCTATATCTGTAGTCCTTTCTACTTTCCCTCATGCCAAATTCCTTTGTATACTTCAGATTCAGTTCAGAAGTTAACGGAGTCCTTTCTTGACTGAGTTTCCATACTCCATTCCCCTTATTATAGCATTTACCACAGGATTTAAAAATATGTATTCTATACCTCTTTATTTTTTTAATGTTTAATTTTGAGAGAGACAGAGCGTGAGCAGGGGAGGGGCAGAGAGAGAAGGAGACACAGAATCCGAATCAGGCTCTAGACTCTGAGCTGTCAGCACAGAGCCCGACATGGGGCTTGAACCCATGAACCATGAGCTCATGACCTGAGCCGAAGTCAGACACTTAACCAACTGAGCCACCCAGGAGCCCTTATTATTACATACCTTTGTATTAGATATAATTATATATCTACCTACAGCTAAATATAAGACTTTCTTTTCTACCATAAGTGTTCTCTGCAACAAGCAGATTAACATGCCCAATTATAGAAACTCCTGATGGCATCTGAATTATATATGAAATGTTGCTAATTTTCCTTAATTACTTACATATTCCTGATTTGAACAATGTCAAATATTCTCAATTCCTTATCTCTCTCTCTCTCTCTCTCTCTCTCTCTGACACACACACACACACACACACACACACACACACACACACACACACACGATTCAAGCACTTGAAGTTACCTTCCCGGACAGGACATTACATGGGTGATGGGAGTTCATCAATGGGTGATTACACTCATGGCCAGTCCAAATAGGAACATGTTATAGTTAATCCAGAGGTGCCAGAGATAGGCATGATGCCAAAAAGGTGTGTGAAGCTGGGAAGGCAGCCTTGCTCATGCATCAAGCAAAAGAGGCTACGCAGACAGTGTAGAAAAGAGTCAAAGATAAACAAGGCAGGTATAAATATAAAAAGGTAAAAGAGACCTAACGTGCTAAAGTGGTGAAAAAAAACAAAACAAAACAGAATTGAACTCAACAAATCTTAAAATTGGGAGAGGATGCAGTTGAGAATATTAAATTTTGCCAGGGGAATGGCTGTGCATTTAGTTTGGCATCTTCTCCTGGGCTAGAGGTAACTATTTAAAAGGCTCCTATGGGGAATTCCCTTGTACTCTTGGTGGGAATGCAAACTGGTGCAGCCACTCTGGAAAACCGTGTGGAGGTTCCTCAAAAAATTAAAAATAGAACTACCCTACAACCCAGCAATGGCACTACTAGGAATTTATCCAAAGGATACAGGAGTACTGATTCGTAAGGGCACATGCACCCCAATGTTTATAGCAGCACTATCAACAATAGCCAAATTATGGAAAGAGCTCAAATGTCCATCAACAGATGAATAGATAAAGAAGATGTGGTTTATATATACAATGAAAAAGAATGAAATCTTTTTATTACTCGGCAATGAAAAAGAATGAAACCTTGCCATTCGCAACAATGTGGCTGGAACTGGAGGGTATTAACACTAAGTGAAGTAAGTCAGATAGAGAGAGACAGATATCCTATGTTTTCACTTGTATGCGGAATGAGAAACTTAACAGAAGACCATGGGGGAAGGGAAGAAAAAAATAAGTTACAAACAGGGAGGTAAACCATAAGAGACTCTTAAATACAGAAAACAAACTGAGGGTTGATGGGGGAGGGAAAATGGGTGATGGGCATTGAGGAGGGTACTTGTTGGGATGAGCACTGGGTGTTGTCAGTGATGAATCATGGGAATCTACTCCCGAAGCCAAGACTACACTGTATACACTGTATGTTAGCCAACTTGACAATTAAAAAAAAAAAAATCCTTTGCATCTCACTGTGTCTGAGATTCCTATCTGACATTCCCTTTCTCACCTGTGTACAAATTCTCTCTGCTTGGTGAACATAGTATATTCTGCTTTTTCTTTTTTACTAGTTAAAAAAAAATTTTTTTTAACAGTTATTTATTATTGAGAGACAGGGAGAGACAGAGCATGAGCAGGGGAGGGGCAAAGAGAGGAGGAGACATAGAATCCGAAGCAGGCTCCAGGCTCCGAGCTGTCAGCTCAGAGCCTGATGTGGGGCTTGAACCCATGAACCGTGAAATAGTGACCTGAGTCGAAGTCGGATGCTTAACTGACTGAGCCACCCAGGTGCCCCTCTTTTCTACTAGTTTTACTTCTCAGTCTCCTTCATGAATAACTTTTTCTGTTCCCTTTTTAATATTTGGTATCCCCTAGGGTTTGGAATCCGCCCCCCCCCCCCCACCACTCTGCACAACCTTCTTGATGAATTTTACCTGCACTCATGTCTTTATTATTTATTGTAAGGGAAAGAGGAGCATTTTTACTTTTTGCCAACACCTTCCTCATCCCTTCTCCAACTCAGTCTTGCTAACTTAAGACTGGAGCCCTGAGCACTGGGTCAGATGCCTAAATGGTATTTTGTTTCTCATGTCTCACTGTTTGTGCCATGGTCTCCTAGTCTTCTGGCCTCAAGTCTTGGTATCTAGTAATTTAATCTCCATGCCGTAGCCAGAGTAATCTTTTTAAAATCCACATTTTAGCATGCTGCCAACTTCCTTAAGATCCTCCAAATTTATCTTCAACAATTCACATGTGAGGTCGAGTATCTAATACTTGGTGGGGCCTAAGTGGAGGCAGGGAGGAGAGAAATCACTCGGGAGGCTGCTGTAGTTAGGCAGCTGAGCAAGGGGATAGAGGAGGCACAAATAATGCAGCAGGATTATCATTTCAGGAACTGGTAGCAGGACCAGGCTTGCTGATGGATAATGTGTGGGGTGCAGAACAGGAATGAAGCAGCTAAGAGATTATGCCTAGGTTTCTGGCTTGAAAACGATGAATGCTGCACAAGCTACCAGAAGACCAGGAGAGGGGCAGGTCTGAGGGGGCCTTCTATTTCAGATGTGTGTGCTGTGGCTGAGATGCTTTCACAGACCCTGAAGGAAGATGCTGAGGCATTCAGTTGTTATGTATTTTGGAGCCTGAAGAAAAGGTCAGAGCTAGTCAGGTATTTGGGAGTCCTCCATAGATAAATTTTACTTAAAGCTGAAGAACTGAAAAGTCACTTAGGCATGGCAACATTAGAAGTCAAGAAAAGGAGGAAAATCAGATGCCAGAGGAAGAAAGTACTTCAGGAAGGAGTATGTGAGCAACTCTGGCAAATAATGTGGGGACTATAAACTTAACCCTGCTTGTGCCAAGATGGAAACAGTATGGGATTTAGTGACCATGCTTTTCGTGGATAGCGAGGAAGAAAGCCCCACTGGGGTGTACACAGGAAACAAAGGGAAGTGATAAAATAGAAACATCAAGTAGAGAAATGCTCTTGAAACGTCTTGTTTAAAGCCGAACAAGAAATTGGACATGGGATGGATGGATTTATTGACTTATTTTTTAGAGAGAGAGGGCATGTGAGTGGGGAGAGGGGCAGAGGGAGGGAGGAGGAGAGAAGGAAGGGGAGAGAGAGTGAGAGTGAGAGAGTGAGAGAGTGAGTGAGAGAGAGAGAGAGAGAGAGAGAGAGAGAGAGAATCCTAAGCAGGCACCACGCTCACCATGGAGCCAGACACGGGGCTTGACTGCACAACCCTGGGATCATAACCTGAGCCAAAATCAAGAGTCGGATGCTCAACTGACTGAGCCACCCAGGCGCCTCATTTATCAAAAAGTTAAAAAGCACCTATAATATACCTCTATCCTAGGCACTGGTGATCCATAAGACATCCCAGATCCAGTAATGAAAAGAAACAGTTCAGGAGTTCCCAGTTTGGTATTAGAGACAAAGAAGAAATAGGATATCACATCATGTGATAATTTCTATGACAAAATTACAAGGTAGAAATGGACATGAATGTGAGCTTAGAGCACCACCCAAACTACCCTTAGTGGAGGTTGCCAGTAGGGAAGGGGTACAGGTGGTGGTTAGTTTTTTGGCAGAAACATATAAGATGGGATTTTAAAGGCTTAGATATAGGCTGGATAGTGTGAGGCCTAAAGCACCATCAAAATCTTTGAACTCAAACCAGCTTTCCAGACTTTGTTCCCACCTTATCCTGTAGGTGGACAGATTCAAAGTTATTTCTTTTTCTTTTTACTTTTTTAAATGTTTATATGAGAGTGAGCTCAGAGGGGGAGGGACAGAGAGAGAGAGGGAGACACAGAATCCAAAGCAAGCTCCAGACTCTGAGCTGCGAGCTGTCAGCAGAGTTTGACATGGGGCTGGAACCCACAAGCAGTGAGTTCATGACCTGAGACAAAGTTGGATGCCTAACCGACTGAACCACCCAGGCTCCCCCAGATTCAAAGTTATTCCTATAAAAACATCATACGCACTGCAGTCTCAGAGACTTTCTACTAAAATCCAAGGACTGAAGGAACTACATGCCAGGAATTATACAGAACACCATGACGGGGTAGTATACACATCTGCACACCTCCACCATGTCTGTGTTGGTGAAAAAGAAATGCTGTTCTCAAAATTTTGTTGCTAATTCTAACTTTTAAAGCTTTTTATTATGGAGAATGTTCAACATATACAAAAAGTAGAGCGAACTGTACAGTGAATTTCCAAGCTGGCTTCAACCATCACCAATGCTGTTTCATCTACTGCCTTGTTAGGAGTTGAACTGTGTCCCCCAAAAGGATAGGCTGAAGTCCTAACTTTCAGTAACTCAGAGTGTGACCGTATTTGGAAACTGTCTTTGAAGAGTTAATCAAGTTAAGATGCGATCACTGAGTCCTCATCCGGTATGACTGGTGTCCTTATAAAAGGGAAGTGTGGACATAGGCATGCGCAGAGAAAAGACCGTGTGAAAGCACAAAGGAAGAACACCAAGTGACAAGAGAAGCAGAAACCAGAGTGGCACAGCTGTAAACCAAGGAACAAGGATTTTGGGCCACCCCCAGAAGCAAGGAAGGAATGTACCAGAGTCTCAGGGGGAGCGCGGCCACGTCAATACCTCGACTTTGGATTTCTAGCCTCAAGAACTGTGAGACACTAAATCTCTGGTGAAGCCACGCCGTGTGGGATTCTTAGAGCAGGCTGAACACAGTACTGCACACCCCTACATCTCTTCCAGTGTGTTGCGGGGGGACCAGGTAGGTCCCAGATACTCTATCATTTCACCCATCCTATGTCAGAACATGCTTCTCAAAGATAAGAACTCTACTTGTAAACATAACCACTTATGCTTACTGAGATCGGGAAACTGAAGGGACCCCATTAAGGACTGCCTTTTTTTTCCTGCCTCTATTCTTGCCATGACCTGCACCCCCGCCTTACGTGTGCCTTAATGTATGTCCTCCTTGTAAAGGTCAAGGAGTTAATGCTATCTTTGGAGTCTTCCAGCACAACAAGTAACATCTCAGGAGAGATGGGGCAGAGTCCTCAGGTACTTTATAGACCACTGACTTGAGACACCTTGACCCAAGACTCCTGGCTCCAGGGAATAAGTGACTCACAGAGGGCACTTGAGCACTTGTCCTTGTTTCGACCAGTTCCTGGCTGCCTAAAAGCACGCACACGCCAGACCACTGTCCTTAGTAGAAGCCTTGCACCCCAAGCAAAGATGAGACACTCTTCTTCCCTGAGTCTCCCAGACGCTCTGTATCTGTGCGCTCTCTGTATCTTCAATAACTTTTGCTCTCACTTCCTCTTTGCTTGAGTTTGATTTCTATCTTGTGTGAAGCCAACAACCCTCTTGGTCCCACAGGACCACCTCTGGGTCCTCAGATCTGCCCTACCTATTGTTTGAAGTTATTATTGCCTATAAGCTAACTAAAAGCTGTGCACTAATTCCCGTGGGGGGAGAGGGGCAGTTCCCACACTACCAACAAGCAACAACCTAGGAATTCAACTCAATTCAACGAGCTACCTGGAGACAGCATCAGACCCTACAGGTTGAGGGCTCAGTCCTACAAGACTGTCCCCTGACCCCTTCACATACCAGTTGCAAGTCCAAATTTTCATCTGTGCTTCTGATCAATGGGCTATAAATTGGGAGGTTCCCACAACCCCCTCCTTAGTTTTAATTGCCTAGCATGGCTCCCAGAACTCAAATATTTCACTTACTAGATCACTCGTTTATTACAAAAGGATGTCACTCAGGAAAAGCCAGATGAGAGATGCATAAGGCAGTATTCAGGGGAAAGAGAGAGAAGCTTCCATGCCCTGAGTGCACCACTGTTCCTAAATCTCCAAATGTTCACCAATCAGGAAGCTCTCTGAACTCTGTCCTTTTGGGTTTTTATGGAGACTTTGTTACAAAGCCACAATTGATTAAATCATTGAATCATTTGCCGTTGCAATTGATTTGACCTCCAGTCCTCTCCCCTCCCCGGAGGTCAGGGAGACGAGACTGAAAATGCCAACCCTCTAATCACAGCTGGCTCTCCTGGCAACCAGAGCCCATTCTTAGGTGGGGTCCCAAAGTCACCTCACCAACATAACAAGTGATCATTATTGCTCTCATCAATAGGAAATTCCAAGAGTTTTGGGAGCTCTGTGCCAGAAACAGGGAGGAAGACCAAATATATATTGTTATAATTTAAAATATCACACCTAGAAATCATTAAGGATGTTTATTCAAACTGCTGTGATAGGGGCGCCTGGGTGGCTAAATTGGTTACGTGTCCGACTTCAGCTCAGGTCATGATCTTACAGTTTGTGAGTTTGAGCCCCGCGTTGGGCTCTATGCTGACAGCTCAGAGCCTGGAGCCTGCTTGGGATTCTGTGTCTCCCTCTCTCTCTGCCCCTCTCCAGCTTGCACTCTGTCTCTCTCTCTCAAAAAAAATTAAAAAAAAACCTTTTTTTTAAATTCTAAGTTCTCTTCATCCTTTCTTCTTTTTTGCCTTCACTTTATAGATAATCGCTTTTATTGATCTGCTTTTACTTTTTTTATTTTTGGTGGGGGAGGGTGGGGAAGGGGCATTTCCCTCCTTTTATTTTTTATTTATTTTTAATGTTTATTTTTGAGAGAGAGAGACAGAGCGCGAATGGAGGAGGGACAGAGAGGGAAACCCAAAATCCGAAGCAGGCTCCAGGCTCTGAGCTGCCAGCACAGAGCCTGACACGGGGCTCAAACCCACAAACCGAGAGATCATGACCTAAGCCGAAGTTGGATGCTCAGCTGACTGAGCCACCCAGGTGCCCCGCTTTTCCCTCCTTAAAAAAAAGCTAATCAAATAGACACTTCTGTTTTGGTGTCTCCTTCTTCCTTAGCTAAAAGTACTATTTTCTACACTTCCTACACTTTCCCCCACTTCTTAATAAATTGTGGAGATCACCCCAAAGTGGAATTTACGGAAGTCTTCCTCACAGAAGTCTGTGTGAATGTGCCACAGTTTATTCAACCAGATTGCTGTGAAGGACATTTGGGCTCTCACTGTAATACATCACGGACTTTACACGGGTAGGCGATAAAGGTACAGCTTTACAGCTTTAAAGTGATACCCATCATGCGAATCAGCAATCACACCACCGATCAAATCGCAGTCCAAACTAGACCTGCTGGGCCAACATCATCCAGAGCTACTCCCCGGAACGAGGAAGCCCTCTATGTGCTGCCATGGAGGGTTTCAATACACATCAGGTGAAAAGGGCAAAATAATGTGTGCTGTGTGCTCTAACCAGAGTGGACAAAGGAAAACGGAAGTATACGGAGAAATGTCTGTTTATATGCACAGGAGGGCTCTTTCAATGCTGTTGCTATCTCTTCTTCAAATCTGATCTTCTACAGTATCTTGTACCTGTTTACTTCCTCCTGCCCATCACCCCTCAGGGGCTCTGTTCTGGCTTCTGTCCTCACCGCCACCCGCGCTAAGGCAGCCATGACCTCCTCGTGGCTGAGACAAAATGTTCTCTGCAGTTCCCACCTAACTTACTTCTCAGCAGTGTATGACAGTGACCCCTTGTTTTCCTGGAGACGCTCTCTTCCTAAGCTACACATTCCAGCCTCAGTCTCCTTTGTGTACTCGTTGTCCTAGTGATGTTCAATCCTTGGGAGTTCCTCAGGGCTTAGTCCTTGGACCTCAATTCTCCCTGCTCTGCACCCTTTCCACAGGCCAGCTTCCATTCCAAATATATACGCTAAGCAAGACTTCTGCTCTCCACACCCAATTATACAGGAGCCCACTGAACATAGTAACTTAGAGGGTTCAAAGACTCCTCAAATTCAGCATGCCTACAACTGAATTCGTGATCATTCCCTCCAAGCTGTATAAACCCTTGTCTCTGTAATCAAAACTGTTAAGAGGCATCCTTAACCCCTCTCCTGCAGCTAATCAATTTCCAAGACTTGTTCATTCTACCATCTAAATGGGTCTCACACTCCTCTACTTCTCCCCACCTCTACTGTTACCAACCTGCTGTAAGCTTTGACCTCAAGGACACCAGGCCTCCTAATTTTTCCTTCTGCAGGATACCTACATTTGTCTTCCCTGTGGGCCCATTTCTCTCCACCTGGCCATGAAATGCCAGAGTTCCTCGAGATTGAGTTCTGGGCCCTTTCTTGCTCTTACTGTACTCTGCACCCAGTCCATAGACTAATTCAAACTCACCCACTGTTTCAATTACCCAGTAACGACCAGGATTTCCCAAATTTACATTTCACACCCAGTCTATATTTTGAGGGGTAGTACTCCAAATCTAACAGGTTATTTGACCTCTCCCCTGGGATAACTGGGTCAATCAAAAGCAACTTAATTCATCCAAAACCTTATTTCTACCACCCCCCAAATCTGATCTCCTTGTAGGGTCACTATCTCAGTGAATGAAATCATTACCCATCCCAGAAAGAGCCACAAACCAAGCTCCCCTGATAACCTACTTCCTTTGTCTTCATATCGAATCCATCTCCAAGCCCTGCTTCTCTTATCTCCCAAGTGTCTCTGAGATTCGCTCACTTCTTTGTGTCTCCATAATCACCAGCCTAGCTGAGTCATTCACGTATTCATTAACTGGAAGCCTACTCTGACCGACACTGTTTTCAGTACTGGGGAAATGGCAGCAAATCAGACAATCCCGCCTGAGGGAGTTGATAGTCCAGAGAAGGGATAATGAATGAATATGTACTATCATGCCATGAGAAGCACCCTGAGGAAAACAGAGCATGGTGAGGGGATACAGGATGTGGAGGGAGGGCAACAAGAATTGAGCTGGATCTATTCAAGAAAGTACCACCTCAAGGAAGTGTCAGTGGGCTTGTGGACATCAGGAAGAAGAATGGGGAGGGAAAAACAAGTGCAGAGTCCCCGGGGTGGGAGTCTGCCTGGCCTGCCTGACCCTGCAGGGTGGCCACAGTGATTACAGTCCTCAGATGAAGGGCAGAGCAGAAGGAGGGGAAGGTGAAGAGACAGCCAGGGCTAGACCATGTAGGCTCCAGATGCCACTCTGGGGACTCTGGATTGTGCTCCATGTGATGGAAGCCATGAGCAGTTTGTGCATGAGAGTGAGATGACCTGACATTTTTACTTTTTTTTTTTTAACATTTATTTATTCTTGAGACAGAGAGAGGCAGAGCATGAGCAGGGGAGGGGCAGAGCGAGAGAGGGACACAGGATCTAAAGCAGGCTCCAGGCTCAGAGCTGTCAGTACAGAGCTGGACACAGGGCTCGAACCCACAAGCTGTGAGATCATGACCTAAGACAAAGTTGGACACTCAACTGACTGAGCCAGCCAGCTGCCCCATAATTTACCTTTTAATAGAGCATTCTGGCAGCTACAAGAACAGATGCTGGTGGCAGTAGGGAGGTACAGGGCCATGCAGGGGTCTTGTTGGGGAGTGAAAGGGACAAGGACAAGACTGACCTGAACATACTGGACACGGCTCCGGAGCACCTGGGCTCTGCTTTTACCTCTTAAGAGATTCACTCTTTAAACCACCACCTGCTGGGTCACTAGGCTGCTAAGGGCAGCACTTTCATGCAAATTAGAAGACCCCTGCCCCCTGTGCAGGGGCAGTCCTAGCACAGCTTAGTGGGTGGAAGGCAACTCCCAGGTGGCCCCCTGGCTGACCACGTGGCCCAGGTTCAGTCCACCCTACAAGGCTTCTTGCGTTCAGATAACAAAGGAAGAGAAAATGACGGAGAAAGAAGAACATATTTTCATTGGAGGTAATTGTTTACCTAGATCATTCTTGCATTTTAAAAAATATTTATTTTGAGAAAGAGTGAACAGGGGAGGGGCAGAGAGAGAGAGACAATCCCAAGCAGGCTCCCTACTCAGCAAGGAGCCCCATGCAGGGCTCGATCTCACAACCACGAGATCAGGACCTGAGCTGAAATCAGGAGCCAGTCACTCAACCAACTGAACCACCCAGGTACCCCTCCCTGCATTTTTTGAATTTTAGATTTCAAGAATAGTTTGACTTTTGGGTGTAAAGCAAACTCATGATGTGTATCACCTTATTACAACTCTTCCAGAAGAGCACAACCTCAGTGATGACAGTTTAGGCTCATAGACTCAGAAGAGACACACACCCTGCGTGCCATCTCCTTCCATCTCTCAAGTTAAAGCCTACATACCTGGGATGACAGTTCGTTTTTGTTTTTTTGTTTTGTTTTTCCTATTTGTGAATAGTATTGAAATAAAAGTAATTTTTTTTAAAAGAGGATATTTGGAGGCAGTTAGAGGTTCTAGGAGTCCTACCCCGGGAGCACGGGCTTTTCCATCACTGGCTGCCCAAGGGGAAGGTTTTGGTTTGGGTCTAGAGTGAACAAGCCGAGGCACTCCCATGAACACTGGCTCCCTCACCCGTGCTCGCAGGGGAGTGAGCTGCCCTTGGGAGGGGAAGCTGCTCTGAGGTCCCCTCAGTCCAGGCAGATGGAGCCCCCCAACCCCCCAGGGGTACAGGACAGACACAGCCACATGCCCGGACTCCCAGGGTGGCCCATGTGACTTCCACCTCTGAGGGAAGAGAGGGAGTTCATTCCATCCAGAGACACCCACATACTGGTCAGCTGTGATGTCCTTATGTCCGTCCGATGTCCACCCACGGTCTACCCACATCCCACCCAGGGACGTCTCCCCAGAATGGAGGAGGAGGCTGACCGGACTCCTACCCCACCACCCGGTGGCCCCAGAGCCTCTCAGGACAGCTTTGGACTCTAGTCACACAATCTATTCCTCTTAACTGAACGAATACTCACTTCACTCAGATTCATTAATGGATCAGAGGCTCCTGAGGTCAGGGCAAAGGGAGCCCTGCTCTTCCTCTGACCTTCCATGCCAGACCCGGCTCACACCCAACAGTGGGACTGAGGACCCTCCTCAACCCCACCTGGTGGCCTGCATTCTCTGATCACTTCGTGGTGGCCTCTACCAGCTTCCACAGAACTCTGATTCCATAAGTCAGTGTTAAAAAAAAAAAAAAAAAAAAAAGAAATCTGGGGGCTCCTGGGTGGCTCAATTGGTTAAACATCTGGTTAAATATCTGACTTGGGCTCAGGTCATGATCTCATGGTTGGTGGGTTCGAGCCCTGAGTGGGGCTCTGTGCTGACAGCTTGGAGCCTGGAGCCTGCTTTGGGTTCTGTCTCTCTCTCAATCTCTCTCTCTCTCTCTGCCCCTCCCTCACACACTCTCTGTCTCCCTCAAATAAATAAATGCTAAAAAACCAAAAAACAAAAACCAAAAAACAAAGGTAGTTCCCATATCAAAAACCTCAACTTACTGTAGGAATAAAGCTACCGGGGCCTGGGGGCTGGGGAATGCGTCTGCCCATCCCACGGGTCCTCTGTGGGGCCCACAGCGTGGGGGGCCGTCACTGACTCGTGTGGACCTGAGGACAGCCGGGACCAGTCCCCACTTCCATGCCAACAGGCTCCCTGTCTGCTGCAGGCTGATCTCTGCAGAGGGTAAACCCGGGTCCGTGGCCAGGTACTTCCGACTCCTCATGCACTGTGCATGGCTCTCGGACACAGTCCAAATCCTGTGTCCGGGCTTCCCTGGCTCAGTGGGACCTGGTCCCTGCTGCTCTCTCCTGGCTCCCATCAGCACCTGCTGGCTTTCTTTGTCTGCACAAACACACATGCCCTTTTCTGTGCCTGGACTATTTCTCTGCATCCTCAGATCCCACCTTCCTACCCCACCACCCGGTGGCTCAGTCTCTGGGTGGCTCAGTCAGTTGGGCGTCCGACTTTGGCCCAGGTCATGATCTCACGGTTTGTGGGTTCAAGCCCCACGTCAGGCTCTGTGCTGACAGCTCAGAGCCTGGAGCCTGCTTTGAATTCTGTGTCTTCTCTCTGCCCTTCCCTACTCATGCTCTGTCTCTATCTGTCTCTCAAAAATAAACATTGAAAAAAAATTTAAAAAAATAAACTCCAATTATTACCACATTGGCCCCCTGAACTTAGGAACTAAACTAAAAGATTCTGCCTGCCTGCCTGCTTACCTTTTAGAGACAAACTAACTGCTGGAACAGAAAAAGAAACATCTGAGGAGGCTGCCTGAGCAGATCACCTGAGCAGATCAATCCACAGTGCCAGAAATGACCTTGATCTCTCTATGGCGCTAGAATCCCTTTCTCTATATCCATCCCAAGCCCTAATAAAAGCAGCCTTATTTCCCTTGTTCCTGGAGATGTGGCTTTGTAAATTATTTTCCACAATCTCCTTGCTTCTACAAATAAAGCTGACCCTGTGAGATATTACCACCTGGTGTAGTCTGTCTACACCTCACCAAGTAGTCGGCCCACTTTGGTTCAGTAACAAAATTGCATAAGGACTCCATGAATATATTCTCTGTGAAATATTCAGGTTCCACATAAATAAAGCCCTCTTTCATCCTGCCCATTCTTGATCCCCACCCCCGCCCCCATTCTCGATTCCATTCCAAGTAGGACTACTGTTACCAGCTAAGGTGTGTCCCCTAACCTTTCTCTCTGCACTTCCACGCATATTATACATACAGCCTTGTAATTTTCCTTAAACACAAATGGGGGCACATCACCATCATGCTTTGTGACCTGCCCTGGAGCTCTGGCCATACCAGCGTGCTCTTGTCTGACATGGCACTCCATGCCAGGGCAAGGGACTTGCCACAGCTTCTTAAGCCATGCCTTTATTGGAAGACCTCTACATGTTTCAGATTTAGGCCAATTTTTCTAAAACACCAAGACCATATCATTCTCCTGCTTAAAATCCTTTCTTTCCATGGGACAGTCCATCTCCAAGAATCTTGTTGAAGCACATTGTAACATGGCCCCTGCTAGCTTTCTGACACCCTTTCCTTTCTCAGCTCCTGGTCTCACATGCATCCCCTGAGCCTCCATCAGAATGAATTCTTTGCCACTCTTCAAATACACTGTTTGCTGACTGAATACCTGATGTGCCGCCCTCCTCTGAGAACAGGAAAGAATAAGAGGAGATCCCAAGAGATTCACTTGGGAAGTGATTCCCGCAGAATAAGAGGAGGCTCCTGTCTGGGGCCTTAGTGTCCCCTCCCGCCACTTCTTGAGGACAGAGAAACTTCCCCAACCAACATCTCCAAGCCCCACCGTCACTTAGTAAACAGACTGCTGCCCAAAGAGGTTCCCGGGCTCCTCCGTCCCAGCCACTCACCTAGAGAGGGGCCTCCAGGACTTTCTTTCTCTACCTTCCAGGGATCTTCTCCTTGCTGCAACAGGGAGATCACTTTTGGTTTGGAAAACAGGAGTCCTGCTCATACACAAACAAAAAGAGAGAGACAAAAAAGACTTGGTTTTGTTTTGACTCAAAGAGGCATCATAGACCTGAGCAGAAAACTCAGGGCATGTTACAAAGAGCTTCTGGGGGTGCTCCAGCTGTGCCCCCACGATGTTGAGGGCATAGTGCGGGGAAAGGCAAGGGACCTGTAGGACATGGCTGTGCAATAGTTGTATGTTAGGGAAACATGATAAATCTGCAGCTTTAATAACATTAGCTTTCCATAGAAAAGGGAATATGTTAGATGTACAGACTAAGTTAATACTTATAAACGTGAGGAGGGCACCTGTTGGGATGAGCACTGGGTATTGTATGGAAACCAATTTGACGATAAATTTCATATTAAAAAAATACTTATAAACAGGTACCTATGGAAAGGATTATGAACAAAGTAGCTTGCTAAAGATGAGGAAACACTGACTCCCTTTCTACGATGGTAGCCGTCAGCAAACTATGGGTCATAGGCCAAGTCTAGACCACTGTTTATTTATGTATGGCCCTCTGAGCATGGTGGTATATGTTACAGAAACCAAATGTAGTTCGCAAAGCCTAAAATATCTTCTAGCTGGCCCTCTGCAGAAAAAGCTTGCTGACCCCTAGGAAAGCCAAGCAAGAAAGGTAAATGGTAGGTCCAATGAACAAAGCCCTCTGTTGAGAGGGGTGCAAACAAACCCCAGAACAATCAGTGAAATGACTCCCAAACTGTGAGGAAACTTCTAGTGTGCAATTATAGACCAGGAAGGGGAGGATTATCAATACCACCTCCTTCATTTCCATGTGTGGGGTAATTCCATGCCTATAAGAGGGGAAAATGTGTTTAACATTTATTTATGGTGATCTGACACAAACCTAAGGGTAAAACTCAACTAAAGGTTTTTTGTTTTGTTTTGTTTTGTTTTGTTTTTTGAGAGCATGAATGGGGTAGGGGGCAGAGAGAGGGACAGAGAATCCCAAGCAGGCTCCATGCTGAGTGTGGGCTCGATGCCATGACCTGATGATGAAATCATGATCATGACCTGAATCGAAATCAAGAGTTGGGACGTTCAACCGACTGAGCCACCCAGGTGCCCCTCAACTGAAGTTTCTGATGACCCATGCCTTTTATCCAAGGAAGCAGGTGCTGACTTATCCTAATTTCTGAATTTTTTTTTATCTACAAGAGAAAATTTCCTTACCCAATGAGACCAGGTTACTATAGTTCTCCAGCATCACGTCCTGGTACAAGTTTCTCTGAAAAGGACCCAGCTTTCTCCACTCATCCCGCGTAAAGAGCACAGCCACATCCTCAAACGTCAGTGACACCTGTAATGACAAGCCATCCCAGCTCACCTAGGACCTCCCATCATGCAGAGTGAAGAAGATGGCAGTGGGGGGTAGATGGGCTCCCATGAATGCTCCTGATGTTATTCTGGTTTCTGAAGGTTTCAGGTCATTTGTTTAATGAACAATCGGCCAGTGACCAATATATACTGAAGTGTTCATGAAAGCATGAATTGTTAACCAGTCCCTGTGTTAAACACTGTAAGGAGATGTGGGGAGGAATTAAGGACATTAGTGGGAATGTTAATTAGAATAACATTTCTGATGACAATTTGATAATAGATACTTAAAGACTTAAAATGTGTGGATCTTTTAACTTACCAATTACTATATTTGCATCACAAGGAACAGTGTGCAAAAATGCACCTCCAAGGTGTTTATCATGATGTTACTGATAAAATCACTGCAGGCTTAAGTTAGGTTAACTAACTTGAGACGCTATCTTGAAGCCAGAGGACAATAATAATGGACAAATAATAATGGACAATATTATTTATTGAAAGCTTTCTTTGGACCAAGCTCTTCTTAAGAGATTTGTATTAACTTTTAGTGTAAATACTTATCTTTACAACAACCCTATAAAATAGGTACTATATTGCCCCCATCTTACACAAGAAAAAAAAGAAATTTGTCCAAACCAAACAGCTGGTATAGAGGAAGACGCACTCCCCCTGTGTATCGACTCTCAATACTACAATACTGCTTTACTTTTGACACCAGACATGTGTGTTTTCCACACGCCAAGCAATTGTGTGACACCAGCTAGGTGTCTTATGATTTAATTCCATTCTCATGCCATCTACCTGGAGAGAGAGCCCGATTCCACAGGTTAAGGCTCAGTCCCACAAAACTGCCTCAACTTCAGATGCCAATCCCAAGTCCAGATGGTAACCTGTGCTTCTTACCAAATGGCTATAAATTGCACAGGTTTCCACCACCCCCCTCCTCAGGTTTAATTAACTCGCTCAAGTGGTAAATGCAGGGAAAGTGCCACAATGCAGGAAAACATTTACTTAATAGATTATTGGTTTATTCCAAAAGGATATTATTGAGAACAGACCCGGGAAAGAGGTGAAAGGTATGCGGGAAGGGTGTAGAGCTTCCACGCCTTCCCTGGATGCACCACTCTCCCCACCGACAACTCTTCACCAACCCAGAAGCTCTTCAAACCATGTCCTGGGTTCTTATGGCCGCTTCATTACATAGGCACAATGGATCAAATCACTGGCCATTACATAGGCATGAATGGCCCCAGGCTGGGGTAGAGAGCCTGAAAGATCGAACCCTCTAATCAAGGTTGGTTCCCCTGATTGGACTGGATCCTTAGGGGCTTTTCAAAAGTCACCTCATTCATATCAACTTTGGCTTGGTTGAAATGACTTGTTATGAGTAACAAAACACAGCAATTTCATCTTTATTGCTCTGAAGTTATTTCAAGAATAAAAACCAACTATTATTCATCATTTAGCTTCCAAACCCTTATAATCTCCTATGTGCCAGGAACAGGAATGAAGACCAAATATATATTTCATACTATGAATCACAATATCACAGCTGGTCACGGGTAGAGGTAAAACTGCAATTTGGAGGACGTCCAAGGCTCCATTCTTAACCATTCTGCAAAACTGCCTCTCAATGTCTACCTCAAGGGGTTAAGAAACAAATGGGATAATCTATACAACGGAGATGGATGGTGGTGATAGTCGTACAACAATGTGAATGTACTTAATGCCACTGAATTATACATGCAAAAAAAGCTAAGGTGATAATGTCATGTATATTTTATCACAATAAAAAAGCTAAAATGGTAAAACAGATGCATACCTATGTACGTAGGTATTCACACAAAAAGTGAATAGAAAAGGATTCTGATGGACATATACCAAAGGGGTGACAGCAACTATCTCTTAATGCTGGGTTAAGAGTGATTTCACTTTCTTCTTTATGTATATATTTTTTATTTTCTGAAATTTAATTATTTTTTTAAAGTTTATTTATTTTTGAGAGAGAGAAAGAGAGTGCAAGTGAGCGTACAAGCAGGGGAGGGGCAGAGACAGAGAGGGAGACACAAAATCCAAAGCAGGCTCCAGCCTCTGAGCTGTCAGCACAGAGCCCAACGTGGGGCTTGAACTCACAAACTGCAAGATCATGACCTGAGCCGAAGTTGGGAGTCTTAACCGACTGAGCCACCCAGGCACGCCTATTCTCTGAAATTTTAAACATGAGCATGCAATACATGTATAATAAGGTAACTTAGAAATAGTTAATATAGATATATAATCTTAGCCCTCATAAGAATTTACGATCCAACTGATAGACCAGAAGAAAACCATGTGCAATGATTTGCTCAATGAAATTGTGTAGCTGGACAGGCCTGTATGCCGTTTCCCAGTTCAATCCTCATTTTAGAGACGAGAACCAGAAGGTCCAGGGCAGTCAAGACCCAGGTCACGTACTTTCTTAGTAGCAGAGGCAGGACAATAATTCAAGTCTGCCTTTAACCCAGCACTCGGTATATTCTCTCCCTGCTCTTAAACACCCTGTCACTGACTTTTACACACAAGCCCGTGCAGGTGACAAAAGGGTGGCAGGTGAGGTTAGGGAGAATGCCACGAGGATTCACTCACACACAGAGATGGAGAAGATTCTGGCCAAGAGAGCAACATGGCTCCAATGGAATGGAAGAGGAAAGCCTTAGAGAAAAGCAGCCGGAACGTGCAATGGCAGGCCTCGGCCCAAAGATCAGACACTAGCGAGTTTCATGGGTCTGAAACGCAATGTCACAGTGAAGGGTGGTGACACGGGGGCTGGGTCTGCCCTGAGTTCTGAGAGAGGCACCAGGGGAATGGCTGGACAGTAATGAGCATGAACCCAGAGGCCAGACACACTTGGGTTTGAATTCAGGTCACCGGGCTTCCTTGAGCCTCCATTTCCCCATATGTAAAATGGGGATGATAATTGCTGCGCAGGCAGGAGAGTGAGAACAAAGGCAAAGCCCTCAGGAAGTCCCCCCATGGGACATTAACTGCTACTGTCAGGTGAAGGTGAGTCATGGAAGGACCTGTATCTCCCGGGTCCTGGAAACACTGGATGGCAGTTCCCGTCTGTCAGCACTGATGTTACTACTGCAGTAACATCATCACCTCCTACAGCCGCCACACAGTGACCATCTGTGAGGGCCCGGCCCGATCTAAACACTTTCCATGCACTTGAGTTCACGTGATCCTCTCACCTGCCCTATGAGGTAGGCATGCTTGTGATCCCCACTTTCCAGGTGTGGAAACAGGCACAGAGAGATGGAGCTATTTGTCCAAGGCCCAGAGACAACAACCAAGGAGATGGGTTCAAACCCAGCAGTCTGGCTTAAAAGCCCTACTTGTCAGACACTGGATACCCTGCCTCTCCACTACTGATACCCCACAAAATCCTCCCTGCTGCTTCCTGAGGAGTCTTCTTTCTGCCCTCGCAGTCAAGAGACCTCTCCAACTGTGTCCCCTCCAACATGGCTATTCCTTGTTCATGCACGGGCCTCCCGGGATGGGGTCCCTCCCCCGTTCCACAACATGAAGATGAAAATGGCAGGTCAAGAACAGTTTTCAAGAGAATGCGGAAGCAAGGCACATGATCCACAAGGTTAAGAGGGAGAAAAAACACTATAAATGATGGGTTGGAGAAACCTAGGGAAGGTATAATGGGAAACTCAGGAATGGAAAGAAAAAGCCAAGGGTAGGGAGGGAGACCAGAGTAAGCCAAGGAAGCAGGGCCAGAAAGGAACTGCCAAATGTGCACGTTTGTTTGTTCTGCCCCCACGCGGCATCTTACCTGTCAAGTTAGTAATCATACACTCAATTGAGATTAATGAATAAAAAGTAGTGTCTGTTAGGAAAAGAAAAGAGAAACATTAGACATGCATTGGCAGGGAGGAGGTTAGCATTCCCTACATAATCCACCATCTAACAAGGTGGGCCAGGAAAAAGGGCTTGAGTTCCAGGTCCTGCAGAAGATTGTACTGAGTAGAGAATTTCAGTTTGAGGATTTAAAAAAAAAAAAAAAAAAAAAAAACCTGTTTCTAAATCTTAGGTAGCAATGAACTCACTTGAGACCTTGCTTCCCTCTGTCCAATAGCCATATCTTCTTTCTGGGCTCTTCCCTTAGGATGGGTGGAGTCTCCAGAAGGCAGATCTGAAAGAAGAAAAAGGGAGCCAGGAGGGAGAAGCCCCTTCTGCTTTCAAACCCCCTCAGAATCACCAAATCTGAAATCCTCACACCACCTGAGAATGACCCCATGTGCCCTCAGAGAGGGAAGTAAGGAGCTGGGAGCAGAAAGGACCAGAGAAGTGCCGGGTCGCTCTGGCTCAGAGAAAAAAAGGGTGTAGGACTTTATCAGCAGCCGCAGCGACTCACTGAATCTCACCGCATGCCAGGGACTGCCAACAGTGGTTTAGTCCCGCAGCACAGCTGCCATTGTCAGCACCCCCATTCTACAGATCAGGAAATCGAGGGTAGAGCGGGAGCACCTTGCCCCATTTCACACAGTCAGGGAGGGTGCACCGGGATCTATACCACGCGCCTCCAGAACACCTGCCCCAACCTCGCTGCCTGCATGGGACAACTTTTCTCCACCTCAAGCTTTCCCCACCCAACTCCCCTCCTGTCAAGGAATCTCCAGATTTTTGGAGAAAGCTGCTTCGGAAAGGGATGACATCAGTTTTCCTATGGCTGCTATCTTGAGAACAGGCACAGAAACCGAAAACCTCGGTTCCAGTCGAGGATCTGCCGTGGGGGGAAGCGGGCAACTCACTTCTGGCGGAAAACGCATCTCTGCGCCCGCCGTCCAGAAGGCAGTGCCGCCGGTGAGGGGCGGAAACACAATATCTCACGTTCGCTGACAGCCGTCAGCCGGTAGCCGGGCAGGTAGCGTGCCGGGAACCGGTTGGGAAGGAGCGGGAGGGGGGCCTGGGCCAGTGGGGACAAGTGCCCGACCTGCCGCGGTCACGGGCACGACCGCGGGACGAGCGGTGCCGGGCGGGCGGGCACATAGGGGGTGCCCGGCCCCTGTCACGCCTGCAACCACAAAGGGCCCGCTCGCGCCTCCCGGGCCTGTGCCCCGCGCCCTGGCGCCGCATCCTCCCGAGGCCCGGGTCCTTCCTCCCTCCCTCCCTCCCGCATTCGGCCGACCCTCGGCCGCTCACCTCGCCCTGGCCTCGGAGGTTCCAGGAACCGCGCCTCCCCGGCCGTACGCCGCCGGCGGAGGCTCCGACGCCGCCCCAGCGGAAAGCAGCCCGGGTAGGGGACTTGTACCCGGGCGATACTGGACCTACTTCAAGCCCCGTAGCTGTTAGCTCTGGCAGCAAATACCCAGAGTCCCGCGCAGGTCCGGAGAGGTGGGGAAGGAGGCGGGTTAGTAATGGCCGCAAAACTTCTGGGGAATGTAGTCCACGCGAGGACTCATGCATTCTGGGAAGTGTAGTTCTCCGTGCTGGTCGGTGAGGCGGGGCCCAGGCGAGCTTGTCACGTGCCCAGCTCTCACTTCCGGGCTTGGGGTGACACTCCTTGGGCTGCGAGGCCGTGGCTCTGGGTTCCTGGGGAAGGAAACTGAAGTTCGCTGAAGAGTGGTGCCTTATGATAGTAAGGCAAGTAGACAACCACAAGAACAAACCTTTTTTCCCCTTCATTGATTCAACCAAAGTTATTGTGTTCCTGGTATGTGCCAAATGCCACTGTAAGTGGTTGGAAATATGTCAGTGAACGAAACAAAGTTAATTGCTCTCAATAACATTTTTGTTTTTTGGTCGGGTGGGGGGCAGGAGGGTGCAGACAGTAAACCATGAATACAATTGTATAGCATTTTAGAAGGTAAGTGTTATGGGAAAAAGCGAAAGAGCAGGTTCAGGTATGTATGGAGGCAGTTATAGGAAAGAATAGGGTCACGGGTACCCCCCTGTGTTAATATAGCAGGAAATGAAATGTTGATAAGATAGAATTAGTATCCTATGAATTTTTGTTCAAGTGTTTTGGCTATAATCAACTCACATGAATAATATGCCAATTTGTAAATAAAAATTCTGAGACAATGGATTGATTGAATTTATAAATTGGGAAAATTGATGGTTTCACATTATTGATTGTCACAATCCATTACTGTGGTATCATTACCTGTCACAAAAGTTTTGCCCCATTGCAGTGCGTGAGTCAATAGGCCAGCCCAAGTCTCTTGGTTGGAACAAGTTTTCACCACTTCCAGCAAGTAAGCAGACAGGAGGATAAATCTCAAAGCACTGTCTCCCTTTGGGGTTAGTGCAGGAAGCTTTTTATTCAGTGTGCTAGGGGGCAGGGGCAGAGTGCTTGATACATTAGGGAACTTAACACATATTTTGTTAGGCACTTTTGTTCAATTAGAATACCTACCTTGTCAATAGCTTGTCAACACGCTAGTGCAAATGTTGTATGTTTAAAAAAGGCCCAAGACTCTGCCCACAGGAGTACGTCAATGTGGAAATGTTGGGGTTTGGAGCCAATGGCCAAGAAAGAATTCTTGAGATGTCTTAGGTGCTAAAAGGTATTTTTTTGTTTTATTTAAAAAAAATTTTTAAAGATGTTTATTGCATTGTCTGGGTGGCTCAGTTAGTTAAGCATCTGACTTTGGCTCAGGTCATGATCTTACGGTTTGTGAGTTCAAGCCCTGCATCGGGCTCTGTGCTGATGTCTCAGAGCCAGGAGCCTGCTTCAGATTCTGTCTTCCTCCCCCCCTGCTCCTCCCCCACTTCTGTTCTCTCTCTGTCTCGCAAAATAAATAAACTTTAAAAATAAAAATAAGTTTTTTTAAGTTTATTTTCAGAGAGACAGAGACAATGCAAATTAGGGAGGGGCAAAGAGAGAGGGAGAGGGAGACACCCAATCTGACAGAGGCTCCAAGCTCTGAGCTCTCCGCACAGAGAGCTCTTCTCTGTGCGGAGAGCTCAGAGCCCAATGTGGGTCTCAAGCCCAGGAACTGTGAGATCATGACCTGAGCTGAAGTCAGAGGCTCAACCGACTGAGCCACCCATTTGCCCCCAAAAGGTAGTTTTATTAAAGCATGGAATAGAATCTATGGGCAGAAAGCTGCACTGGGGTTGTGACAGGTGACTGATTATATACTTTCAAGTTGGGAGGGGGTCAGGGATAGAGTAAGTCTGTAAGGAATTTTGGAAGCAAGGTTTCCAGGTACTTGTTAGGAAAAGGTAATTTGTTACTGTCTAATAAAACCCCAGTCATGAGACCCTTCAGATGCATATCAGTGGGTCATATGTTTGGAGGATGATTGCTAAAGTATATTTGGGGGTGGGGATAGATGTGATGTTTCCAAAGGAATTTTTATGTTAAAGTAGACTTACACGATCCTGGGGGTTCTGGCTAAGATTGCCCTTTGCCCTTGGCAAAGTGGCAACATCCAGGCAGCTGAGCTCCTAGGGGAAAGTCATTCTGCCTGTCCCAAGGACCTGTCAGTGGGCTGTAAGTTGTAAGGAAATTGAGTTTTTTTCTTTTGCCTTTGTTTCCCACATTGGGAGGAGATGATAGTAGTATAACGACCTAAAGGTAACTTTAGGGCAATTTGGGGCTTCTGCACAGTTGCTCAGCTCCAAACTGGTTCATGCAAGGGAATATCCTGGAACACCTGGCCTTAGGTCTCCTTGGTGGGAGCAACTTGTTCTGCAAAACAGACACATTCTTCCTCTGCCTTTGTCCCTGCATGCTCCTCCTCTGCAGATAGCTCTGAGTCCTCTGATCTGAGGGTCTAATAAATAACTTAACGTCTTTTCTCCATGACATTATTGCATATTTTTGAGTTTAATTTTAGATCTTTCCTACTTTTTAAGCTATTGTAAATGGTATCTCTTTAAAATTTTTATTTGTAAAGTACTGGTTTTGTCTACAGCTGACTGCCTAAAGTCCCTTATAAATTACAATAATGAATTTGTTGTTTGGGGCTTTTTATATAATATTTTAAAACACATGAATGACAGCTTTGCTTCTTTTTTTATATATTTTCTTTCCTATATTGAGTGGTCTATGATTTCTAGTCAAAGCAGAGGGAAGTTGTCAAAATGAGAGTAAAAGCTCCAAGCCCTCAATCCTCTTTGGAAACATTAAAACAAAAAACAAAAAACAAAACCTATTAGGAGTGCCTCAGTTAAGTGTCCGACTTCGGCTCAGGTCATGATCTTGCGGTTTGTGAGTTCCAGCCCTGTGTCAGGCTCTGTGCTGATGGCTGGGAGCCTGGAGCCTGCTTCAGATTCTGTGTCTCCCTTTCTCTCTGACCCTCCCCCAGTCGCACTCTGTTTCTCTCTCAAAAATAAATAAACATTAAAAAAAAAATTCAAAACTAAAAAAAAAAAAACCTTCTAGAAATGAACCAAAATAGCCTTAGAAAGGCTCTGGCAAACGGTAAAAGATCTACAGCAACCAAACACTCAAAGTAAAAACCACATTTGAGACTGTGGGAAGTTTTGTGGCATTTTTACTTGTCCTCTCACCCCTCCCCTTTCCCCAGCGCAGGTCTTGGTCTGGAGAGGAGGCAGTGGAGATCTCATTCCTTCTCTCCAACAGGGAGAGACCAGAGCAGCCTTTATTTATAAAGTTCTGGCCGGTTTGGGGGCTGCCAGAAGTACTGGGCTTTGTCTTGCCTCACTCCGATCTCCTGTGGGGGGAAGCCGGGAGCATTGCTCATGAAAAGTGTAGGTGGACTACAGTCCCACAGATACCTGGGGCAAGAAATGAAGGATACAGGCAAGATACATCATCTAAGGCCCCCAGGAGGGGCTAGGGGTGAGACTCTTGGAAAAATCAAGACATTTAAAACCAGCTGGTAAAGCAACATGAGGCCCCACTGAGATGCACGTTCAGAAAAGACCTAAGAGTTTCTAAGTTTTCACCTGTGTCTGATCCCTAGGCTGACAGCAAGCCAGCTAATCCATAAAGAACTGCTATAGCTCAGAATCAGTCTACAAAGACTGGGAGAGGAGACTAGTATTTTGTTTTGTTTTGTTTTAATTAATTATTTTTAATTTTTATTTTTTAGAGAGAGAGCACAAGTGGGGGAGGCAGCAGAGAGAAAGAGAGACAGAGAATCTTAAGCAGGCGCCATGCTCCTTGTGGAGCCCAACATGGAGCTGGATCCCATGACCCTGGGGTCATGAGCTGAGCTGAAATCAAGAGTCGGACACTCAACTGACTGAGCCACCCAGCAACCCACCCCCCCCCCACCTCATTTTTTAATGCAGTTGTTTGTTTTCTTACTCCTGAGTTTTCAGAGTTCTTTGACTATTTTGGATAACAGTCCTTTATCAGATGCTGTATATTCTTTTGCAGATATTTTCTCCTGGTCTGTGACTTGTCTTCTCATTCTCTTGACAGTGTGTTTCACAGAGCAGAGATTTAAATTTTAATGAAGTCCAGGGGGCACCTGGGTGGCTCAGTCGGTTAAGCACCTGACTGGCTCAGGACATGATCTCACAGTTTGGTTGTTCAAGCCCCCTGTTGGGCTCTGTGCTGACAGCTCAGAGCCTGGAGCCTGCTTCAGATTCTGTGTCTCCCTCTCTCTGTGCCCTTCCCCCACTTGTGTTCTGTTCTCTCTCTCTCAAAAAATAAATAAAAACATTAAAAAAAGAATAAAAAAATAAATTTTAATGAAGTCCAGCTTATCATTTATTTTTTTCATCAATCATGCTTTTGATAATGTATCTAAAAAGTCATCACCATACCCAAGGTCATGTTACTTTTCCCCTATGTTATCTCTTATTTTAATTAACTAATCAATTATATATTAAATATTTTATTTTTTTGAGTAATCTCTATGGCCAGTGTGGGCCCTGAACTCACAACCCTGAGATCAAGAGTCACACACTCCACTGACTGAGCCAGCCAGTCACCCCTCTCCTATGTTATCTTTTAATGTTTTATCATTTTGTGTTTTACATTCAGTTCTGTGAAATCCATTTTGAGTTGATATTTGTGGAGGGTGCAAGGTCTGTGCCTATATTCATCATTTTGCTTGTGGAGGTCCAGATGTTCTAGCACCATTTGTTGGAGGGGCTTTCATTTCTCCATTGTATTGTCCTTGCTCGATGTTAGTGATCAGTTGGCTATATTTATCTGTTTCTGGGATCTCTGTTATCTTCCATTGATCTGTTTGCTCTTTCACAACACTGTATTAACTTGATCACTGTAGCTTTATAGTAAGTCTTGAAGTTAGGAGCATGAGTCCTCCAACTTGGTTCTTCTTCATTATTGTGTTGGCTATTCTGGCCCTTTTGCCTCTACGTAGAAACTTTAGAATCAGTTTGTCAATACCCACGAAATAATTTTCTGGGATTTTGGTTGGGATTTCATTGAATGTGTAGACTAATTTGGGAAGAACTGACATTTTGACAATAGAGTCTTCCTTTTCCGCCAACATGGAATATTTCCCCATTTATTTGGTTCTCCCTTGGTTTTGTTCATTTTTTCAAAGTCTTAAAGTTTTCTTCATATAGATATAGTACATATTTTAGCTAAGTATTTCATTTTGGGTGGTGTTAATATAAATGATATTGTGTTTTTAATTTCAAATTCCACTTGTTGATTGCTGGTATAGAGGACATTGACTTTTGTATATGAGCCATGTATCCTTCAATCTTGCTATAATTGCTTATTAGTTTTAGGAATTGCTTGCTCAGTTCTTTTGGGTTTTCTATATAGAGTATCATGTCATTGTTGGAGGTCATTGAGAGGACATGGCCACTGATTGATTCATGAGCTGGACCCAGGCAATCTGAGGCCTCTTACTCTTTCCCCTGTCTTTGGAATGTAAATTATGCCTACTACTCCCATATGAGCAGCCATTTTAAGTATATAGCCTTAAGAGAGTAATGTGTTTTTGAGACCCTCTGGGGGTCTTAAAGTTAACTAAAGTTTTAAGTTTAAGTATGTAAACTTTTAAGATACAGAGATCTACTAGTCTTGTGGCTGCCCAAGA
This sequence comes from Panthera tigris, assembly GCF_018350195.1. Classification (NCBI taxonomy): domain Eukaryota; kingdom Metazoa; phylum Chordata; class Mammalia; order Carnivora; family Felidae; genus Panthera; species Panthera tigris. The sequence goes on along the minus strand of NC_056660.1, from coordinate 91,196,820 downwards.
CAAGCCTTATATGTAAGTTACCTTGCATATTAAAACTGTCACCTACCAATCTGGGGTGGGGGGGGTCTGCCTCTGTCTTCAGTCTCTTCTTGCCTTTTATGTAAGTGGGGCCAGTTTCAGAGTTCACCAGAATACCTCCTGAAGTTGTGAACCAACACTCATCTGTGAACAAAGACAGTTTTATTCCTTCCCAATCTGTATGCCTTTTGTTTCCTTTTCTTGTCCAATACAGTGTTGAAAAGCAGTAGTGAGAGGAGACCTCTTGGTCTTGAGCCTGGGAAAGCTGTGAGTTTCTCACCCTTAAGTGAATTGTCTGTAGGGGATTTATAGAGACTCTTTATTAAATGAGGAAGTATGTTACTAGTTTGATAGTAGTTTTTATCATGAATGAGTATTGGATTTTGTCAAATGAATTTTATGCATCTATTTATATACTTATATAAGTTTTCTTTAGACTGTTGACGTGATGGATTACATTAATTGCTTTTCAAATGTTGAACTAGACTTGCATATCTGGGATATCTTATCTTCATGAGAAATACTGCTCTGTAGTTTGTTTTCTTATGTTTCCTTTGTTGGGTTTTGGTATTGTAATGGTGTCTTCATAAAATGAATTTATAAGTATATCCTCTGCTTCTATATTAATTCTGGCAGAGATAGTAGAGAATTGGTATAATTTCTTCTTTCAATGTGTGGTTGAACCCATCTGAGCCTGGTGCTTTCTATTCTAGAAGCTTTTTAATTGTTGATTCTATTTCTTAAAAAATGCAGACCTATTCAGATTGCTTCTTCTTGCATGAGTTTTAGTTGATTGTGATTTTCAAGGAATTGACTTATTTCATCTAAGTTATCAAACTAGTTCTCATAGAGTTGTTTATAGTATTCCTTTATTATAGTTAAATATGTATTTATTTTTGAGATAGAGAGGACTAGTGGGGGAGGGACAGAGAGAGAGGGGGATAGAGGATCCGAAGCAAACTGTGAGCTGTCAGCAGCATGCCAAGCCCGATGCAGGGCTCGAACCCATGACGCATGAGGTTATGACCTGAGTCTGAGTCAGTCACTCAACCGACTGAGCCACGCAGGTGCGCCTCCTTTATTATACTTTTATTGTCCCTGGGTTCTGTGGTGATATCCCTTCTTTCGTATCCCATATTAGTAATCCATGGGCTGTCTCTTTTTTTCTTAACCTGGCTCGAGGCTTTTTGATATTGTTGATCTTTTCAAAGAACCAGATATTGGGGGCGCCTGGGTGGTTCAGTTAGTTGAGTGTTCTACTTCGGTTCAGGTCATGATCTCCAGGTCTGTGGGTTCGAGCCCCACATCGGGCTCTGTGCTGACAGCTTGGAGCCTGGAGCCTGCTTTGGATTCTGTCTCCATCTCTCTCTGCCCCTCCCCCACTCATGTACTGTCTCTCTTTCTCTCTCAAATATAAATAAACATTAAAAAAGAAAAGAACCAGCTATTGGTTTTGTTGATTTTTTTGTTATTGATTTCCTGTTTTCAACTTCATTCTGCTCTGTTATTCTTTTCTTCTGTTTACTTTGCTTAATTTGCTCTTTTTTTCTAGTTTCCTAAGGTGGAAACTTGGATTATTAATTTTAGATCTTCTTATGTATGTATTCAATGCTATAAATTTCCCTCCAAGTACTGCTTTCACTACACCTGACAAGTGATAAGTTGGTAAGTTGTGTTTTGATTTTCATTTAGTTCAAAATATTTTAAAATTTATCTTAAGATTTCTTTGATCCATGTGATATTTAGAAGTATATTGTTTAATCTCCAAGCATTTTGGGATTTTTCTAGCTATCTTTCTGTAATTGATTTCTAGTTTAATTCCATTGTGATCCAAGAGCAAATATTGTATGACTGGTATAACTTTAAATATGTTAAGATGTGTTTTATGGCCCAGAATGTGGTCTACCTTGGTGAATATTCCATATGAGTTTGAGAAGAATGTGTATTTGTTGTTGAATGAAGTATTCTATAAATGTCCATTATATCTACTTGGTTGATGGTGTTATTGAGTTCAATTACATCCTTACTGGCTTTCTGTCTGCTGAATCTACTCATTTCTGATAGAGGGGTATTGAAGTTTCCAGTTCTAATAGTTGAGTCTTCTGTTTCTCCTTACAGTTCTGTCAGTTTGCCTCATGCAATTTGATGATCCATTGTTAGGCACATACACATTAAGGATTGTTATGTTTTCCTGGAGAATTGCCCCCTTTATCATTCTTTAATTCCCTTTTTTATCCCTGATAACTTTCCTTGCTTTAGCACTTGTTCTTTCTGAAGTTAATATAGTTAATTCCAACTTTCTTTGGTTAGTGTTAGCATAGTCTATTTTTCTCCATTTACTTTTAATCTATAGGTGTCGTTTTATTTAAAATGGAATCATGGGGCACCTGGGTGACTCAGTCAGTTAAGCATCCGACTTCAGCTCAGGTCATGATCTTCTGGTCCATGGGTGTGAGCCCCACACCAGGCTCTGTGCTGACAGCTTGGAGCCTGGAGCCTGCTCTGTGTCTCCCTCTCTCTCTGTCCCTCCCCCAACCACACTCTCTTTGTTTCTCTCTCTCAAAAATAAACATCAACAAATTAAAAAAATCTATAAAATGGGTATCTTGTAGACAACATATAGTTGAGCCATGTTTCTTGATCCATCTGACAATTGTCTTTTACTTGGTGTATTTAAACCACTGATGTTCAAAGTGATTATTGATATAATTGAATTAATGTTACCATATTTTTTACTGTTTTCTATTTGTTGTCCTTGCTCTTTGTTCCTATATTTGTCTTCCATGTTCTTTTTACCTTTTATGTTTTAATTGAGCATCTTATATGATTCCCTTTACTCTGTAGCATATCAGAATCATCTTATATGATTCCTTTTACTCTATAGGATATCCTTTTATTTGTAGCATATCAATTATACTTCTTTTTATTACTTTCTTTAGTGGTTGCCCTAAAGTTTGCAATAAATTTACAACTAATATAAGTCTACTTTTAAGTAACACTATACTACTTCATGGGTTTTGTGAGTACCTAATAAGAGCAAAATAATTTCAATTCCTCCCTCTTTTGCCATGTATCATTGCTGTCATTCAGTTAGCTGCTATAAACATATCTATGATATATATTAGCATAGGTAGTCAAATACATTGTTGCTATTATTTTGAACAAACTGTTGTCTTTTAGATCAATTAAGAATAAGGAAGATAAAAGTTTTAATCCTCCTTTGGTGCCCTTCCTTTCTTTATGAAGATCTGAGTTTCTAACCTATATTATTTTCCTTCTCTCTAAAGAAGCTCTTTCAACATTTCTTGCAAAGCAGATATACTGGCAACAAATTCCCTTCATTTTCGTTTGTCTGATAAAGTCTTTATTTCTCCTTCACTTTTCAAGGATAATTTTGCAGGGTACAGAATTGTAGATTGGTAGTGTTTTTTTCCCCAACACTTTAAATACTTCACTCTCTTCTTGCTTGCATGGTTTCTAAAGAGATGTTAGACATATGGTGGCCTCATAAATTGTGGGTATAATAGTGGCCTTCTTATCTTTGTTCCTCTATAGCTAAGGTGTTTTTTCCTCTGGTTTCTTTCAGTATATTTTCATTATCTTTGCTTTTCTATAATTTAAAAATGATATGCATAGGTGTAGTATTTTAGTGTTTTTAGAATTCATCCAAATTATTTAATGCTCTCTGAACTTCCTGGATCTGTGGTATGGTGTCTGATGTTAATTTGGGAAAATTCTCAGTTATTATTGTTTCAAATCTTCCATTCCTTTCTTCTCCTTCTGGTATTCCCATTACCTGAATGTTACACCATTTGTAGTTGTCCTACAGTTACTGTTTGTTTTGTTTTGTTTTAGACTTTTTTCTTTGGTTTTCAGTTTTGGAGGTTTCTACTGAGATATCCTCAAGTTCAGAGATTCTTTTCTCAGCCATGTTCAGTCTACTAGTAAGTCCATTAAGGGCAATCTTCGTATCTGTTACAGTGTTTTTGATCTCTAGCAATTTTTTTTTGTTCCTTCTTAGGATTTCTGTCTCTTTCCTCACACTGCCCATCTGTTCTTGCATGCTGTCTACTTTATCCATTAGAGCCCTTAGCATACTAATTATAGTTGTTTTAAATTCCCAGTCTTAATATTCCAACTTCCCTGCCATGTCTAGTTCTGATGCTTGCTCTGTCTCTTCAGTTGTATGTTCTGCCTTTTGGCATGTATTATGTTTTTTCTTTGTAGGTGGAAATGATGAACAGGACAAAGGGAATTGCTATAAATGGGCCTTTAGTAATGCGGTGGTAAGGTGTGAGTGGCAGGAAAATTTTCTATAGTTCTGTGATTAGGTGTCAGTTTTTTAGTAAGCTTATGCTTCGTGACCATGAACTTTACAAGTGTTTTAAAATCTTTTTTCTCCTAACTTTGTAAGTGAGACAGGATGGCTAGGATGTGCTAGAGTTGGCTACTTCTTCCCCCATATGGAAGGGTAGGGCTGAGTAGAGTTGGGCATTTCCCTTCCTCTGGGATAGTTAGGCTCTGATAATACTGTAGCAATTTAGGCACTGGTTAACTAGTTTCTTCTGAGGGCAGGCCTTGTTAAGAACAGAGTGCTATGTTATATTTCAAGATGGTTCCTTCTTCTTTTTCCTTCCTGGAAACACAAGGAGATTTTCACACAAAGGAGTATTACACAAGGAGTATTTACTGAGAAAATCTCATAGAGCTCCTGAAAATCTCACAAAATTTTGGCACCCCTCTTAGGATGAGGTCTCCTGGAACTTTTAACTCTCAGAATTGTTCCCACCCAGCCTCCAGTAACTGTCAATTACTGTTGAGTTTTTCTACCCTGCAATTGTTCCTGCAGCAGTTTCTGCTGCTGAGTCTCTGCTTCAATAAGTTATTTTCTGTAATCACCTATTGGTTTCTCCAGTCTTGGGAGTAATGGTTTGCCCTGTGTTCTCACCTGTCTTGCAGATCCTAGAAGAATTGATGATTGTTCTGTCTGTTCAGTTTTTTACTTGTTGTTATGTTGGAATGGCAATTTCCAGGCTCTATACATGCAGATCCAGAAACTGCATCTATGTGACTTTTTTCAAGTGCCCAGTTTTCAATAGCAACAACAAAATCACAAGACCTAAAGAAACAAGAAAACATGGCTCATTCAAGGGAAGGAAATAAATTGGCAGTGTTATGGGATTGAATCTGTTCCCTTCCTGCCCCCGCAATTCATATATGAATTCAAATTCCCAATATGAAGGTGTAGAGGTGAGGCCTTTGGGAAATAATTAAGTTTAGATGAGGTCATGGGAGTGGGACCTCCATGATGGGGTTAGTATCCTTACAAGAAGAGAAATAATAAGCGCTTTCTCTCCACCATATGAGGATACAGCAAGAAGGTTGTATCTATAAGCCACAAAGAGGGCCGCAGCAGTAACTGAATCTGCTGGAACCTTGAACTTGGACTTCCCACCCTCTACAACCTTGAGAAGTACAAGTTTGTTGCTTAAGTCATCCAGTCTATGGTATTTTGTTATAAAAGTCTGACCAGACTAAGGCTGCAGAAACTGTCCTTGGAAAAATACAGACATCAGACAGGGAAAGACATTTTAGTTATTTATTTTTATTAATTTTTTTAACATTTATTTATTTTGAGACACAGACACAGAGTGTGAGAGGGGGTGGGGCAGGGAGAGAGAGGGAGACACAGAATCCAAAGCAGTCCCCAGGCTCCAGCTGTCAGCACAGAGCCCGACGTGGGGCTCGAACTCACGAACCACAAGACAATGACCTGAGCTGAGGTTGGCTGCTTAACTGACTGAGCCACCCAGGTGCCCCAGGCAAAGACATTTTTAAAAAATTGTCTTGAATATGTTTAAAGAGCTAAAGGAAAATATGGGCAAAGAACTAAAGGAAGTATGGAAAATGATATTGGAGAAAATGGTATCAACAAAAAGATAGCAATTTATAAAAAGGAACCAAACAACTTCTGGAGCTTAAAAAGAAAGAAAATGAATTGGAAATTCTGTAGAGGGATTCAACTCCAGATTTCAGCAAGCAGAAGAAAGAATTAGCAAATGTGAAGATAGAACATTTGAAATTACTAGCAAGTAGGTCAATATATCCATTATGAGAGTCTCAGAAGGAAATGAGAGAAAGAGGCAAATTATTTGGAAAAATAATGGCTTGGGGTGCCTGGGTGGCTCAGTCGGTTGAGTGTCCAACTTTGGCTCAGGTCATGATCTCACAGCTTGTGAGTTCAAGCCCCATGTTGGGCTCTGTGCTGACATCTCGGATCCTGGAGCCTGCTTTGGATTCTGTGTCTCCTCTCTCTGCCCCTAACCCACTCACATTCTGTCTCTGTCTCTCTCAAAACTAAATAAACATTAACAAAACAAAAAAAAAAAAGAAAGAAAAAATAATGGCTTGAAAACTTCCCAAATTCAATTAAAGACACGAATTTACAAATCCGTGGAACTCTGCAAACTCCATGTAGGACAAACTCACAGAGATCCACATTGAGATACATTATAATTAAACTATTGAAAGCCAAGGATAAAGGGAGAGTCGTGGAAGGCAGCAAGAAGAAATAGATGATTCATCAAATACAATAGATTTGTGATAGGACTGTTAACTGATTTCTCAGTAGAAATCTTGGAGGCCAGAAGGCAGGAATAAGATATTTAAAGTGCTGAAAGCAAACAAACCTGTCAACCAAGATTTCTATATGCAGCAAAAACAGTCCTTCAAAAATGAGAGAGAAATTAAGACATTCCCAGTTAAACAAAAGCTACATCTGCTCTATAAGAAATGCTGTGCTAACAGGGAAATTGATCACTGTAAAAACTTACATTAAAAAAAGAAAAAAAATGGAAGAAGAAAGATCTCAAATCAACAACTTTAAGGAAAGCAGGACAATTTAAACCCAAAACAAACAGAAGAAAAGAAATAATTAAGATGGGAGTTGGTGCCAAGGAAACAATCAGCAAAACTAAAAGGCAACCGACAGAATGGGAGAAGATATTTGCAAACGACATATCAGATAAAGGGTTAGTATCCAAAATCTATAAAGAACTTATCAAACTCAACACCCAAAAAACAAAGACTCCAGTGAAGAAATGGGCAAAAGACATGAATAGACACTTCTACAAGGAAGACATCCAGATGGCCAACTGACACATGAAAAAATGCTCAACATCACTCATCATCAAGTAAATACAAATCAAAACCACAATGAGATACCACCTCATACCTGTCAGAATGGCTAACATTAACAACTCAGGCAACAACAGATGTTGGCAATGATGTGGAGAAAGAGGATCTCTCTTGCACTGTTGGTGGGAATGCAAGCTGGTGCAGCCACTCTGGAAAACAGTATGGAGGTTCCTCAAAAAACTAAAAATAGAACTTCCCTACGACCCAGCAATTGCACTACTAGGCATTTATCCATGGGATACAGGTGTGCTGTTTCAAAGGGACACATGCACCCCCATGTTTATAGCAGCACTATCCACAATAACCAAAGTATGGAAAGAGCCCAAATGTCCATCGATGGATGAATGGATAAAGAAGATGTGGTATATATATATACAATGGAGTATTACTCAGCAATCAAAAAGAATGAAAGCTTGCCATTTGCAACTACGTGGATGGAACTGGAAGGTATTATGCTAAGTGAAATTAGTCAGAGAAAGACAAAAATCATATGACTTCACTCATATGAGGACTTTAAGAGACAAAACAGATGAACATAAGGGAAGGGAAACAAAAATAACAAAAACAGGGAGGGGGACAAAACAGAAGAGACTCATAAATATGGAGAACAAACTGAGGGTTGCTGGAGGGGTTGTAGGAGGGGGGATGGGCTAAATGGGTAAGGGGCATTAAGGAATCTATGCCTGAAATCATTGTTTCACTATATGCTACTAACTTGAATGTAAATTTTAAAAAATAAAAAATAAAATTAGAAAAGGGAGTTGGCATAAATAAAATAGAGAATGGAAAAACAGTAGAGAAAATCAATGTAGCCAAAAATAGGTTCTTTGAAAAGAGCAATAAAATTGACCAACCTTTAGTTATATTGACAAAGAAAGAAAGAAGACTTAAATACTAAAATCAGAAATGAAAATGGGGGCATTACTACAGATTTTACTCATAAGGATTATGATAGAATACTGTGAACAATTATTCACCAATAGTATAACCTAATGAAATGGACCAATCCCTAGAAAGATAACATCTACCAAGACTGAATTATAAAGGAATAAATCTTAACAGACTTGGAACTAATAAGTAGATTGTATCAGTAACTGAAAATTCCCAACAAAGAAAAGCCCTGGACCAAATGGTTTCACCAGTGAATATACCAACAGTTAAAAAGAATTTTAAAAAAATCCTTCTCAAAGTTTTTTTTAAAAAATGAAAAGGAAGGAATACTTCCACGTTCATTTTGTAAGGCTAGCATTGCCCTGACAGCAAAACCGAAAACAGTGTAAGAAAACTACAGACCAATGACTATTCCCTATGAGAGTAAATGCAAAACCTCAATAAAATAGTAGTCCAAATTCAGCAGCATATTAAAAGGATTAGACACCATAGCCAAGTGGCATTAATTCCAGGATGGTTTGCCATGTGAAAATTAACCAGTGTAATATACCACATTAATAGAACAAAGGAAAAAAACCCATGTGATTATCACAGTTGATAAAAAGCATTTGACAAAATTCTACACCTTTTCATGATTGAGAAAAATGAACAAACTATAAATAGAAAATAGAAATATAGAAAATAGAATATAGAAACATAGAAATAGAAAGTAGAAAATGTCATTAATGAAATGACTTATATGAAAAAAAAACCATCATGCTCAATGTTGAAATACCTGCTCAATGGTGAAAAAATTGAAAGCTTTTCTCCTATGATCAGGAACAAGACAAAGAGACCTGTTTTTGCCACTTCTATTCATTTTGGTCCTGGAAGTCCTAACTAGAGCAATGAAGCAAGAAAAAGAAATAAACAACATCCATATTGGAAAAGAAGAAGTGAAATTTTCTTTGTTCACATATGAGATGATCTTATATGCAGAAAACCCTAAAGATTCCACCAAAACTATTAGAACTACTAAAAATACAGCAATGTTGCAGGATGGAAAATCAGCATGTAAAAATTGAGTTTCTATATGCTAACAGTGAGCAATCCAAATACAAAATTAAAAACTCAATTTACAGTATCATCAAAAAGAATAAAATACTTAGAAACAAAGAGGTGGAAGACTTGTATGTGGAAAACTATAAAACATTGGTGAAGTTAACTAGACAAGATACATATAAATGCACCGTCTCGTGTGTGGACAGAAGACTTAGTATAGTTGTCAACACTACCCAAAGTGATCTATAGATTCAATGCAATTCAGTCAGCATCCAACAGATTTTTTTTTTCAGAAATAGAAGAGTCCATTCTAAAATTCATATTAAGGGACCTCAGCCAGCCGAAAACACCTTCAAAAAGAACACAATTGGCAGCCTCACACTTTCCGATTTAAAAACTTACTGCAAACCTATAGTAATCAAAACAGTGTTTTAGTGGCATAAAGATAGTGGTGTAGTTCAATGGAATGGAATAGAGCATCCAGACATAAGCCCTCACATACACAGTCAAATGATTTTCAACAGCAGTGTTAAGGTCAGTGGAGAAAGGACAATCTTTTTATCAAATCGTGCTGAGACACTAGATAACCAAATGCAAAAGAATGAAGTTGGACCCTTACCTTGCACCATATACAAAAATTAACTCAATGGATCAAAGACTTAAGAGCCAAAATTATAAAGCTATTAGAATAAAACATAGAAGGAAAGCTTCACAACATTGGATTTCGCAGTGATTTCTTGGTTATGACACCAGAGCACAGGGAGTGAAGGGAAAAAAAATAAATTGGACTTGCTCAAAATTAAACTTTTGTGCTTCCAAGGACACTGTCAAGAGAGCAGAAAAGCAACCCACAGAATGGAAGAATATATTTGAAATGACGTATCTGATAAGGCATTAATATCCAGAATATATAAAAACTCTACAACCAGGGTGCCTGGGTGGCTCGGTTGGTTAAGTGTCTGACTTTTGATCTCAGCTCAGATGTTGTATTCAGGGTCATGAGTTCCAGCCCCACGTTGGGTTCCGTGCTGGGTATGAAGCTGACTTAAAAAACAAAAAAACCCACTGTATTACCTTACAACAACAAAAACAAACATCCCACTTCAAAAATTGCAGAGAACTTGGGTAGAAGAGAGAAGGTGTACAAATGGCTAAGGAGCACACGAAGAAATGATCAATATCACCAATCATTAGGGAAATTTTAATGAAAGACACAGTGAGATTTGTATTTCCCTGATAAGGAGCGACGTTGAGCATCTTTTCATGTGCCTGTTGGCCATCTGGATGTTTTCTTTAGAGAAGTGTCTATTCATGTTTTCTGCCCATTTCTTCACTGGGTTATTTGTTTTTCGGGTGTGGAGTTTGGTGAGCTCTTTATAGATTTTGGATACTAGCCCTTTGTCCGATATGTCATTTGCAAATATCTTTTCCCATTCCGTTGGTTGCCTTTTCGTTTTGTTGGTTGTTTGCTGTGCAGAAGCTTTTTATCTTTATAAGGTCCCAGTAATTCATTTTTGCTTTTAATTCCCTTGCCTTTGGGGATGTGTCGAGTAAGAGATTGCTACGGCTGAGGTCAGAGAGGTCTTTTCCTGCTTTCTCTTCTAGGGTTTTGATGGTTTCCTGTCTCACATTCAGGTCCTTTATCCATTTTGAGTTTATTTTTGTGAATGGTGTGAGAAAGTGGTCTAGTTTCAACCTTCTGCATGTTGCTGTCCAGTTCTCCCAGCACCATTTGTTAAAGAGACTGTTTTTTTTCCATTGGATGTTCTTTCCTGCTTTGTCAAAGATGAGTTGGCCATACGTTTGTGGGTCTAGTTCTGGTGTTTCTATTCTATTCCATTGGTCTATGTGTCTGTTTTTGTGCCAATACCATGCTGTCTTGATGATGACAGCTTTGTAGTAGAGGCTAAAGTCTGGGATTGTGATGCCTCTTGCTTTGGTCTTCTTCTTCAAAATTACTTTGGCTATTTGGGGCCTTTTGTGGTTCCATATGAATTTTAGAATTGCTTGTTCTAGTTTCGAGAAGAATGCTGGTGCAATTTTGATTGGGATTGCATTGAATGTGTAGATAGCTTTGGGTAGTATTGACATTTTGACAATATTTATTTTTCCAATCCATGAGCAGGGAATGTCTTTCCATTTCTTTATATCTTCTTCAATTACCTTCATAAGCTTTCTATAGTTTTCAGCATACAGATCTTTTACATCTTTGGTTAGATTTATTCCTAGGTATTTTATGCTTCTTGGTGCAATTGTGAATGGGATCAGTTTCTTTATTTGTCTTTCTGTTGCTTCATTGTTAGTGTGTAAGAATGCAACTGATTTCTGTACATTGATTTTGTATCCTGCAACTTTGCTGAATTCATGTATCAGTTCTAGCAGACTTTTGGTGGAGCCTATCGGATTTTCCATGTATAGTATCATGTCATCTGCAAAAAGTGAAAGCTTGACTTCATCTTTGCCAATTTTGATGCCTTTGATTTCCTTTTGTTGTCTGATTGCTGATGCTAGAACTTCCAACACTATGTTAAACAACAGCGGTGAGAGTGGGCATCCCTGTCGTGTTCCTGATCTCAGGGAAAAAGCTCTCAGTTTTTCCCCATTTAGGATGATATTAGCTGTGGGCTTTTCATAAATGGCTTTTATGATGTTTAAGTATATTCCTTCTATCCCGACTTTCTCAAGGGTTTTTATTAAGAAAGGGTGCTGAATTTTGTCAAAGGCCTTTTCTGCATCGATTGACAGGATCATATGGTTCTTCTCTTTTCTTTTATTAATGTGATGTATCACGTTGATTGATTTGCGAATGTTGAACCAGCCCTGCATCCCAGGAATGAATCCCACTTGATCATGGTGAATATTCTTTTTATATGCTGTTGAATTCGATTTGCTAGTATCTTATTGAGAATTTTTGCATCCATATTCATCAGGGATATTGGCCTGTAGTTCTCTTTTTTTACTGGGTCTCTGGTTTAAGAATCCAAGTAATACTGGCTTCATAGAATGAGTCTGGAAGTTTTCCTTCCCTTTGTATTTCTTGGAATAGCTTGAGAAGGATAGGTATTATCTCTGCTTTAAACGTCTGGTAGAACTCCCCTGGGAAGCCATCTGGTCCTGGACTCTTATTTATTGGGAGATTTTTGATAACCGACTCAATTTCTTCGCTGGTTATGGGTCTGTTTAAGCTTTCTATTTCCTCCTGATTGAGTTTTGGAAGAGTGTGGGTGTTTAGGAATTTGTCCATTTCTTCCAGGTTGTCCAATTTGTTGGCATATAATTTTTCATAGTATTCCCTGATAATTGTTTGTATCTCTGAGGGATTGGTTGTAATAATTCCATTTTCATTCATGATTTTACCTATTTGGGTCATCTCCCTTTTCTTTTTGAGAAGCCTGGCTAGAGGTTTGTCAATTTTGTTTATTTTTTCAAAAAACCAACTCTTGGTTTCGTTGATCTGCTCTACAGTTTTTTTAGATTCTATATTGTTTATTTCTGCTCTGATCTTTATTATTTCTCTTCTTCTGCTGGGTTTAGGCTGCCTTTGCTGTTCTGCTTCTATTTCCTTTAGGTGTGCTGTTAGATTTTGTATTTGGGATTTTTCTTGTTTGTTGAGATAGGCCTGGATTGCAATGTATTTTCCTCTCAGGACTGCCTTCGCTGTGTCCCAAAGCATTTGGATTGTTGTATTTTCATTTTCGTTTGTTTCCATATATTTTTAAATTTCTTCTCTAATTGCCTGGTTGACCCACTCATTCGTTAGTAGGGTGTTCTTTAACCTCCATGCTTTTGGAGGTTTTCCAGACTTTTTCCTGTGGTTGATTTCAAGCTTCATAGCATTGTGGTCTGAAAGTATGCATGCTATAATTTCAATTCTTGTAAACTTATGAAGGGCTGTTTTGTGACCCAGTATATGATCTATCTTGGAGAATGTTCCATGTGCACTCGAGAAGAAAGTATATTCTGTTGCTTTGGGATGCAGAGTTCTAAATATATCTGTCAAGTCCATCTGATCCAATGTATCATTCAGGGCCCTTGTTTCTTTATTGACTGTGTGTCTAGATGATCTATCCATTTCTGTAAGTGGGGTGTTAAAGTCCCCTGCAATTACCACATTCTCATCAATAAGGTTGCTTATGTTTATGAGTAATTGTTTTATATATTTGGGGGCTCCGGTATTCGGCGCATAGACATTTATAATTGTTAGCTCTTCCTGATGGATAGACCCTGTGATTATTATATAATGCCCTTCTTCATCGCTTGTTACAGCCTTTAATTTAAAGTGCACGGGAGCAGGAGGGGCAGGCTTAGCTCGCTTCTCCTTAGGTGATCCACTTCAGGAGGGGCCCTCTGGCAGCGGGAGGGAGTCAGACCCGCTCCCAGAGAGGTGGCTCCGCAGAACCACAGCGTTGGGTGTTTGCCCTGTGCCAGCAAGTTCCCTGGCAGGAACTGGTTCCCTTTGGGATTTTGGCTGGGGGATGGGTGAGGGAGATGGCGCTGGCGAGTGCCTTTGTTCTCCGCCAAACTGAGCTCTGTCATCCCGGGGCTCAGCAACTCTCCCTCCCATTGTCCTCCAGCCTTCCCGCTTTCCGAGCAGAGCTGTTAACTTACGACCTCCCAGATGCTAAGTCCCGCTTGCTGTCAGAACACACTCCGTCCGGCTCCTCTGCTTTTGCAAGCTAGACTCGGGGTCTCTGCTTGGCCCGTGGGCCTCCCCTCAGCCCCGGCTCCCTCCCGACAGTCGTGCAGCGCGCACCGCCTCTCCGCCCTTCCTACCCTCTTCCGTGGGCCTCTCGTCTGTGCTTGGCTCCGGAGACTCCGTTCTGCTAGTCTTCTGGTGGTTTTCTGGGTTATTCAGGCAGGTGTAGGTGGAATCTAAGTGATCAGCAGGACGCGCGGTGAGCCCAGCGTCCTCCTACACCGCCATCTTCTCTGCATATATCTACATCTTCTTTATCCATTCATCCATTGATAGATATTTGGGCTCTTTCCATACTTTGACTATTGCTGATAGTGCTGCTGTAAACATTGGGGTGCATGTGCCCCTTCGAAACAGCACACTTGTATCCCTTGGATAAATACCTAGTAGTTGCATATTCTCTTTTTAAAAACCATCGCATCAAGGGGCACCTGGGTGGCTCAGTCGGTTAAGCAACTGACTTCAGCTCCGGTCATGATCTCACCGTTCGTGAGTTTGAGCCCCACTTCGGGCTCTGCACTAACAGGGCAGAGCCTGGAGCCTGTTTTGGATTCTGTGTCTCCCTCTCTGCCCCTCCCCTGTTCACACTCTCTCTTTCCTTCAAAAATAAATATTTAAAAAAATTTTTAAATTGTCACATCAGAAAAAATGGGCACATTGGGATTATTTTATTTTTCCATTTATTTGAGTTTTCAGTGATGATGACCATGTTTGCATATTACTGTTTCTAGCCTCTGTCATTTTGTGTGTGTGTGTGTGTGTGTGTGTGTGTGTGTTGTGTAGGTGTAGAATAACCTTCTGTCCTGTGACTTGCACATGTTCTTGTCATTCATCTTTTCATTTCTATGGTAGGTGTTTATTAATTTTTCTCTAAAGAAGTCTCATGCAGTCAAATCACTCAATTAATTGTATGTTGAGCCTAGAAACATGTTCTCTACCAAGGCCTTTTAAAACCCATCAGCTGATATTGGACTCTAATGCCTTATTGTTTTATTATTTTTAAAATACTTTGTGCTTTAACACACACATACATATATCAATATAATATTTTGCACAGCTTGAACAATATGAACTTTCTTCTGTTAACTTTCAAAATAAAACTGCCAGTTATTTTGCCAGCAAAAAATGGGTTTAATTGGGAGTAGAGACTTGCAACTGGGAGGAGCAAGCTATGGTAAAACCATGGGACAGTTGAAGAACAAAGGTGAGGACCTCCCTTTTATAGAGGAAAGGTGGAGTTAGGAGGGGCTGTTGTAAACAAAAAGTCCATTGGGACTTCCAACTGGGAGTTCGAGGTATGGTAGCTTCTCATTCGCTGAGCTGTGACAGTCTCTCATTGGCTGGGCTGTTGCGGTAGGGGGGTGGGTTGTGGAGAGGTGGACAACCTTTCTTGCTCCCGCTGGGGTAGTAAAGCAGTAGTCAAACTAGTAGGGGCTGCAATTGACCAGCAGTAGTTGGGTGTGAGAGCTCCCCCTGCTGGGAGTTCCCCAACCCCATTGTAAGTAGGGTGGGGGTGTTGTGGGAGGGGGTGGTGGTGTTCCTTTTGTTAACTTTCCACACTTCCAATATTAATTTTCCACACACACACAGAAAAAAACCATTCAAGATGAAAGCTAACCCATCCCTTGGGAACAATTAAAGTCACAAAAACTGAATGTCATGAACTCTCCTTTCACTTTTTCGCTGTGCTCTCTGCAAGAGGGACATCACTCTGATGTGTAGAATTGTGCGGTCTTTCTGCTAATGTCACAGCTTTAGCAGTGTGGGAGCATATGAGGTTTTTTTCCTGACACAGTCTCCCTCCAGAGGGGGTCAATAATATAACACCTATATTTTAGGTTTATTTTCCTAAAGTCACTAAGTGACTTCACATCTATAAAATGTAGCAAAGTAAGTCTTGAGTATTGTTGCACACTTGCCAGTTATCTGCCCATTATCCATCCCATCTTCCTTTCCAGGAGAACCCTATTTTACTGGAGGTGGTGGTGTGTTTAAGTCTAACCAAAACAACAGCAGCGGCACAAAATAACTAAACTACGTTTCCCAGCCTGCCATGCAATTGGAGGGAAATATTTGAGAGATGAGCGGAAGAAGCTGTGTGGAGCTGCTGAGAAAGCCCTTCCAAGTGGCAAGTGTTTTGGCTTTCTTCCCCTCATGCTCCCTGCCTGGGATAGGAAGAGATGGATGGAGCCCCAGCAACCACCTTAGAAGCATGGGGATGATAGTCCTACCTTAGGGATGGTAGAGGAAAGAACTGGAAGGAGACTGAGTTTCTCAGAGATAGAAGAATATATACACAGAGTATATAAATTTCCTCTAATTTTAGCCTTTTTCATCTCAGAAAATAATCTTTCAGTGTGTGGAAGTGGGTATTATTGAGTCAATGGTGCTATTGTGTTCTGTTTTCTGACATCCTGGACCTCTCCAGATATCAGCCCAGTGTTCACCATCACTAAGAAGATTTTGAGCTCCTGCTGAAGAGACTTCCTATAGCCTTCTTCATGTCTTGGTTCCTCAGGCTGTAGATAAAGGGGTTTAGCATAGGGGTCACCACTGTGTACATGATGGTTGCTACCGTGTCCTGAGCTGAGAAGGAGTTGGGGGGTCGAATATATACCCCCAGGATAGTTCCATAGAAAACGATGACCACAGACAGATGGGAGCTGCATGTGGAAAATGCCTTGCGCCTTCCTGGGGTGGAGGGAATCCGGAGGACAGCTGCAGCTATGCACATGTAGGAGACCACAATGAGTGCAGAGGGGGCCACAAACAGGACCACAGCACCTAAGAACACGTGCCGATTGACACGCGTGTCCGAGCAGGCGATCTTCATCAGCAGGTAGGCGTCGCAGTAGAAGTGTGAGATCTCGCGGGCATAGGAGCAGAATGTCAGTCTGTTCATGAGGAGCGTGTGGACTAGGGAGATGAGGCCAGAGCACGTCCACATGAGTGCGGTCAATCCCCGACAGAGCTGGGGGGTGATGATGGCGTAGTACTGCAGGGGCTTGCAGATGGCCACGTAACGGTCCAGGGCCATGGCAGCCAGCAGAAAGGTGTCCAGGTTGGCAAAGGAGATGAGGAAGTACATCTGGGTCAGGCAATGGGGGTAAGAGATTGTCCATGTTCCTGCTATGTGGTTGACCAACAGCTTGGGGATCAGGTTGGTGGTGAAGCAGATGTCAACAAAGGAGAGATTGGTAAGGAAGAAGTACATGGGGGTGTGCAGGCGGGGATCGGAGCCGATGGCCAGGATGATGAGTGTGTTCCCAGCCACAGTGACCAAGTATGTACACAGGAAGAGCCAGAAGAGGATTCGCTGCTGCTCTGGGTCACCAGTGAGGCCAAGCAGGAGGAACTCGGTGACTCCTGTCCCATTCTCCTTCCCCCTGGACATCCCACCGTAGCTCAGGGAGGTGACAGGCTCCACACACAAGGGGGAGGATGAAATCCCAGCAGAGCCTGGACCTGCTGTGTGTTAAGAATCAGATCAAAGGTTATTTGTAATCAGATAAGTGAGCAGAGTTTTGTACCTGTAATAATTGCTGCTCTTTATCAAGTGTTTTTTTATTGCGTGCCACCATACGAAGGACTTCGTGGGTACTGTCTCTCTTGGTCCCCACAAAACAGTGACTTTTATGATTTCCACTTTCAGATGAAATAACTGAGACTCAGATTAAGTAGTTTGCTCAAGACCACGTGGATAGCAAGTGGCACCCATGATCTGAATCCGGAGCCTGTCCTGTGCCTCTACTGTCTTGCTACCAAGGGCCTACCTGGTTGGTCTTAGGTGCTGTGTGCTGGGAGCAGCATCACTGAATCTTTGACTTTGATTCAGCTATCATGTCCTCTTCAGTTGACTAGGCCTTCCTGCCCTGGTTCTCACTTGCTTGTCTGACTGCATGTCCTGCCAGCCACACGGGACTTCATGCCCTTCTCGCCTCCAGGCAGGGCCTTTGCACTGGTTGTTCTTGGCCTGGCATTCTCTCCACCTGGACCTTCACATGGCTGATTTATCACCTTTGTACCTCTGTAGGAGGTTATCTCATTTGTTAGTTAACTGGTTTATAGTGTGTTTTCCCCATGAGGCTGTGCCCTTCTAAGAACATGTGTCCACGCCGCTGTCTGTTGTGTGCCCTGTGCCTGGACAATAATCAGCACGTGGTCAGTGCTCAACAAAGTAGTCAAAGAATAAACTTTCACAAAGGTGTTGCACACCAAAAATCTACCAGCAAAAGCTACACGGACACTATGTTGGATGAGAAGTGTTTTGCTGTGACTAATGAATGCATTTAGTAAATAAAATTGTGGCTTAAAGCCTAACTTGAAGGGGCTGCTAAGTGAGCAGAGTGAAAAGGAGGCAGTGCTGAGTCCTAGACAAGTCCAAGGCTCTGTGTCAACAGGAATTTCTTTGACTATATGAAGGAGGAGGAATTGTGTGTTCCTGGTCTGTGTGATCCAGGACCTGTGACCACTGTAGACCAGAGGAACAAACGGGCTCTGTAAGCCAGACACAGCCTGCAGGTGTATTTATTTGGTTTAGACCCTTAATGTTTTACAAGACATCTATTTTCTGACATGTTAAAACTCAAGGGTTTCATATAAAGTCTGTATTCTACCTCTTCTTGAAAAATCAGCAGACCTGGATATGCTGGGCTCCCATTCTTGCCTGGCAGCAATCAGCTGGGAAGGCAAACAGCTAGTACTCTCCGAGCACTCCTTCTGTTTAGCTCTGCACACAGAAGGCTCTGGTATCCCTCAGAGCCTGCCTCTGCAGTCATTCGATAAATGTCCCTATTCCACAGGAGGCGGGGGACACACAGCAAAAGTAAGTGACCCTCCCATAGTGGCAGAGCTAACAGTGGTCCCACTCTCCAGGCTGCCCTGTGTTAGCTGATTTTTGTCACCACGGTTGCCTTCTGTTCTGGCCCCTGGAATCCCTTGGGAAAAGTCTAGTCACTTTCCATGTGCCATCCTCTCTAGTATCTTCTAGAAGCTCAAATCTTTCTCAAGATTTCCTTATTCCCCAGGCAGTCTAAATTCTGAAGGATTTCAGAAAGCTGGGATGAAGAATTTGCACAAAGTCAGTTGATGATGAAAATCTTACTTTGATTTTAGGTTCAGAGTTGTTCGTGTCTACAGTTTTAAACAGAAAATCAAATAAAGCATTCAGGACTTTAGCCTAACCTTATCAGCATTACGCCCTGGCCCCAGCCCTTTCCTCCTGACCCTCTTCTTCCCACTTCATGTAGTAGATGAGTCAGAGTAATTTATTTACCTATTGGCTTTGAATGATTTTTTAAAAATGTTTATTTTTGAGGGAGAGAGTGAGTGCATGTGTGCACAAACAGGGAAGAGGCAGAGAGAGGTGAGAGAATCCCAAGCAGGCTTCATGCTGTCCAGGACCACGCATGCTGTCAATGTGTCATGGGGCTCAATCTCACAAAGCATGAGATCATGACCTGAGCTGAAATCAAGAGTTGGATGGCTTAACTGACTGAGCCACCTAGGTGCCCCTTGGATGATTTATTTGCCAGAATCTTACATTAGATATGATTTCCCAAGATGAATTTTTGCCTCATTTTGATAAATTTTCAGGATGTAGCTGAATTTTTTAATAATAGAAATTTCTGGAAACAACCAGATCACTGGGTAGTTCTTTGGTCTCATTATGTTCTATAGGGAATTTATGTTGTAATCATGCTTTGTTTTGTGGGATTTGATCTGTACCATAGAGTCTGAATTCTTAAGGGACATCTTCCCCTACTTTCATACAAATTGAAGTAAAGCAAAATGGCATAAATGAGGAGACTTTTGTCCATTTGCTCACATCACCATTGGTCAAGTGCATGTGGAGCACTCAGCTCGTCCCTGTGGCGCCACCAGAGAATGGAACAGACCCTATCTTCTGGGAGCACTACTGCCATCCAGAAAGCACTTACTAAACTCAAAAATTGATACGTTTAAAGCCAAGGAGGAGCCAGTAGGATTGAGATGTATTGGAAACTAATGGCAAGATGTAAGGGAAAATGGCGCCTTGCCTGTGGGGGAGAACACTGGGAAATGTAAGACAAGAAAGAGAGACTTTTCAAAATTTTCTTTAAAATTCACATTGCCCAGTGTTTGGTTCAGGAGCCTTACATGAAAACATCAAAAATCCATTTTGTTTATATAGGACTTTGCACCATGCAGGGCCCATGTCCCATTCTCTGGAATTCTCTGCTGCTCACTGGGAAAGACAGGGGACGCTGATGCCTCCTGATCCTGCTCTGGCTCACCTTTAGTCTAGAAGTGGATTTAATTCCTGAGCAAACTGCTCGTGCTCAGTTTCCTCCTCTGTACAATGGGGGCAGCCTGTGAGGATGAGGGAGAAAGTGGCTCAAAGTGCCTGGCACGGTCCTTCCATCTGACATGGAAGCCAGTGGGTGGCAGCTCTTGGTAGATCTATTATGCCCTTTCCTCAGAACCACGTCAGAGATCCTGTAAACTTCTGACAGAATGAAACCTGGAGGCCAGACCCTCCCCCCATTCAGAGGAGCCATTAGATGAAAGGTGGGTGATGTGGCACCACATGTCCGTGTGCTAACCTCACATCCTGGGGGATGTCTGTGTCTGAGCATTTGTGTCTGTGTCCTCCCTTCCGGCTTCCCCTGGCCTCACCTGGCTGCCTGTGCCGATCTTCATTCCTTCACTAGGTTGTGGCGCTGGCCTTCACTTCTCTCCCCAGGACTGACTGCAGGTTCCATGACTGCCCCTACCCCCCAGAGCAGAGCAAGTGCAGCAGGACTGTGGCAGGTGAGACGAAGAGATGCAGCCTCCCACCTATGGGAGAGACCTGCCGGGAGCACCACTGCAAGTGACGGTGCTCCCACCACCGTCACCCTCAGTGGTGGGTCCCACGGTGCTCACCCTCAGTGGTGGGTCCCCACTTCTTCCCAAAGCAGCCTTCTCTTCTTTGAACCTTTTTGTTAACAATTTCTATAAGTTAGGAATTTAGGGTGACCCTGAGATTTTATCTGTGGGCCTGTAGGGTGTTACATGAAGCAAAAGATCATGCCATCGTGTGGAGGTGAGGTCCTGGTTTGGGAGCATGGAACCTGCAGTTGTCTAAGCAAGGTTGGACATAGAGCCACCGTATGAGTTCCCGGTGTGACTGAATTTTGCACTTTGTAGTTTCAAATGAGGTTAATTGATAGCATTCTTAGGTCATGATGCAATAATACCTAAAAGAGTTATGTTGATTCAAATGTATAAAGACTTTCCCATACATGACCTCACTTACCTTTTTGCAGCCCTGTGTGACAGGTCGGTCAGATAGCAAGTGTGATAATTAGACTAGCAAGGTTGGGAAGTATGCTTATGGACTTATAGGTAGCCACCTACTCAAATCTCACTGCCCTGGGGTGTGGGGACAATACCTGGGGTCCAGGGTGGCACGGTCTATTCCCTTATCCTCGGGCTGGAACACTATTCCTTCTATGGATGTGTAGGGATTTTATGGTCCCCACCAGAGTGAACTCCCAAAGCTCCTGATTACAGGCAGTCCACAGAGAATCTGTCTGTGTGCTGCAGATCGCAAATGTATCATCTACTCCAGAGGATTGCATCTGTGCTGTAGGTCAGGGATGTAAGTTTTTCCTGTTGGGAATTTTCCAGGTTAGGTCAAGGTCCACCTGGAGTATAGGCATCCACAGATCCACATTCACTGAAGAGTCCTGGCTGTGTCATTCCTCAGTACTCTCTGTCCCATTTTGCCTTCATCCAAGGACTGAGGAGTTGACGAATCTAAGTCGTAATTTGGAGCAGACCCACCTTATCCTCTGATTATTCTGAATATATATTTTGGGAGTTTGTTAGAATGGCACAAGATGGGGGCATCTGGGTGGCTCGGTCAGTTAAGCATCCAACTCTTGATTTTGGCTCAGGTTATGATCTCACGTATTTTGAGTTTGAGCCCTGTGTTGGGCTCTGTGCTGACCGTGTGGAGCCTTGCTTGGGATTCTCTCTCTCTCTCTCTCTCTCTCTCTCTCTCGCTTAGGATTCTGTCTCCCTCTCTCTCTGTCTCTGTCTCCCTGCCTCTCCCCGGCTCTCTCTCTCTCAAAAATGAATAAACATTTAAAAAAATGGCATGAGATGTTGGAGAACCATCCGTGATGTGATGGGGTGGAAAGTGCCAGGAAACAGAGTTTGGGCAGTGGCCTTTGTCATGCTGCATCTGAGTGTTTGGGGCTTAGGGTTCCTAATCTCCATGTTGTCACTGGGGTCGGAAGTCACCTTCCTGACCTCCATGGGATGGTTCGATGCACGGTGTAATCTTTTTTTTTTTTTTAACGTTTATTTATTTTTGAGACAGAGAGAGACAGAGCATGAACGGGGGGAGGGTCAGAGAGAGAGGGAGACACAGAATCAGAAGCAGGCTCCAGGCTCCGAGCTGTCAGCACAGAGCCCAACGCGGGGCTCAAACTTGTGAACTGCGAGATCATGACCTGAGCTGAAGTCGGACACTTAACCGACTGAGCCACCCAGGCGCCCCAATGCACGGTGTAATCT
This sequence comes from Panthera tigris, assembly GCF_018350195.1. Classification (NCBI taxonomy): domain Eukaryota; kingdom Metazoa; phylum Chordata; class Mammalia; order Carnivora; family Felidae; genus Panthera; species Panthera tigris. The sequence continues at coordinate 91,174,430 of NC_056660.1, read as the reverse complement.
TGGCAGCCACCATGATTTTATCTGTGGCTATGCTGAGGGAGGTACCAGGGTCCTTACTGAGCAGCGCCTGGAACTCATGTGTCCCACATCTCTCTAGCATTACCTGTACCAGTTGTAAAATGATCTTGGTCTCATTGACAACATTCCTTCTCTGGTTATGTGATTTATTCAGTGTTTATTGGACACCTGCTATATGACAGGGACTGTTCCAGGCTCTACAGGAGAGAGAAGTGGAAAAGGTGTAGGCCTGTGTTCACTCTGCTTTCCCTCTAGTTGGGGAGAGGGCACAGCTTCCCACACATAAATGATTGGAATACAACATAAAATCAACCCTGGCCTCATGTCATGTCTCTGCCTACAATTTTAGGAAACTGCTCTTTGTACCAAATTCTTTTTTTTTAAGTTTTTATTTATTTAGTTTGAAAGATGGAGAGAGAACAAATGGGAAGGGCAGAGAGAGAGAGGGGGACAGAGGATCTGAAGCAGGCTCTGTGCTGATAGCAGAAAGCCCAATGTGGGGCTTGAATTCACGAACTGAACTGTGAGATCATGACCTGAGGCAAAGTAGGGCGATAAACTGACTGAGCCACCCCGGCGCCCCTCTACCAAATTCTGAAAGGTATGAAATGGCAGGTCGTATATGAGCATCAGTTATGGGAAGTCTGTATTGTGCTCACATAACTTGGCTCAAAAGTGATTTGTCTATATGCAAAGACCTAGGAAAGAACAAAAATGGTCTGACATCTTACTTGGCAAATATAACAAGAAACAAAGTCAGGGATGTGCCTATATATCACTCATATCTCGCATTTAAGAATTATAAGGAGCCCAAACCAGTAGTTTCTGTCAACATGGTATGTCTGAAGTTTCTAGCAAATAAAAGATGGCCTGATTTGAAAATGGGTCTGGCAAGACCCTGGTTGCCTCTGCATGGCTGACACGTGAAAAGTTCTAGATAACCAGACTTATTAGGAGTTAGAGTTCATCAACTCGACAAAAACCATCTCTCCTCTGACAAAAGGTAAATATGACAAAAGGTCAGGGTCTGGAACAAGGTCGTCTGCTAAAGGCTGATTGACATTGTGAAAGACAAAGTCCATGTGAAGCTTAGCTTCTGGCCTCAAGCACAGGGCAACGAGATGCTACAGGCAGGACAGTGACAATCTTTATGAGGTTGCAATACCCAGGGAAAGGCTTCAGCTCATAAGAGCTGAATGCTTTTAACCAGGCTCTCGTGGAAGGCTCCCTAGGCTGGCATAGCCTTGGAGTAGACACTTTGAAGCACAAAGTTGGAGGGAGATGACTCCATGACGCTGGAAAACATCTCATTGCAATGGCTGTGGAATCAATGCCCTGGGGAGAGCAGTGTCTGGGGAAATGCGCTGAAAAGAGGGATGTGCCTCTCTTTCAACATTCACAGAGCTGAAGGCCAACTTTTCTCTGCAAGTTGTTTCAATTGCTTGCAAAGAGCTGGCCCCTAGCGGCTAATTAGTACTGGATGGAAGTTGCCTGTGAGGAATGGGTGGTGTCTGTTGGGAGTCCCAGCTGCAGAGAGGAGGCCCTGGAGGGTGAATTCCCAGACATAGTCCTGATTTCCTGACTGCACCCGGGGAGGCCTCTGCCAGCCTGGTCCTGCTCTGTTCTTGTGGGATTGGGCACTAGAGACCCCCAGGATGCTGAGCATTAATTTATGATCAGTTCCTGTCCTGTGAGTGCTTCATGTGCAGGAAACCACAACCAGAAATGACTCACCAATTCTCACCACAGAGCCTGCAGCAAATCTCAACACACATGTTTGTTTCTTCAGTTCGGCTCATTATAAGTTATAATTACAAGTAGGAGCCCAAAATCTTCTTTGTATCCACTCATGTGCCCAATTCAGGATACCTTGATTTTTTAATTTTTTTATTTTTTTTCCTCTGATTTTTTCTATTGCGGTAAAATACACATAACCTAAAATTTACCATGTTAACCATTTTTAAGTATACAGTTCAGTGGAATTAAATACATTCATTATGCTGTGCAGTCATCACCACTGTCCATCTCCGTAATGCTTTTAACTTTGTTAAACTGAAACTCTGTACCCATTAAACACTAACTCCCCATTTCCCCTAGCCCTGGTAGTCACCATTCTACTTTCTGTCTCTATGATTTTGATTTCTCTAAGTCTTTCATAAAAGTGAGATCATATAGTACTTGTCTTTTTGTGACTGGCTTCCTAGCCTAATGTCCTCAAGGTTCATCCATGTTGTAGCATGTGTCAGAATGTTCTTCCTTTTTAAGTCTGAATAATATTCCATTGCATACACACACACACACACACACACACACACACAAAGATATATACACATATATGTAATATTTTGCCTATCCATTCATCTTTTGGTGGACGCTTGCATTGCTTCCACAATTTAGCTGAATAATCCTGCTGTGAACACAAGTGTACAAGTATCTCTCTGAGTCCTTGTTTTCAAATCTTTGGGGTAAATACCCAGAAGTAGAATTCCTGAATGATATGGTAATTCTGTTTTTAATTTTTTGAAGAATCATCACACTGTTTTCTATAGTGGCTGCACCATTTTCCCTTTCCATCAACAGTGCACAAATGCTCCATTTTTCTCCATATTCTTTTTTTTAATGTTTATTTTTGAGAGAGAGAGAGCATAAGCAGGGGAGGGGCAGAGAGAAAGACACAGAATCTGAAGCAGACTCCAGGCTCTAAGCTGTCAGCACAGACCCTGATGTGGGGCTCAAACCCACGAATCGTGAGATCATCACCTGAGCTGAAGTCAGATGCTTAACCCACTGAGCCACCCAGGCAGCCCTCTCCATATTCAATGTGTTTAAAAGTTTTTTTTTTTTTGCATCATAGCCATCCTAATGGGTGTAAAGTGGTATCTTGTAATTTTTGTTTCCTTGATGATTAGTGATGTTGAGAATTTTTTCAGGTGCTTATTAACCATTTGTACATGTTCTTTGTGTTGCAGGACTTTTTTTTTTTTACCTCAATACCTGGGATCCGGTGTCTCACAGCTTCAAAGAATGAAGAGGTGGACACAAAATGAGCAGCAGGCAAAAGTTTAGAATATAAGATCAGAAAGTAAGAATAGTATGAAACCTCTCTTTACAGAGAGGGGACATTCGAAGATGAATGCCCGAAGACTATAAGCAAGCGTCCTTGTTTTATAAGATTCTGGTCACCCCCCACCTTCTCTTCCCCTTCGTTCCTTCTCAGGTCCTATCCTTCTTGGATAGATAGCTCTAGGTGCTGGATTGTCCATTCCTGATTGGCTCATTTTCATTGTATGAGGAGTGGTCTAGGCCATACCAGTCCTCGTGGGCTATACATTTTATGGTTACTTACTTTTAGTTAAGTTTTTAGTCAGATTCCTGAGGGAAACCCGAGAGGGAGGAGGTGGGGTCTGTTACATTCTTAAGAGGAACCTTACACCTGAGAGGGTTTGCTGTGGTCAGACACTCCCAGCACTGTTCCAGAATAGGTGTTTTTCCCCACCCAGGGATCTGAGGTCCGAACCTTTTCCTTTGTGCCTACTGAATCCTATCTCCTCCTATCATATTTGGAGAAATATCTATTCAAGTCGTCTGCCCATTTTTGAATGGAATTGTGGGGCTGGTTTTCTCCCAGGGCTTTCAGGGGAGCAGCTGGTGTGTGTATGTGGGGGCTGTTTCTCCCCTACCCCATAGTCCTCAGAGCCAGTCCTCAGTCCTTTGCACCTAACATGAATTCAAACTGTCCTCGTCTCATCCTGGCCCTTTCACATAGCAGTTCTGTTTCCTCCTCTAGGACCAGGGGTGGAATAGCTTATGAAGCCAACCTGTAGGTTCTAGGATGGCACTCCCCGGTGCTGAACATCACCTGCCCTGCCCCCCCTGCCATGTCTCTGGGCTTCATGCTGGGGTGCTGGGCAGCAGGAGGGAAGCCAGCTGCTGGTGATCGCTGTTGTGGGCAGCCATATATAAAGTCATATGCAGATGGCCTACCTCACTCTTTCCAGGAGTTGAAAGGATCTGATGATAATGGTGTTTATTGATGTGCATTGAGTAGGCTGGAATTGGTCTGTATTGCTAGCCCAGCTTCTGTTGATAAAGGTGCAGTGTTGTGATTTATAGTAAGAAATATATATTTGGGGGTGCCTGGGTGGATTGCTCAGTCGGTTAATCATCCAATTCTTGGTTTCTGCTGCGGTCATGATCTCACAGTACATGGGATTGAGCCCTATGTCAGGCTCTGTATAGACAGCGCAGAGCCTGCTTGGGATTCTCTCTAGACCTCTCTCTCTGTCTCTGTCTCTCTCAAAATAAAGAAATAAACTTAAAAATATATATACTGTCTATATTTGGTCTTTATTCCTATTCCTGGCATAGAGCTCTTAAAACCCTTGGAATTTCCTATGAGGAGGGAGCTATAAAGATGCCTTTTGTTAAGCTAACAAGGTGACTTTGGGAAAGCATTTAAGGATGGGGTGGTGGTTACCATTACTATGTAATGAAGCCACCCTAAAAACCCAAAGGGAGGGGCGCCTGGGTGGCTCAGTCGGTTGGGCGTCTGACTTCAGCTCAGGTCATGATCTCACAGTCCGTGAGTTTGAGCCCCGCGTTGTGCTCTGTGCTGACCACTCAGAGCCTGGAGCCTGTTTCAGATTCTGTGTCTCCCTCTCTCTCTGACCCTCCCCGTTCATGCTCTGTCTCTCTCTGTCTCAAAAATAAATAAACGTAAAAAAACGGTTAAAGTCTTCTAAAAAAAAAACCCAAAGGGATGAGTTTTGGAGAGCTCCCAGGTTGGTGAACACGTGGAGGTATGGGGAGAGTGGCCTACTCAGAGAGTGGCCCCATACCCTGCCCCCTGCATCTGTCAACCCAAATAAAGAGGTGAACTGAGACAAGCTCGAATCACCAGAAATTGAGTTCATTCAGGATAGTGGAGGACTTGGAATTCAGGAAATGCAAGCTGCAGGTAAGTCTGTTGAGGGTTTGGGGTGGACCATATTTATGGGAAAGGCGTACAAAGAAGGGGAATCCAGTCAGAGTCCAACCGGTAAGTTTACCCGCTTGAGGACAGGCAGACATTCTTGGAGACTGATATGCATCAGTCAAGGAGATCAGTTTCAGTCTTCTGTTAATCAGGCGTTTATGGGAAATCAGTCTCTCAGTTAAACGTTGTCATCCTGAGGACACGTGTGTGAGATTCTCCATGTCATAGTGATGAAATTTGAAGTGGGGTTTGTGAGCAAACGGCTAAGAAAAAATTCTTGAGATATCTTTGGTGCAAAAAACAGATTAAAAAGTTTTTTTAAATGTTTATTTATATTTTGAGAGAGAGAAACAGAGTGTGAGGTGGGGGAGGGGCAGAGAGAGAGGGAGACACAGATTCCAAAGCAGGCTCCAGGCACTGAGCTGTCAGCACAGAGCCCGATGTGGGGTTCGAACTCATGAGCCACGAGATCATGACTTGAGCCAAAGTCAGACGCTCAACTGACTGAGCCACCCAGGTGCTCTCCTAAAAGATTTTATTAAAGCACAGGAACAGGCCCTGTGGGCAGGAAGAGCTACACTTGGGATTGTGAGGAGCAACTTATTATATACTTTTAAGTTTGTGGAGGGAGCGGGGATAGAGATAAAGTTAGTTTCCGAGGAATTTCTGGATGCCGAATGCAGGGTCTCACAGGATTTAGCCACTATCAAGATAAGGTTGCTTTTAGTTTTTAAGGAAGTATAAGTATCAAGATGTTAAGGCAACCACAGACCATCTTGGGGAGTGTTAGGTGCTGCAGGTCTCTGACATCTATCAATGGGCTGCAAGCTGTAAGGGAATTTAATTTAAACTACATTTTTCTTGGCTTTGTTTCCCTCACCAGTGGCCTCCTGTTTCCTTTTAATTTTTTAAGTGTATTTATTTATTTTTGAGAGAGAGAACACAAGTGACAGAGGGGCAGAGAGAGAGGGAGGATTCACAGAATCTGAAGCAAGCTTCAGGCTCTGAACTGCCAGCACAGAGCCCCATGTGGGGCTTGAACTCACAAACTGCGAGATCATGACCTGAGCTGAAGTCAGACTGTCAACTGAGTGAGCCACCCAGGTGCCCTGCCTCCTGTTTCCTTTTAGACTGACATGCTTTCACATAGCTCTTCCATATTTGGCAGTTCCTGAGTTCTAACCCATCACAATAAACTGGTAACCTACTAAGTAAAATGTGTCTCTCAGTTCTGTGAGCCACTCTGGCAAATTAACAGAACCTGAGGAGGGCGTCATTGGAACCTCCCATTTAAAGCAGTCAGTTAGAAGCACAGGTAACAACCTGGATTCATTGCTGGTGTCTGAAGCAGTCTTGTAGGACTGGGCCCTTAACCGGTGGGATCTGATGCTACCTCCAGGGAGAAAGTGTCAGAATCGAGTTGAATTGTAGAACATCCAGCCGGTGTCGGAGAATTGCTTAGTTTAGGGATAAAACCGCACACTGGAATTGGGTTCAGAGTTTGTAAAGGGGCAGGCCCATTCCACTCTGGCTTGGCTAAGTTGCCCATCACCTCTGTTAAGGTAGGTGGCTTGTCAGTTATTTCCTGAGCAATTTTGACATGTTATGTCGTGAACACTGTGTAAACCCAGTGAAGAGCATAGATTGGCCTCTGATTTGCAGAAGCTGTGAAAGAGGTGGTGGACATGGAAGTGATGGAAAGAGAGAGAACCTTGTATCTGCAGATGGTTCCGTGTCTCCCTCTAGCTCCCTCCAGCTGCATGTTCGTTACCATCTCACTGTGTTGTCCTCCCCATGTCTCCTCGGCCTTCTGTGTTGCCTCAGTTTTCTGTCTTTATAGTTTTAATTAAAAAAGTTTTTTTTAATGTTTATTTATTTTTGAGAGAGAGAGAGAGAGGGACAGAGCATAAGTTGGGAGAGGGGCAGACAGAGAGGGAGACAGAATCTGAAGCAGGCTTCAAGCTTTGAGCTGTTAGCACAGAGCCCGACAGGGGCTCGAACTCACGAGCCATGAGATCATGACCTGAGCTGAAGTCAGACGCTTAACTGACTGAGCCACCCAGGTGCCCCATTTATAGTATTAATTTAATTTGATATGTGTACCTGTTGATTTAATATATATATTAAGTATATACTTAATACATATATTCTTCTAATATTTAACATATTTAATTAAATATTAATTATTTAAATATATCAATTTATTCAATAAAATTAATTGTATTTATTATTTACATAAGTGAATTATTGTATACTATTAATAATTTACTGTTTTTATATTTATAAATATTGTCTTTATTATGACATAAAATATTTGTATTTTATATTTTAATGTAATTATTATACAATATATTATATAACATATAATATATAAATACACAACTTATTTATTATTAAAATATTATAATAAATACATAAACAATTAATATTAATTATGCATATATAAATTCCCCTAACATTTGTTAGAAGCATAGCTGAATGGTGAAGACCATACATTCTAACCTTATACTCCCAGGGTTCATTCAACTCCCATCTTCTCCAGTTATTGAATATATTATAGTGGGTAGCTCTTTTTTTAATTTTTAAAAAGTGTTTATTTATTTTTGATAGAGAGACACAGAACATGAGTGGGGAGAGACAGAGAGAGAGGGAGACACAGAATCAGAAGCATGCTCCAGGCTCCAAGCTGTCAGCACAGAGCCCAACGCGGGACTCAAACTCATGAACCGTGATATCATGACCTGAGCTGGAGTCAAATGCTTAACCAACTGAACCACCCAGGTGCCCCACAGTGGGTACCTCTTAATTACTGAATTTCTTTGTGTTTCAGTTTACTCCTCTGTAACATGGAGATGACAATACTTCCCACTGGTAGTAGTTGTAAGGATTAAGTGTTTTAATGTATATATAGGAACTTAGAACTGTCCCTGGCATGTAAGTTCTCTGTGTTTGTTGTTTTCTTTACATGTACAGTATCCCATCTCCAGGTATAATCTATATTACAATTTTTATTATTTTCACTATTTTCTCTATCTTAATGAAAAGGATGTGCCCTAGGATGACAGTTCAGTTTGCATGTTAACAGAGGGGAGAGGGAAACATGTTACCACAGGCCCCCATTCTCCTAGAGTAGGAAGGTGGAGGAGAAAAAAGGAACAACAAATCTGGTACCCAGCACTTAGGAGAGGCTTCCAAGTCCAACCAACATGGTAAAAATTTTGGAACATAATTAGAGTATGTGATCAGTTCTCTGTAAAAGACAGTTCAAAACTTCTGGTAGATTGATTACTCATTTTCTGGTGCAGGTGCCATTTCTGAGGTATGGGAAAGGCAGAGGGAGGTTTCACAATTGACCTTGAAGGAGTTCAAGAGTGAGTCTACCCAGAATGTACCACACTTTGGCATATAGACTATTGTGAACTGAACATAACTGAGACCCTATGGGCTCAAGAGAAAATTTTGTCCCTCCCTTAACTATTTAGAAGAATCCAAATTGGGGTCTTTGCCCAAATTAGAGTTATTATAGGAGATAAATTTTATCTGAATGAACTGCCTATATGACAGGGCAAAAATCTAATTACCAAACATCTGTTCTTTTTATTGCCCTGTGAATTATTCTTCTCCCCTTTGAAGTCCCGGGCTCCTATTCCGTTCTTAGCTCAGGATGGCATATATACCTCATTTTTCCTTTCTGCTTTAGAACCTCTCATGTAAGTGGAATTCCTGTACATGTGAAATTGAATTTTATTTTCTCCTGTTCATCTGTTTCATGCCAATTTAATTCTTATGCCAGCTGCAAGAACCTTTGAAAGTTATAGGAAAACTTTTCCTCCCAACAACCTTGATTTGAAGGCACAAATAGAAAACCAGGGCAAATAGAGGAGTCTACATGTCCGTGTTCCTCCCCTTGACCCCCATTCCACCATGGTTGCACCATGGACTGTGATTAATGCAATTATGTGCTCCCAGATTCCCAAAATGAAAAAAGGGGAGTATTCTCAATTGGGTTGAATTGGATTAAAAGGCATATGTGGGGCGCCTGGGTGGCGCAGTCGGTTAAGCGTCCGACTTCAGCCAGGTCACGATCTCACGGTCCGTGAGTTCGAGCCCCGCGTCAGGCTCTGGGCTGATGGCTCAGAGCCTGGAGCCTGTTTCCGATTCTGTGTCTCCCTCTCTCTCTGTCCCTCCCCCGTTCATGCTCTGTCTCTCTCTGTCCCAAAAAATAAAATAAACGTTGAAAAAAAAATTAAAAAAAAAAATAAAAATAAAAGGCATATGTCTGTAGGTTGAGAAAATGATAAGAGATGAGACTATAGAAACAGAGTGGAAATCATGATTTCTAAAAGCTCGTGTCTTGAAGAGAATGAGAACAAATATGATAGCAAATAGAAACTTATTATTTTCAAGATAGGAGAGATATGTCCATGTTCATAACAGTGAAATAATACTGAAAGGAGGAAGGCAGTGAGGTGGAAGAGGCTCCAGAGTCAGGAGAGGTTATGGCTGGCACAGCCAGATCAGTGGGATGCCAGGATGAAATGAGATACAAGGTGTCTAGAGAGGAAGAGCAGTGCTTCTGTCCTTTAATGCAAAGATGTCATATGAGGGGTGCCTGGGTGGCTCAGTCAGTTAAGCATTTGACTTTGGCTCAGGTCACCATCTTGCAGTTCATGAGTTCAGGCCCCACGTCGGGTTCTGTGCTGACAGCTCAGGGCCTGGAGTCTGCTTTGGATCCTGTGTCTCACTCTCTCTGCCCCTCCCCCACTCATGCTCTGTCTCTGTCATTGTCTCTCTCTCAGAAATAAAATAAACATTAAAAAATTAAAAAAAAAAAGAAAGATGCCATTTGAGAGCACACTCAGGGAAATCTTTGTAGATAAGAGGATGTGGAAGGAATTCTTTCCATGAGCATATGTGTTCTTAACAAAGTTAGGATCAAGTGATGTGCTGAAAGGGTGGGGAGGCAGAAGGTGAAGGGTCTGAGGAAGGTAATGAAGGTTTCAAAAAACCGAAGTGAAGTTTACTGTGTGTCTGTAGAAGGCATTTTGAGGGCTGGGCAGGTGCTAGGGAACTGGCATTTTGACCGGTGTGTGGTGAATTGCTCCAGCAGCAATGGGCATCTCAAAATAAAATAGAGGAAAAATGCAGAGTCATCTGGAATCAGGGCAGGATTCTGCAGGGATGTCGGGACGTTGTAGGAAGTTAGTGAGTAATCCTCCAGTTTTCTCTTCTGAGAGATGATCAGTATAAACAGGGAGCAATACATAGATTGATGGCTTTTCTTTTTGTCACTACTCCTCTAATCCATCTTCCTCTTCAATCGACGACAGCTCCACTGTTGAATTATACTGTGCACTCATCTGTGCATTCGTCAGCTCACGAATGTTTCTCTTTTTACTTGAGTGTCCCGGCTCCTACTGCTTCGATCTCTTGCAACCAGCCTATGGTATGTTTGGGGGTGTAAGGGAGGAAGAAGCCGATTTTAGATCTAAGTCATATACTCTACCCCAGTTTACTGGAGAGTTTCTTCTTCTCCTCCCCCTCCTCCACGCCTCCTCCTCCCCCTCTTCTACCTCTTCCTCCCCCACTTCGTGTTTTTGTTTGTTTGTTTGTTTGTTTTTTGTTTTGCTTTTTTTTGGGGGGGGAGAGTTTTTTTCTTTGTGGTTTGGAGCACAAACATCCTTAATGGTAAAAATGTTATTTTTCTTTTCTTTCTCATTGCACGTTCCTCATGTGTGATCTAGACCCTGAACTTCTCTCATCTTTTTTTTTGTTTGTTTAATGTTTATTTATTCTGAGACAGAGAGTTAGAGTGAGAGAGAACCCCAAGCAGCGTCCACACTGAGTACGGAGCCCCACGTGGGGCACGATCCACGAACCGTGAGATAATGACCTGGGCTGAAATCAACAGTCGGATGCTTAACTGACCACACTACCCAGGTGCCCCTGAACTTCTCTCTTCTTTACTCCATAATCTTTCCTCAGAAACTCTGTTGTCAGGTTGAACGTGATCACCATACTGAAGGCTGCTTCCATTTATAAAATTCCTTCTTTTATTCATATAAACCTACTTACTGAGTACAAACTACACGCCAGTCTCACTGATTGCCAGATGCGCAATGATGAGTGGAAGAAACATGGTCCCTACTCATATGCGCCTCCCACATTCTGGCTTTGCAGGTGAGATAACACATGTTCCTGGGTGGGGGTGATCAGGGAGCTGAGTGGGGATTCTGCTTGCAAATGAGACCCAGGAGGATGCCTCTGATGATACAGGAGCACCATACCAGTAGGCAGTGAATGTAGGACTCAGTGTCTGAGGGCAGGTACAACACAAAACACAACATCATAAGCTTACCTAAAGGATGTTTCCCAGTTCAGAAAATAAGATTCCATCATCAGGAGAGACTCAAGCATACATTTAAAAGTCAAGGGTCTTGGGGAGCCTGGGTGGCTCAGTCAGTTAAGTGTCTGACTACGGCTCAGGTCATGATCTCACAGTTGGTGAGTTCGAGCCTGGTGTTGGACAGCTTGGAGCCTGGATCCTGTTTTGGATTCTGTGTCTCCCTCTCTCTGCCCCTCCCCTGCTCACACTCTGTCTTTCTCTCTCTCAAAAAATAAACAAACATTAAAAAAAAATAAAAAATAAATAAAATAAAAGTCAAAGGTCTTCACTGCTCTGCAAGGATCAAGAGATGAGCAGCAGTGGGGGATAGGAATGGCTGTTATGTACCCCCATCAACTAGGCACTAATTCTTCCGAGAGTCTTACAAATATTAACTAATTTCATTCTCTCAAATCTCCACGTGTCAAAGTCCTATTATTATCCCCATTTTACAGATGAGGAGACAAAGGCACGCTGAAATTATGAGACGTGATAAGGGCAGGCATGTGATCCACACAGCAGCAGAAGGCTTCAGAACCCACATTCCTCACCATTCCCCCTGTCCTGTCCCCTTCTGCCTCCCACACCACACCAGCACCTCTCAGACCCCCTGTACATTATGGTTTCAGATGAGTGCATGAAGGTAGTCCATTGAAGAAACATTGCTACAAATATCCGTTCAAGGATGGAAACATTCTAAAACTCATGGTAAAAAGCACATAATGTAAATTTTACCATCATAACTACTTTTAAGTGTGATGTTAAGTAGTATTGGATACATTCACCCTGTTGTACACCCATCACCACTAGCCATCTCCAGAATTCTCTTCATCTTACAAAACTGAAACTTTATATCTTTAAAAAAAATTTTTTTAAATGTTTATTTATTTTTGAGACAGAGAGAGACAGAGCATGAACAGGGGAGGGCCAGAGAGAGAGGGAGACACAGAATCCGAAGCAGGCTCCAGGCTCTGAGCGGTCAGCACAGAGCCCCACGCGGGGCTTGAACTCATGGACTGTGAGATCATGACCTGAGCCGAAGTCGGCTGCTTAACTGACTGAGCCACCAAGGCGCCCCGAAACTTTATATCTTAAACAGTAAATCCCCATCCCCCCACCTCCAGCCTTGGGCAACCTCCATTCTACTTTCTGTCTATGAATTTGACTGCCCTAGGTAATCTCATGTAAGTGGAATCATACCGTATTTGTCTTTTTGTGACTGGCTTATTTCACTTAGTGTAATGTCCTCAAGGTTCTTCCATATTCTAGCATGTGTCAGAATTGCCTTCTTTTAAAAAAATGTTTATTTATTTTGAGAGAGAGAGAGTGAGCGAGTGAGCATATGCATGAGTGGGGAGGGGCAGAGGGAGAGAGAGAATCCCAAGCAGGATTTGTGCCTTTAGCACAGAGCCCCATATGGGGCTTGATCTCACAAACTGTGAGATCATGACCTGAGTCGAAATCAAGAGTCAGAGCCCAACCAACTGAGCCACCGAGGCGCCCCAGAATTACCTTCTTTTTAAGGTGAATAATGCTCCGTTGTATACCACATTTTGTTTATCCATTCATCCACCTTCGGCACTGTGAATAATTCTGCTGTGGACACGGGTGTATAAATATCTCTTTGAGACCCTGCTTTCAATCCTCAGATATATTCTCAGGAGTGGAATTGCTGGATCATATGGTAATTCTGTATTTAATTTTTTGAGAAATCACCATGCTGCTTCCATAGGGGCTCTCATATCCTACATTCCCACCAACAGTACATAAGCATTCTAATAAGTGGAATTAAAAAAAATTTTTTTACTGTTTATTTCTGAGAGAGAGAGAGACAAAGCATGAGCGGGGGAGGGGCAGAGAGACAGGGAGACACAGAATCAGAAGCAGGCTCCAGGCTCTGAGCTGTCAGCATAGAGCCCAACGCGGGGCTCGAACTCACGAACTGTGAGATCATGACCTGAGCTGAAGTCGGACACTTCACTGACTGAGCCACTAATAAGTGGAGTTTTTAATTCTCCATTTCAGTCACTGTGTAAGTTCCATCCTATGGCCTAGTATTTGCTGAAATAGTTAAAGGCCCTGCCTAGTTCATGGTGGTGTTTGGAAGCTTATTGAGGACATATGAACGCTTGGAAGTGAGGTTGCAATATCAAGAGAATTAAGTGGACCCATCTGCACATAAAGGTACTGGGGAGGCTGTTGCCTACGTTAGAGACCCCCTGAACTATGGCCATGAGATCTGCTCCAATTATAAGTTACAGTTCCTTGAAAATCCTCTCCTTTCCCTGCAGGTCGCTTCACAAACACTTCCAGCAGGTCCTGGCTCTAGAATTTGCTGTGGAGGTTGTCAACTGGGGCCCTGATCTTTGCCCAGCAATGTCTACCACAGTGATGAGAAGACTCTGGAAAGCTTTGTGAGGTGGCGGTTTGGAAGGGATGGGACGTCAGATTACAGCTGTCAGAGGCAGACCATGAGTCTGGATCTGTTACTGTAGGTGCCATCTTGCCCCCTCTGTCCAGATGGGGCACTTCTTGAGCTCTACAAGTTTCCCCAGGTGATATGGCATTCACGGACTCCCTTAGGCATGTGTTGTGGTAGAGAGACCTGGGATGCCAGAAAATTCTGTACCTCAGCATTTGACTTTCAGGAAGAAAGGAAGGGTGATTATTCACCTTAGGCTGGTTATATTGCTGTCCTCTTTTGAACCTAGCAATATCTAGTTTGAAATGCATGAATTTCACAATATTTTAAATCTATTTATAGTAAGGGCCAAGAAGGATTTTTTAAAATTTTATTGCAATAATTATCTCATTGCAATTAATTTCTACTTATTTAAAACCTAAAATGTCTCTTATTTGTTTCCATTTGTTTCTCTGAATTGTTTCCATTCAGATCAACTATGGCCCCTTCGATCTCACTTTGAGTGACAAAGTCCAGTACCTATCCCCTTATCCGATGGCCCCCAAAGATGACTCCTTGCCCCAGGCCATGGGCCAACTGATGCTACATTTTGGATGGACCTGGGTGGGACTTGCTGCTTCAGATTATATGCGAGGTGAATTGTTTCTCTGATTGGAGAGGAGAAATGGTCAAGAAAGGGATCTGTGTTGCTTTTTCAGAGACTATCTCTCTCAGTGAGAAATACCACAAAGAAGCCTTTGATAATCCATTGATCAGAGTAGCATAACCAACAGCTACAGTGGTTGTCATTCATACAGATACAGATTCCCTGGTGACCATGAGACCTCCATGGCCCAGGATGCAAGAATAGCAAAGGTGTGGATCATCTCCCCTTACTGGGATGTTATTCTGAGGCCCATGTTTCAGAATGGTTATGGTTTTTATGGGTCTGTGATATTTTCTCATCAAAGAAGAGATCATCCTGAATTTGGGACATTCCTCAGGAGAGTCCAATCTTCTACCTACCCAGGGAACATTTTTCATAAGAGTTTCTGGCACTCAGCTTTTGAGTGCTCAGAGGTTGGTGGTACCACTGGAACAATACAAATGATCCCAGAATGCTTTTTGGACATGCTTCCCCTACAGTATTTTGAAGTGACCATGTCTGCACATAGTTACATTGTCTACAGTGCTGTGCATGCTGTGGCCTGGGCTCTGCCTGGCATGTTCCTGATCAGATCAGAAGCAGGATCAATAGAAGGCATAGCCCCTGTGGTGTCTAATCTCTGGAAGATAAGATTTCCTCTGAAAGGTAAGACCTCAGGAACCAGAGCTATTTGGCTTAGAACTGTATAGTTTCTTGGTAGTTCATGACTTTTATTGTGGTAAAATACACATGACATAACATTTACCATTTGAACCATTTTTAAGTGTATAGTTCAGTAATATTAACATTTGCATTGTTACCCAGATAGCGTGGCCAAGTGGTCTAATTACATTATCATTGTTGTACAACCATCCATCCATCTCCAGAACTTTTCATCTTCGTCTCAAACTCCATAGCCATTAAACAACAACTCTCCATTGCTCTTTCTTCTTCCAGCCCCTGGCAACCACCATTATACTTTTTGGCTATATGAATTTAGCTACTTTCGTACCTCATAGAAATGGAATAATACAATATTTTTCCTTTGGTGACTGACTTATTTCACTTTGTCTTTAAGGTTCATCCATGTTGTAGCATGTGTCAGAATGGTATTTTGAAGGTTGACTAATACTCCGTTGTATGGATAGAACACGTTGTGTTTATCCATGCATCCACTGATAGGACGCTTGCGTTTCTTTCACCTTTTGACTACTGTAACTAATGCTACTACAAACATGGGTGTTTAATTTTCTTTTAGAGTCCCTACTTTTAATTCTTTTGGGTATATGCCCATAAGTGAAATTGGTAGTTAAAATGGTAATTTATATTTAATTTTTTGAGGAACCACTCTACCATTTTCCATAGGAACCATTCCATTTTTCAAGGCATCTGCACCATTTAACATTCTACCAGCAGTTAAACAAGAGTTTTAATTTCTCCACATCCTCACCAACAATTGCTATTTTGCTTTTTTTGTTTCTGTTTTTGGTAACAGCCATCCATAGGAGTCAGAGTTGTCCAGAATGACAGGACCAACTGAACATATACATAAAGAGAGATTTATTGCACATAAAGATATTTAATTAAAGGATATGATCCCACAATCAGCCATCTACAGGATGGAGATCTGGGAAAGCCAGTGGTGTAATTCAGAGAACCAGAGGGCTGATGATGTAAGTCCCAGTCTGAGGAAAGGAGAAGACTAACGTCTTAGATCAAGCACTCAGGCAGAGTGAGTAGGTTCTCCCTTCCTCTACTTTTTGTTCTATTCAGGCCCTCAATGAGTTAGATGATGCCCATCCCCAAAGAGTCACACTCTTTACTGATTGAACCAGCCAGGTGCCCATGTTAGGTTTTTGATTACTGATTCAATATCCTTACAAGTTATAGGTCTATTCTGATTCTCTGTTTCTTCATGATTCAGTCTTGGTAGTTTGTGTGTTTGTAGTTCATTTTGAAAGCATTTGAATTTTTTTCCAATATTAATCCATATAGTTATTGCCAGTGGACTTGAATTCTCTAAAGGCCCGAGGACAGTGATTTTAGCATACTTGTTCTCAAGGTGGGGCAGTTTTGTCCCCTAGGACCCCTTTGGAAATGTATAGAGATATGTTTGGTTGTCACAACTCTGTAAAGTGTGCCACTTGAGTCTAGTGGGTAAAGGCTGAGGATGGTCCAACCATCTTCTAGTTCACAGGAGAAATGTTAATAGTGGCGAGATTGAGAGGCTCTGTTTAAGTGGACACTTATATCATTGTCTTAACGAGCAACATCTTACCCTATCCACACAGGTAGAGTAGGACTCAGGTTTTTTACAATATGGCTTCATAAATAGCCATAGTTGCTTAGTGCAGGGGAATATAACTCACCAATCTGGGTTAAGCGAACGACTCAAAATTTCAAAATAGAATGAAGAGATTCAGCCAGACTGGCTGACATCTGGAACAGTTCATAAAAAATCCAGCATATTCCCATTTGCTGGGGAAGCAAAGGAAATGACCCTACAGTATGAAAGAATAAAGAAGATATACAGAGAAGACGGGAGATGAGAAATAGATAATTCTGATAACAGTGGAGTCCTAGTTTTGGTTTCTTCTTAACTCTTGCTTATATACTTTGGATCTGGGAGAGACCCTGTTAAACATAAAATAAGGCCCCCTTTTTGCTTAAGTTGGTTCAAGTGAGTTTCTGTTACTTGTAACAAAAGTGCCCTAATAGTGGTGAAGATTAAAAAAAAAAAAGCAACAGATTGGAAAACAGATTCAGTTAATTAATTTATCCAGCAAATATTTAGTGATCACCTGCTTTGTGCCAGAGCAGTATTATAAGAACTAATGATATAGCAGCAAATAAGCAAAACAAAAATCTATATTCACATGGAACTAAATTCTACTAGGATGGTAATTTTTTTTAAGTTTGATTTATTTAAGTAATCTCTATACCCAATGTGAGGCTCAAACTCATGACCCCAAGATCTAGAGTCTCATGTTCTATAGACTGAACCAGCCAGGTGCCCCAGGAAAGTAATATTTTATTTGGAGGATATGCTTTGTTTTGTTTGTTTGTTTTTGTGTGTGTGTGTGTTTGTTTTGTTTTGTTGGTATTATGCTATTAAAAGATTTAGAGGTCCTTAGTTAAGTTATTAAATCTCTCTAAATCTCTATTTCCTCAAATGACTGGTAATCACTGTAGCTACTTTTATTTTGGAATCTTGTGGCTCTTCAATTAAACTAGCTGTGAAAGATGCATCTGCCCCAGGATAATCTCTCGTAGTCCTAGAACTACTAAAAAGCTAGGATCGATGGAGCAGTGCACAGAGATGACAGTATAGTCACAAAAGTGACCTTCTCAGGCTGGAAGCTCCACGTCTCCTAAAATGCTTGTAAACTTTAGCTCATAGGGACCCAACTAATCCTGAACCATTCCACTCTCTTATGGCTGTGATTCCCTTGCTTCTTAGTGAAACTGAAATTAAGATTTCTCTTTCCATCAGATTCATGACTTTTTGAAGAACACTAGTTTCAAAAAAAGTGTGGGTGACCATTGTGTTTATAGATGAGAAAAGGAAATCCTGAGGCAAAATATTACATGAATTATGTGACATTCTGCAACAATATGGGTGAGAATAGGACAACTCATTCTTAAAACATCATTTGATCAAGAGCACATCATCTGGGGGTGTCTGGCTGGCTCAGTCGGTAGAACACGCAACTTTTAATCTCAGGGTCATGAGTTCAAGCCCCACATTGGGTGTGGAGCCTACTTAAAATAAAAATAAGATAAAATATTTTAAAAAGAGCTCATCATCCTTGAAAAGAAGATATGTACAGTGGGCATGGATTTATAATGAAATGGTCAGAACCAATATAAACAGAAGTGCCACAACATGAAAATTAAAGAATAAGTTTAATAATTTTGAAATGCTTTTACTGAAACCCCCACACGCAATATCTTAACCATTAATCCGATGCCACTTTTTTGTTCCCGAAAATTAATATCTGGCATAATATTCAGTCATGAAGTCTCTCCTATTATATGGTCCCAGTATTTGAATACATTCAGGTGTCTTGTATTACATTCCCCAGCCAATTAGTATCAAAGTTCAGAGACTTCTTTGATTCTCAGCTTCCCAGAATACATCCCAGGAGTAATTCCCAAAAGTATGCCAGATTAAATGCTTACATATTTCTACTATTGCCATACTCTGTGCCTCCCTCTGTTATGAGTGTTTAAGCCCCTCATGGACTCTCTCTTATTACTGCACAGACTCCCTTCCCTGAGTGTTCTCCAGGCTGGAAAACTCGTTGGGATGGGAGCCCACCCATCGTTGGGATGGGAGCTCCATGTTCCATGCCCAGTGGGGGAGATTCCCAACATGTCAGGTAGGGGTCTGGAGAAAAACCCACCTATTTTTCTCCAATTTCCACAAAGTCACTATGGCCTAAGAGTTATCCACAGCTGTGGGAGTGACTTTCTTTGAGGACAAAATTCTTTGAGGAAAATATAATACAAAAAAATTATGATTTTCAGGGGGGAAAAGATGTATCAGTATAGAAATATGGTATCTGTGATGTAATGGGGAGAAGGGATTAAAAATAATCTTGAACCATTTCCCCATGGTTTCAAAAGTGATTTTGGCTTTATCTTGTCCTCCTAACACTATCTTCCTAGAAAGTAATTGGGTGATGAAAAATGTGCATTGTCACTTGTATTACCAAGCAGCATAGTTTTTGTTTTGTTTTGTTTTTGTAATAGATACACCCTGAATGGCAAACCACAGCTAGCCTGTGAACTACAACATGAACTACAAACACATGCTATGGAGCAGAGACCTTAGCTTCTCTGTGATGTAGCTTTTTTAACTGAATGCGTCTCTTGGGGAATCCTAGAAACAGCACCCCTGATTGTTTCAAGAAGTGATTCCCTATATGCTATGTTGGGTACACCCATGCATTGGATCTCATCCCTCACAAAGGCATGCACCACTCTGGGTGGGGTGGGGTGGAGTGTGAAAGCTCTCATTCGAGATGCACCCAGTGTGGGCGTACAGTGTTGTACACAGTCTAATGAACCTGGCACCAGGTTATGGTCTCTGAGTGTGATTGTCAGACTAGACTAAAACACTGCTGCACTAGACAGAATTGGTCAAGGCATAGCTGTCAACAGCGTGAAGGGGAAGTCAGTTATTACAAGATTAGAAAAAGTAGGTTACTTAGAAACTACAGTGCCCTAGCTGGCTGGAGGAATTTAGCACTCTTCAGGACTGGCCTAGATATTCATGACGGTCCCAAGTGTAGATGAGGAATGGAACAAGAGATCTCTGAGCTGAACAGGAAGAAAGCATCATGATAGCTGGAAGTCTCCCACAGTCCCGTCCACTACTCAAATAAAGGGCCCTTTCACAGGCTTAGAATAATTTTCCATGTTGTATTTATTTTGATTTGGTGATCAGGGAATCAAAGTCTTAACAGGCTCTTATCCCAATGCTGTCTCCACCCACTTAGCTTTTGGGATTATTCTTAACATATATATCTTAGTCCTAAACCTAGTATTTTACTTACTGGGAAAAAAACTAAATGCATCTAATGTTACTCTATATCAGGAACAAGTAAAGGATTCCTACATTCTCTGATTCTATTTAACATTGTTCTGGAGGCACTAGCCAATGCATTAGAGCAGATAAATCAATTGGAGATATAAGAACAAATTTAAAAAGAAGCAAAACTTATCTTTATTTGCACATCATGTGGTAATATACATAGACAGCCTCAGATAATCAATGATAAAACTGACTTTATTAAATATCAGTAAAGTAGGAGAATATTAAAAAAATCAATGGTATTCATATACAGTCTCTAGCTAAAGGAAATAATAGGAGAGAAAAACCCCCATTTATAATAGCAACAAAGAATATTAAATAGGAATAAAGTTAACAAGAAATGTATCATATCTATATGAAAAAAATATTAAAACATTCCTACAAAACACAAAAGTACACTTGGACTAATGGAATAGAATAACTCCATATTATAAATATTTTAGTTAAATTATATATTTAATGAAATATCAATAAAACATCAAATGGCTTTTTAATGAACTTGGTAAGCTGATGGTGGTGTCTATATGAAAAAACACCAATGCAACAATAACCAAAAGTAAAAAAAAAGCTTCAGGGAGCGGGGGACTAGTCCTACCAGATACTGGAATGTACCACAAAGCCTCTACAAACATACATGGTACTGGTGGAAGAACAGGCCCACAGACCAGTGGAGTGGAGTAGAAAGCCCAGAAAGAGACTCAAGTACATGGAGAAATTTGATATAAGTAGGGCAGAAGATGGATTTTTAAATAAATGGTTTTGGAACAATGGCTAGTCATTTGGGAAAAAATAAAATAAAATCCACACCTGACACCATAAACAAGAACAACTACCAAATTGGTCAAGGATCTAAATGTAAGGGACAAACCATGCAAGAACTATAAGAGAACATGCATGAAATTTTCATTAACTCTTGCCCAGGGAAAGCCTTTTGAACTATGCCTCAAGATCCAGAGGCAATTAAAAAAGACTGATAAATTTGACTACCCCTAAATTTACAAAACATTGCAAGACAAAAATCACCATAAACAACACAGAAGACAAATGGCAAACCAGGAAAAAAATATTTGCAACATATATCCCAGATAAAAGGCTAATATCCCTAATATGTGAAAATTGTAGAATAT
Organism: Panthera tigris; assembly: GCF_018350195.1. NCBI lineage: Eukaryota > Metazoa > Chordata > Mammalia > Carnivora > Felidae > Panthera > Panthera tigris. The sequence continues at coordinate 91,153,279 of NC_056660.1, read as the reverse complement.
TGGGCTAAAATTCCAATTATAAAAGTAGGAAACATGTTATAAGCAGACAATTCACTCACACACATACACAGATATAAAATGGCTCTTCTCTATATGCAAAGAGATGTGATTTCACTCATAATTAGAAATGTAGATTAAAGACAGAACTATTTCCAGTGATGACAAAGGGGTGACGTGGCCACATATACCTGTGTGTAGATAACTATTATAAAAACTGGATATAATAAAAACATAATTGTTAAAGGTACTTAAAAGTGTGCAGAGGCAAACACTGTCTCAAAAGCTTCTAAAAACAAAACAAAACAAAACAAAACAAAACAAAACAATCCTACAATTGGAAGAGGTAATGATGATGAATTTGCTGATTTCTGTTTGGACAGCATTCCCAAGCCCCATGGCCATGGCTAAGGAAGCAGAATGGGAATTGTAGCCCTACCAGCCTAGAGGTTCCAGAGATCAGAGTTCAGGGATGAAAAGTAGCCAGAAATTTAAATGGGGGAAACCTAGAAGTGAGCAAACCACAGAGGAGTGAGAACCAAATTCTAAATATAAACCCTGCCCCAATTCATGGGTAGCTGCTAAACTGAAATAATTATGGGAGACCCCAGGGCACATGACCAAACAAACAAAAAACATTGTGTTGGTGAAAGACGTATATTTTACAGGCTCACCAAGCTCAGAAAACTCCAAGTAGGATAAATATGAAGAAAACCATACACAAGCACATCACAGATGGACTCTTGACAACCAAAGAAAATAAAATCTTGACAGTAGAGGAAAAATGACATGCATCTCACGCAGGGGCACAACAGTTTGAATTTCTACCGACCTCCGTTGGAAACCATGGAGTCCAAAAGATGGAAAGGAACAGTCTAGACTGCCAATACAATTCTACATCCAGCAAAAATACCTGCCATGGATGAAGGTAGGAAAAATACTATTTCAGGCAAAAGGAAACAAAGAGCGTTAGTTGTGAGTAGATGTGCACTACAAGAAATACCAAAGAAAGTTCTTTACACTGAAGAGAAACGCTACCAGAGGTGACATCCAATCATCAGGAGGGGATGAGGAGCATCAGATATGATAAATGTGTGGGTAAATATAAAAGAATACATTTTCACTTAATTATTTTAAAATATACATGGTTGTGGGTGTCTGGGTGGCTCAGTCAGGTGAGTATTGGACTTGATTTTGGCTCAGGACATGATCTCATGGTACTGGGGATTGAGTTCCGGGTCTGTGGTGGTTTCTGTTCTATGTCATTCATACACTTGTATTTAGGACTGCCCTTTTACTTAAATGGCTGCTTGGGATTCTTTCTCTTTCTCTCTGACGCTTCTCTGCTTGCTCTCTCTCAAAAATAAACATTTAAAATATACATGGCTGTTTAAAGTAAAAATTACTTGTTTCATAGGGATTGTAATACACGAATGTATAATTCATATGACCGCTATAGATTAAAGGGTGATGGGAAGAGGTAAGTAAATTTGCCCGGTTCCAGTCTCTACATTGTATGTGAAGTGGTACACTATTAACTTTAAATAGATTGTAAAGGGCTGTGTGAGTGGCTCAGTCAATTGAACATCCAACTCTTGATTTTGGCTCAGGTCATGATCCCAGGGTCATGGGATCAAGTCCTGCATTGGTCAACTCAGCATGGAGCCTGCTTCAGATTCTCTCTCTGTCTGTCTCTCTCTCTCCCTCTGTCTGACCCTCTCCCCTGCTTGGGCTCTCTAAAATAAAAAAAATTAAAAAATTAAAAATAATAAATAGATTGTAAAAATTGAAGGATGTGTATTTTAACCCCAGGGAATGTTAAAAAACAATGCAAAGATCTATATGTGAAAGGCTGAGAATTAAGTTCGAGTGGAATTCTAAAAATTATTCAAGTTATACAAAAGAAAAGAGGAAAGTAGGAGCAGAGGGAAAATAAAGGAAACTGAAGAGCAACCACAGCAGAAAGTACGCCATGGTAAAATGGCAGTCCTAAATGCAAGTGTGTGAATATTGAAGGTTAATGGGCTAATTCAGGGCTAATCCAAGACAAACTTTTTCTTAAAGGGTTTTCTCCTTATTCAAATGACTAGGACAGGGGTGCCTGGGTGGCTCAGTTGGTTAACTTTGTCTCAGTTGTGTCTAACTTTGGCTCAGGTTATAATCTCACGGTTTGTGAGTTTGAGCCCCACGTCAGGCTCTGTGCTGACAGCTCAGAGCCTGGAGCCTGCTTCAGATTCTGTGTGTGTCTCTCTCTCTGCCCCTACCCTGCTTTCACTCTGTCTCTCTCAAAAATAAATGAAACATTTAAAAAATAAAAAAAATAATTAAAAAAATGACTAGGACATCATGTATAGTGTTGAACAGAAGTAAGTTTTTCATAGATGCCCTGCATCAGGTCCAGAAAGTTCTCATCTAATCCTGGATTCCCAAGAGTTTCTATAAGCAGTGAATGTTGATGCATGCTTTTCTTGGATCTTTCGGCCTGAAGGTATAGCTTGAATTCCACTGAACGTTTTATGTTCAGCAATCTTGCTTTCTCATCATAGCCTTCCTTGGTCATGAAAGTATTAGTCTTTTTTTATATACTGGAATTAGTTCATTAATATTTCATAAAGTGTTTTTGCATCTGCTTGCAGAGAACTTATTTTTCTACCATTGTCATCGGGTTTTGGTTTGGGGGTTGTACTATCCTCATAAAACAAGTTGGGAGCTATTCCCACCTCCTTTGTTTCCTAAAATCATTTGTAAAATTTTACCTCTTCCTCCTGTGTTTGACAGATATCATGTGATGAAATGTCTCTTCAGATATCTGCATATTTTCTAAATTGAAATTTTACTTTTTTTTAAACTGTTGAATATGTTATTATTTTTTTTTTTGAGAGAGAGAGGGCACAAGTTTTCAAGGGGCACAGAGAGAGAGAGAGAGAGAGAGAGAGGGAGAGAGGGAATCCCACGAGGGGGAGACACATACACACACACACGCACACACACACACACAGGGCTCACCCGAAGTGAGGCTTGTGTTCACCTGAAGCAGGGCTCGAGCTCACCCAGCATGGGACTCGAACTCACAAACCCTGAGATCATGACCTGAGCCAAAGTCAGATGCTTAACGACGGAGCCACCCAGGTGCCCCTACTGTTGAGTCTTTAGATATTCTAGGTAGTGGTCTGTTGTCAGATAGGTATTTTGCAAATATTTTCTCTGAACCTGTAGTTTGTCCTTAGAAATAATAAAGTGGGGGTGAGTCACTCTCCATAAATGGAGGCCCATTGAATAGCCATAGTAATTAAGACAGAGCAGTATGTGCAAAGGGACAGATATATAGGTCAGTGGAACACAAATATACCTACCTGACTTTGCCCAAAGGTACAAAAGCAATTCAACTTAGAAAGGGTAGCCTTTTCAACAAATGGTGTTTGAGTAACTGGACATCCCTAGGGGAAGAAAATGAACCACTGCACTTTACTCAGTAGCGAACTCAAAACAGATAAGACTTAATATAACCACAAGAAAACATAAAATGGTTAGGGAAAAGCACAGGATAAAACCGTTGGTGTCTAAGGCTATGCAAAGAGTTCTGGTTTTGGCACCAAAGCACAGATCATAAAACATGGATACACTAGACCTCATCACCATTAACACCGTTCTTCTGCAGAAACCCATGTGAAAAGATGAAAAGCCTTCCCTGCTGAATTCTTACCAACATTCAAAGAGGAATTGAGGCCAATGCTTTTCAAACTAACAAGAAAAAGAAGAGGGGGGAACACTCACCAACTCATTTTATGAGGCCAATGTGACCCCAATACCAAACCCTAAGACATCACAAGAAAGGAAAACGAGAGACCAGCATGTCTAATACATACGGGTGCAAACACCCTCAGCAACACACTGGCAAACCAACCCACCAACACATAAAAAGAATTATACACCACGACCCAGTGGGATTTATCCCAGGAATACAAGAGTGTGTGCCCTTTGTATGCTAATAAGCAGAAATTGAGAGCCCCTGCAGACTGATTAGGTGTTTAACAGTCTTTAATTAATTGGATGAACTGTTTGAGAGTGTGGGGGAAGCCATAAACAAATATTAGTCTTCTTTCTCCTTTTCCATTAAACACTGGGCCACCGGACTCCAGGAATGGAACGCCTTATATTCCACTGGGTTGGGGGATGAATTGTGACAGCAGCAAAGCAAACAACCACACCAGAGCTTGTGCCTAGAACGACACCTTTTGTGGGGTTCCAAGGTCTCCAAGGTGGATGCCCTATAGGTAGCTCGCAACTCATGAGTGCCTTTCAAGGGAATTCTCCCTCTGCTCAAGAGGACAGGCTGAAATGTGTAGGAAATAGCAACTCAGTTCACCCTCCCACTTATCAGTGCCACCTGGTCAATGTCTCATGATGCCGGGAGGTACATCATACCTACATAGCTAATCAATCCAAAAACAAGAGGTGCCTTCCTGGGAGCATTCTGGATGCTAGATGATTAACACAGCTCTGCCGGGAACTCAGGGAGGACTCAGAGTTTGAATTTCAAAAATTTTTAATGTTTATTTATCTTTGAAGGGGGGGAGGGGCAGATAGAGAGAGAGGGAGACACATAATCTGAAGCAGGCTCCAGGCTCTGAGCTGTCAGCACAGAGGCCAATGAGGGGCTCGAACTCCCAAAGAGCAAGACCATGTCCTGAGCCAAAGCCTGACGCTTAATTGAGCCACCAAGGTGCCCCTTGAATTTCAAAATTAAGATGGGGGCCCCACGGCAACACGTGGCAGATGTATAAATAGTTGTGCCAAGCCCTAGCATGTGTGAGCAGGTGTAGGTACCTTCCTCAGCTGAACTGGTTAGTAAGCTGGAGCAATCTAGTGGCATGTCATTTCAGTCTGAGACCAAACCACCCTGCTTGCTGTGCTGATTGAAAGTGTAGGTTTTATGATTATTCAGGTATGGTGAGGCAGACAAATCAGAAGATGACAGTCATTGAAAACGTAGATGGTGAGCATGATGTCAGAATAGGAAACCCTCCTTCTGCCACAGATCTAATAGCACAAGGATCAGATGCCTTCGTGAGAATTCCGGAAGCCAGTTGGGAGGTTCCTGCACCCCAGGCCAGCAGGAAACCAGGTAGGAAAATTCATTGCAGTCACTGGGTGTGGCATGATTGGGAGGAAGCTCTCAACTCCTGCCTTCTCCCAGGAGAGGGAAAGGAGTGGAATGTATGTCCAATGTTCTGAATATTTTGGGTGCAGCTAGACTGGCTTCTATCTCGCCTGAATCTAAGTGCGGATTGGATTGGGATTCCAGGTTGGGAGTGAGCAACCATTGGTATAGAGTTAACAGGGTGTGCAGTGCCATAAACAGACACTAGATGGAGCTCCAGTCCCAAGGCTCACCATAGCAACGGGGAGCCCGCAGTATCGCGGACGGACACCAGACGGAGCTCTTGAGTAGAAGCTGGCAAACAAATTCAATTACATGACATACCTAGGAAAGGCTTGAGAGGGCTCTGGAATCTCTAGCTGGGCTGGTTGGAGAAGGCACTCACAGCATGAAACCATACCACAAAAACTGGGAGAGAGATCTGATTTTTCAAATGCTTAGTCTGCCCTCCCACCACCCCCAAAACAGGGAAACCTGGCCTCTCCAATGGAACAAATTAAATCTCCAGAAACCAACCCCAAAGAAATGGAAACACATGAGTTACCAGACAGGGAAGTCAAAATAGTTGTCCTAAGGATGCTCAGTGAATGAAGAGAGAGCACAGATAGACAACTAAACAAAATTAGGAAAATTGTCTGTATAGGTCAAATTGTTCGACAAAATATTTGCAGAGTACTTTGAGTTTTTAGGAAAGAAAGTGAAGGCTAGGGTTGCCTGCAAATGTTAGGATTTGAAGGTTCAAGTCCCTGCCACAGACACATTCATCTATCCACTCTTCAAGACATTTAACAAATGTTTACTGAGTCCCTACTGTGTGCCAGGCATTATGCTAGATGGTGGATATACAGCACAGACTAATTACCATTCCTGACCGCTCTCTGAAGTCCATGTCTCTAATCTAGTTTTATGTTAGAAATCTTGGCTAGCAAGTTTATTAACATTTATAGGAGGAAGGAAAGGAATGTGCTACAAATCCTTTCCCATGATCCACTTCACCTGACACAGTACAAGTCATGGGGAGGTTGCTCAAAAAGCATTTATTGAATGGAAATTATTGTAATATGGAGACCACCTGAATGGGCCACTTATTTTGCTTGGATGATTTGACTGCTTGGTTAGAGTGTAGGTTAGATTTGCTTGCTCCCACAGGATGTATAGTGTCCACATACATAAAAAAATAAAGTGTGACCTAAAATTGCAGATAGTCCCAATGATCCATCCACTGGTGTTCAGTAAGTGGGAACTGGTTGATGGCCTCCCTAACAACTGAAAATGATTGATATTTCTGGTCACAGCTCTCCTCCCATTTTTAAATGGTGAGTTTATTTTAAACATATCTTTCAGTTTTGAGTGGCTCAGTTGGTTTAAGTGTCTGACTTTGGCTCAGGTCATGATCTCGTGGTTTGTGGGTTTGAGCCCGTGTCGGGCTCTGTGCTGAGATTTTGGAGCCTGGAGCCTGCTTCAGAGTCTGTGTCTCCCTCTCTCTCTGCCCCTCACCCACTTGCACTCTGTCTCTCTGTCTCTCTCAAAAATAAATAAACATTAAAAAATCTAATCATATCCTTCAGTTTTCCCCCATCCTGACATTTTCCTATTGATTGCACCACAATTGTGCTTTTATTTATTATTTTTAAAATAGTCATTTATTTATTTATTTTGAGAGAGAAAGAGAACAAGCAAGCTGGGGAGGGACAGAGAGAGGGAGACAGAGAATCCCAGGCAGCCTCCATGCTACCAGCACTGAGTCCTGTGTGGGACTTGATCTCACAAACCGTGCGATCATGACTTGAGCTGAAATCAAGAGTCTGACGCTTAACCAACTGGACCACCCAGAAGCCCCCACAATTGAGCTTTTATATTATGCATTAGTATTTCTGTGCCCATTATGAGAGGGAACCCTTTAGATTAAAAGTAGCTGAAGGGATATGTGATCCCCACAGGCAAGATGTGAAAATAAAACATATTTATGAGACAGTGGAAAATTTGATCATTGACTTGACAATTGAGGAAATGAAGGAGTTACTGTCCATTTCTTTTAGGTGTGACATGGTAGTGTGGCCATGTTTCTTTTTTTTTAATGTTTATTTATTTTTGAGACATAGAGAGACAGAGCATGAGCAGGGGAGGGGCAGAGACAGAGGGAGACACAGAATCTGAAGCAGGCTCCAGGCTCTGAGCTGCCAGCACAGAGCCCGATGCGAGGCTCGAACTCATCAACGATGAGATCATGACCTGAGCTGAAGTCAGACCCTCAACCTACTGAGCCACCCAGGCACCCCTATGTTTCTTTTTAAATAGAATCTTCTTGTTTAAAATAAATATTGAAAGGGGTCCCTGGGTGTCTCGGTTAAGCCTCCAACTTCAGCTCAGGTCACGATCTTGCAGTTCGTGAGTTTGAGCCCCACATTGGGCTCTGTGCTGACAGCTCAGAGCCTGGAATCTGCTTTGGATTCTGTCTCCCTCTCTCTGTGCTCCTCCCTCGCTTGTGCTCTCTTTCTGCCTCTCAAAAATAAATAAACGCTAAACAATTTTTTAAAAATAAATATTGAAATACTTTAAGAAGCCAATAAATAAAACACTGATAAACTCAACTGCATAAAAAATAAGATATTTATGTTTAGGAAAAACTACCCATATGTAGAGTTAAAAGACAACAGACTGAGAAAAAATATTTTCAGTTAATTTTTCAAAAAACTGCTGCTCTCTAAATATCAAGAAAATTAAGAAAAAGACTAACCTAAAGAAAAAGGGATGAAGACTTGATCAGAAAGATAGGTATAAATGGCCCTCTAACATACAAAAAGAAGCCGATGATAATATAAATGGAAATTAACACTGCCCAGGGGTATTCTGGGAAGATGGCAGCAGTGGCATAGCTTTTGAATTGTTCCAATTTCCCACCTAAAAACAGAACAGCTAGAAAGTAAAACCAAACAGGGGCACCTGGGTTTTTCAGTCGGTTAAGCGTCTGACTCTTTATCTCAGCACAGATCATGATCTCACAGTTCAAGGGATTGAGCCCCATGAGGGGCTCTGTGCTGATAGTGAGGAGCCTGCTTGGGATTCTCTCTCTCCCTCTCTCTCTGCACCTCCCCCCTCAAAACAAACAAACAAACAAACAAACAAACTTAAAAAAAGGTAAAGCCAAACAGACATGGACACCATTTACAATCAAATTCTGTGACAAGGTAACACACAACCTCATCAACCAATGGGATCCTATAAACATTCACAGAATACTTCAACCAACAACAGCAGAATAGACATTCTTTTCAAATGCCCACAGAACACACAGACCATCTCCTGGGCCATAAAACAAACCTCAACATATTTAAAGAATTGAATCATATTTACAGTGTGTTCCCTAACCTCTGTGGAATCAAACTAGAAATCAGTAACAGACAACATAAAAATCTCCAGCGGGGTGCCTGTGTGGCTCAGTTGGTTAAGCGTCCAACATCGGCTCAGGTCATGATCTCACAGTCCGTGAGTTCGTGCCCCGCGTCAGGCTCTGTGCTGACAGCTCAGAGCCTGGAGCCTGCTTCAGATTCTGTGTGTCTTTCTCTCTGCCCCTCTCCTGCTCGCACTCTGACTCTGTCTCAAAAACAAATAAAAATTAAAAAATATATATCCAGCTCTGGGAAATTCAAAAACACATTTGTAAATAAACCACAGGTCAAAGAATAAGTCTCAAGGGAAGTAGAAATTACATGAAATAAAAATAAAATACAACATATCAACATTTGTGAAGCACAGCTACAGCAGTGGTGAAAAGGAAATTTGTGGCACTAAAGCACTCATTAGAGAAAAGGAAAATTCTCCAAGTGATCATCTATCACTTCAAGAATCTAGAATAAGAAGAGCAGATGGAACCCAAAGGAAGCAGAAGGAAAAGATAATGATAAGAGCAGAAACAAAATTAAAAACAAACAAAAAAAAAACCCAATAAAGTCCATGTAATAAAAAACTGATTCTTTCAAAGATCAATAAAATAGCAAAGCTGATTAAGAAAAAAGGGACAATTATCCATTGCAGGAATAAAACAAGGGTATCAGTACAGATTACAGAGACATCAGAAAGATAATAAGGGAATACTCTGGACAATTCTATCCACATAAAACTCGACAATTTACAAGAAATGGACCAATTCCTTAACCCCCCCCCCAAAAAAAAAACAAATCTCCAGATTATCATGAATCACCCAATATTATAATTTTAAAATAAAAAAATAATTATAAAGACAAAGAAATGACCAGGCTCAGATGGTTTCCCTGGAGAATTCTGTGAAGCATTTCAAGAGTTAACAGCAATTCTACACAGTATCTTCTATGAAATAAAAGAGGAGGGAATACTTGCCATTAACAAATTATTGCTGGGGTGCCTGGGCGGCTCAGTCAGTTAAATGTCCAATTCTTGATTTCGGCTCAGGTCATGATCTCATGGTTTGTGGGATCGACAGCACAGAGCCTGCTTGGGATTCTCTCTCCCTCCCTTTCTCTGCCCCTCCCTGCTCGTGCACACTCAACTCTCAAAACAAACAAACAAACAAACAAACAAACAAACAAACCAACCATTGCTATATATAAATCAGTGATGTGTAAAAAGAATTACATGATGAACAAGTGATGTATTCCAGGGATGCACAGCTGGTTCAGTGTTTGAAAATCAAAGAAGATTAAATAATTAGTTCACAGGATTTCACAATTCATTATAAATCGGTAGTAATTCAAGACCATGTAGTACAGACCGAGTGATAGGCCTGTAGATCAATGGAACAGTATACAGAGAACATTAATAGACCCATATAAGTATGGCCACTTAATTTTTGACAATACTGTAAGAGAAATGACAAGATCTTCAAAAAATGGTGCTGAAGCAACTGACATCCATAGGTATGCACAAAAATAGGGCCCCTGACCCAAATCTCACACCCAATTAAAATTTAACTCAAATGCATCGTGGACTTAAATGTAAAATGTAAAACTATAAAACTTTTAGAAAAATAAAGGAGAAAATACTCAGCTGAGATCTAGGGCTAGGAAAGGCTGTTTTTATATTTGACACCAAAAGCACCACTCATTAGAAAATTCGTAAATTGGACCTTGTCAAAATTAAAAAAAAAACCTTTTGCTCTATGAAAGCTGATTTGAAAAGGATGAAGAGACAAGCCACAAAGAGGGAGAAAATATTTGCATAAGGCATATTCCAAAGAAGACTAGTATCTAGCATACATAAAGAACTCTTATTTCCTAAGAGTGAAAGCAAACAATCCAGTTAAAAAATGGGGAATAAGCATGAACTGACATATCATTGAAGAGGATATACACATGGCAAATCAGCACGTGAAAAGATGTCCAATATCATTAGCTGGTTGGGACTGCAAGTTGAAACCACTACTATTTTTTTGAGCCATCACTACTTTGTGATGATGTACAGAAGAAACCTATGGGTAGAGACCAGACCCATCATGCTAAGTCTACTCAAGTCACACTATCATGGTCTGGGACAACTGATGCCACTCACTAATGGACTATCAGAAGCACTAAAACATAAATAGGGACAGCACAAAATGCTGGCAAGGATGCAGAGAAAGGGATTCACTCATACATTGCTGGTGGGAATATAAAATGATACAGCCACCTGGAGAAAAGTTGGGGAGTTTTTCTTTTTTTTAAAGAACCATACACTTAGATGTTGCATTCCTAGGTATATATCCCCCAAGAAGACTTGTGTCTACATAAAAGCCTGTAACTGAACGTTTATAGCTACATGTTTTATTCATAATGGCCCTAAACTGGAAGCAACTGGATGTCCTTCAATGTGCAGATGGTTGAACTTTGGTACATCCATGCAGTGGAGCACTGCTCAGCAATAAAAAGGAACAAACTATTGATACATGCAAAAATCTCAATGAATCTTGAGATTATGGCTAGTGAAAAAAGCCAATCCTCAAAAGGTTACATGTGTATGATTCCATATATATAATATTCCTGAAATAACAAACATAGAAGTGGAGATGCCAGGAGTTAAGGAAGCAGCGTGTGTGAGAGGCTCACGTGTGTGGCCATAAAAGGGCAACACGAAGCATCCTAATGAAGATCCCGTATCCTGTCTGTGACAAGGTCAACATCCCAGTTAGGATATTGTACTTTGGTTTTCTGAGATAGTACCATTGGGGAAACCTTGATAAAGGGTGGGAGGGATCTCTCTGGGACCTCTCTCTATTATCTGCCACAACTGCAACTACAATGATCTCAAAGCTTCCCTTAAAAAAATGGAACACAAGAAATGCGGGGAAATAAATTTCATGTACACAGTGGTTATGCCATGTGTGTGTTTCTGATATCCTCAAACTGTCTCCTGAAGTAAGAAACATCAGCCTCCATCATAATGGGAGGAGCTTGAGGCTCAGAAACAAACCAAAGTTCTGTGGTCACACGGCTAGGAAATGAAGGCAGAATCGAGCAGTTCTGAGAATCCCAGGTGTCCCTCATGGAAAAGGAGACTCCATGCTGGAAACATGATGGAAAAGAACTTGGAGGGGATCACTGGGATGTCAAGCTCCCTTCCTGCCCCTTGGCTTCTATAATTCCAGGTCCCATCCAAGCCCCAAGCACAAGGCAGAAAGGGACAAGGTACACAGTCATGCATTTATTTTGACATTTTATTTTCATTACATTGGTCTGGGAAAGGAAGGAGTCATGAATGTATAGTGTTGCACTATTCCATTGTCTTTCAAAGTAAAATTGGAATCTAGTTTCTAACTGTCTTTAATTTGGGGCTCCTCTGACGCTGATTCAGATCCAGTCACTGCTGCCATACGTGCTGGGAGAAAGGCAGGGAGAAAGGCAGGGAGAAAGGCAGGACATAGGCATGGACTTGACTGTAAAGGTTCATGTTCCAGGGCTCCCATGTGGGTACCTGAGGATCCTCCCACAAGACACATGTATGAGTGGCACAGCACCCCTAATAGGGATCAGGGATGGCAAAGGCATTAGGCTGGTACTCAGGGGCTGAAGGTCAGCTACATCTGCACAGTCAGAACCAGAAAGAGAGAAAGACTCATGGAAAAGTAGAGGACATCACCCACCCTCTCCCTGAATCTTTGCTTATGACCTGGCCACACCTGGGAGCCATGTCCACTCTGAACAAGTCCAGGAGAAAAGTCCCTTAGCCCACTGCTTTAGGCATATTATTGAGGAACAAATAGGAGAGAGAAGCAGGTGGACACTCAGAGCATCAAGTCTTTTGTCCTGTGTGCAGAGGGAACCTGTGGGCAGGGGCCGGTCCCATCATTCTGTCCTCCTCAGGACAGTGTGACAGCTGAGCCAGCTGATGCCATTCACTAAGGAACCTTGAAGATGCATATAGAAGAGACAAACCTGAGAATACAGTGTTCTCCCTTCTGTGTCCCACAGTACTGTGAAGGGCAGGACAAAGATTGCCTCCGTGGACTCTGGTTGGTCTCACAAATAATCCAGTCTAAACCCTGCATATGTAGGAACATCTGCAGACCTTGTCACCAGCTCTTATCTGTGCATCCATGCTAGAGACATTGGGCTGTCACTTTTAATGCAATGTGATTCTTCATCAACTTTTCTTCACTTTTGAGAGACTCCCATTCTTGTAAGAAACTCTGAATCTCATAGTCAACTCTAAGGCCTGGAAAGGAGAGAGGAATGTGGATGTGCTTTGGCACAACTTGCATGCACACTGGAAGGTTTCTCAGAGACTTTCCCTCTACAGTGACAGGCCCATTCAGTTATGGGGGATATAAAACCTTAACTGAGAAGCTCAGGGATTTAGCATCAACCTGTATGCTAATGCCCACACCATGCACTCGAGACAGCTCAGGAAGCTTCTGAGAGTCCGGATGCTGTTCCATTTCCATAAATTATATTTCAGAGAATATTGGCAGGGCTTTGATGGTTCACTTACTGTCTGGGAGGGCTCTGCTCGGGGGGGGGGGGGCTCACATCCCACCCCTAGTGGGGCCACTCACTGCCTGTGGGGAGGGGCGGGTGGTCTCAGGACATCAAGATGCCCTGTCATCCTTGGAGCTGCCTCCATCTGGTGTCTGGGGTGAGTACATCAGGCTCAGGAAGATAAAGGAGGTGGCATAGAAAGTTTTCTCTAAACATACATAGGAGTGAGAACATTGTACCTGAGGGATTTCCCACTCTCTGAGTTTTCCCTTCCTTTACTTCCCAAGACAGAGGATCAGAAGGATCTGTAGACAGAGGATCTGTGCTATCAGCACAGAGTCCGATGCAGGTCTTGAACTCACAAACCATGAGATCTTGACCTGAGCTGAAGTCAGATGCTTAGCTGACTGAACCACCCAGGTGCCCCACTTCCCAGGATTTTCTAGTAATGTCAGTCTGAAGTCACTTTCTAATTAAAAATAAAATAAAAGATGAATATTTATATGGGAGATCATTACTTATATGTGATCAATTCAATAATTAGCTGATTACAAAATTAAAAATGAAAATCATTCTCAACTCCTAAGAACTGATCTAGAAAAAATATATTCTACAATAAAGAAGAATATCAGTTGCTAACTATTAACCAAGAAATTATTTCAAAATAGAGCAAAGGGGCACCTGGGTGGCTCAGTCAACTAAACGTCTGACTTTAGCTCAGGTCACGATCTCGTGGTTTGTGAGTTCAAGCCCCATGTAGGGCTCTCTGCTGTCAGTGCAGAGCTCATATTGGATCCTCCCTCCTCTCTCTCTCTGTCCTTCCCTTGCATTAAAAAAAAAAAAAAAAAAAAGAGTGGTCCTTTTTGTCACCCTTGCATTGAACAAGTAAAAAGCCAGAGGGAGTCCTGAGCTGACAGTTTTTACACAATGGACAACACAAGCATAGGACAGTGGTCTGAAAGCAGAAAACAAGTTCTGTAACAGCCCAGCTCAGAACCTGCAGAGTTTCCAGACCTCAGAGCAAGGAGAGGGAATCCCAACAGAATCTGGGCATCCTAAGTTGAGAACTTGGCATGAAGATTGCTGGAAATCACAGTGGCAAGTACAGGACAAGGAAGCTGCATAGGGAGAGGAAGAGACAGACAGACAGACACACACACACACACACACACACACACACACACACACACATAGAGAAAGGAAAGAGAGGGAGAGAGAGGGCATGAGCTCTGGAGATCTATAGGGAAGTCCCCCATCCAAGAACAGATGAGCCCATGAGTGGAAGGGAAATGCCTGGGCTCGGTAAGAACCATGAAAGGGAGCAGGCTGGAAAATCCCTGGGGTTTCTCAGGGCTTGGGAAAATCTGTGCCCCCAGCAGCCAGAGTGGAAAGACCCCTTAACCCAAGGGGATTCAAACAGAGTGCTCAGAAGGGTATTACCTCAGCTGTGGGGCCAAATTATCCACAGACTGAAGCCTGTCCTGGTCCCAACAAAGATTTCAGAACAATCCTTAAAAGGATCACACCATTTTGCAGTACTTTCACTGCATCCCAGAACAAAGCCCAACATTAGTTAAAGAAACACAGAATATCCAGCACCCCAAAATGCACAGTGCGAGGCATCTCCTACCTAGAATTACCGGCCACACAACAGAACAGAAATACAAATCACCACGAGCAGAGCATCCATCAGTAGACTCAGAAATGATACAGATGGTTGCATTAGTAGAGAAAGAATATATATGAAACAGGCATGAGAACGGAGAATGTGTCAAGCGCAGAGAGGAAGCAGGAGCATTAGGAGATAGTAGGAAGGTATGGAAGTTCTAAATGGAATTCTAGAGATGAAACACCAAAGCAGATACACGATCCCTTTAAAAACAGGAATTTGAGAGAGAGACCATCAAGCAGGGAACACCAAGCACAGAACAACTGTTAAGGTCATGGACTCAGAAGCTGCAGTGCTGGGTTCTCACTCCCAGCTCAGAAATCACAACTGTGGGTCGCTGCTCAAGGTGGTTACAGTGCCATGCCTCAGTGTCCTTCTTTGTCGAATGGAGACAGCAGTAGCACCTTCCTTCCATCTGCTTCGCAATGAGGATTAAATGAACTAATATTTGTAAAGAGGGGGGATAAGTGTGCAGGACAGGCAATTTAATGCTTGTGACAGAAAATGAGGTCAAACAATCCAGCTCTCCTCCCAGAAACACACAGGACCCAGGTCCCTTCCCAGCTTACCTCCAGTTTTGTTCCTGAGTTCTTCCATTTGTTTTGCTGCAGCCACAGGGCCTCATCCTGGGCAGGCCGACAACCAGCCCTTACTCTTATTCCCTGCTTGAATTCAGGAGAGCAGGAAGCCTCCTAATATAGAAATGGACTTGCTTCTGGCGCAGTCTGAACCCATGGAGGTCCCACCACTCCTAAAGGTCCTGGATGTGATTGAGTCAGATCCAGCCAACACACTCTTTTCAGGCTGACTGAAGATAAGCTAATTTAGTACTTGTATTACATCTGCAAAAACTCCTAATTGGATCACCTAGACTGGAGTTTGACTGAATAACTGGGACCAGGTTAGAGATCAAGGGGATGGTGATTCCAAGGATCTCTGGGCCCCACGTCCCCAAATGCAAAATGAGAGGCTGTGACATTCCTACAGATGAGCCACCCTCCCCTCCATGAGTTGGCATAGGAGTCAGGGAAGTCCTTTGGGTTTGGCACAAGGACTCTGTGTGACGTTGGAGGGTTGGGGGAGAACGGATTATTGAGATGGTATGGGATCTGCTTTCCAGGACTTAGGTTGAAAGAAGAGTTTCTGGATGCGAGGAGAGAGGGAGTCAGAGCTTTCCTCTTCTAGGAGAATGAACTTGAGATTTGAACATGCCACAGGAGGGGAGAGGTGAGGGGAGCTTGCAGATGGACATGTGATGGTGGAGAGAACACAAGATGATCCATACCATGGGAAGGGGAGCGTGGGTGGCTCAGTCAGTTAAGCGTCTGACTCTTGATTTCAGCTCAGCTCATGATCTCACGGTCGTGAGGTTGAAACACCTGTTGGGCTCTACACTGACAGCATAGAGCCTGCTTGGGTCTCTCTCTCTCTCTCTCTCTCTCTCTCTCTCTCTGCCCGTCCCCTCAAAATAAATAAATAAACTTAAAAAAATCACATTCCTGGGGTGCCTGGCTGGCTCAGTCAGCAAAGCATGTGACTCTAGATCTTGGGGTTCTGAGATCGAGCCCTACATTGGGTGTAGAGAGTACATAAAAATAAATAGATAAAACGGGGTGCCTGGGTGGCTCAGTTGGTTAAGCGTCCGACTTCAGCTCAGGTCACGATCTCACGGTCCGGGAGTTCGAGCCCCGCGTCGGGCTCCAGGCTGATGGCTCAGAGCCTGGAGCCTGCTTCCAATTCTGTGTCTCCCTCTCTCTCTGCCCCTCCTCCGTTCATGCTCTCTCTCTGTCTCAAAAATAAATAAACGTTAAAAAAAAAACCTTAAAATAAAAAATAAATAGATAAAACTTAAAAAAAAAACATTTTTCTTCATTTCCACAGATTTCAGACCTCCATTTCCAGATTCCATATGCCCAGGGAATCCCCTAATGGGACACTGCTTCCCACTCCAGGCCTGTCCTATACACTCCACCCTGATTGCCTAAGGGACCATGTTAGACAAAAACCTGACCATGTCACCCTACACCCCCCCCCCCCCCCCCCGCCGAGGCTAATAAAAACCAGGTTTCCCTCTCCAGGTCAGTGCCCTTGTTATACAGCAGGCAAATAAATACAAGCTTCAGGACACCTTTCACCTCCGTGCCCAGTGGTGCCCACGCAGGGCACCCACACCCAGCTTCACCCTCAACGTAACCCCTGGTCAGGGCCTCTCCCTGTGTGTAAATGGTGGCTGCTTCCAGGCTGTTTCCAAAGCAGAAATGCAGAAACAGTTCCTAGATTGTTTTTATCACCATAACGACAGCTCTTCTGAAGCAAAAATTATTGATGTCCTATCTTCTAAATATACATATGTGCCATTAACTGTCTTGTTTTTTCCCATATAGGAATTAAAATAGTCCAGGCGCTAAGGGGATTTCCATGGACAAGAGACTGAAGGGGGATCCAGCTTATATTTCCCTCAGTGTGCAGCTACTGTGTTCTGTGGCTTTTCAGGAAATGCTTCACTCCGTGTCCACTTGACAGCTTCAGGTCAGGCTGAATTTCCTCCTGATATCTTGGTTGCAGCTACACATCTCTCAATCCCTGAATTTTTTTGAGCACAATTTTGCTGTGAGGCCTTTGTTCCTCCTGGGTGGGGTGCTCATGGCCCATCGCCCACCAGTGCCATTCATCCAGCTGGTCCTTCCTGTCACCAGATTCATCACCTGATGTCTCCTCACACGTAAGTACTGGTATTCTGTCTTCCACCTCCCCCAATGCCTGGGACAGTTCAACTTAACTTCCTGGCCAGCTCTAGCTCTGCCCCTGGTCTATAAACTCAGCAAAATCATCCATCCTGGCTGTAAGGGAATTCAGCTTTCAAAAAGCTTCCCAGGCCTGACTCAACCATGGAATCAGCTGGAAGGCATTTGAAAGGTCAGTCCCTGTGGTTAGAGCTTAATCATCCTGGGCTGGGTCCGGGCGCGGAGAGCTGTCTGGGAGATTGTCAAGGCACCACCTGGGCTGAGATCTGCTGCCCCCCCTAGAGGAACATGGTGCACTCGGCCATGAGCTGCACCTGAGAGCAGGGCGTCTGTGGTCCTTCCCACCTCCTGGTGTACCAGCGAGGGAGAGACTCTAGTAAGGTCTCAGGTGGTTCTCATGCACAAGGGGGCGGAGTAGCTCCTCTTAAAAAGGGTTGGATGGGCGGGTGCTTTGCTTTTCGTCTGAAGAGGGGGTGGGTGGTTCTCCGAAGCTCTCTGGGGCTGAAGACTCGGGCCTGATCTAAGGGATTTTTCTGAAGTTTCAGACTTTCAGGAGGGGTTTCTGGCTTTCCAAAGAAATGATTTCACACAACTTTAGGGCTGCTTTTCTTTCCAAGGATAAAGAAGCACAGGTGTTGAAACTTAAATCTCTTCAGCCTTAGGGAAAATCTAACTTAAGGAAAATTGTTTCACCCTTTCATTACAAAATGTTGAGTTATGAAAGTCTTTGGATGAATTTCTTGAAACAGGAAGGGAAACAGGGAAAATACTGGGAGGAAAAGTAGTTGAGGTTAACAAGAGGGTAAGGTAGTCTTGAGTGCTGGCGTGTAGGGAAAGGCCTTCACCAAGAAGGATGGAGAGCAGGGGTGATGGCGTGAGGCAGTGGTGGCTTCTGCTGTACCAGGGAAGTGATTACCAAGCATCTTAACTTCAAAGATAAAATGGGGTCTCATCAGGCCTCTGAGTGACAGGGAAAGCTGAAGAAAAATTCCCAGACAGGAAACTAAAGGGAGGTTCAGTATCCTGCTACTAAGGGAGGCCAAGCAAATGAGAAAAATGTTGGAGAGAACTTATGGTAATTCTTACTGGAACGGCATCTAGAAAAGGTGAAGCAGGTGAGGGAGAAGCTGGAGGAGGAGATGAAGGTTGTGGAGAAAATACAGTGGTTCCCACTGTTCAGGGAAATCCAGCCTTCTCAAGCCGAAGACCATCAGTGGGATTGGAGATAAGAGGGGATTTCAACAGGGGCCTCTCCATAAGCAGGCGGCAAAGCTTCCCACCCTGGCCCATAACTTTTCTCCTTAAAGGTCAACAGGAATCTCATAAAAGGAAGTGCATCTCATTACGATCTAGAACTGCTTTTTTCTATCTTTAAGGGAAGGAGGGGGACTTGTAAGCTGATAGTCAACAATTAAAATATTTTTTCATCAATACCAACATGAAATCCAGTTTAGGAAAACAAGGTCACAGCCAAAACTTGGGAGTTCTAGGGAATCTGGAAGGAATAGAGAGGGACTCAGGTAAAAGTGATTGGGGTTTCAACAGATAAGTAGTGATAGCCATGTGCTTGGGTGGAAACAGTTGTCAACAAGGGGTTGGAGAGCAAGGGGGGGAAAAAAGAGGAAAACAAGGGTTTGTATGGGATCCACTGGGTGTCTGCCGAGTTCTGGGCTGGAATGAGAAGGGCTGCATCTGAAGCTAACGGGGTCAAGGAAGGGCATTGGTAACAATTACGGATGACATCAAGGTTTTAAGAAACACAAGTCAAGAGCAGAGAGAAGGGAGGTGTGCAGAGAATTTGACTCTTACCCAAACCATAAGCGGAGCAGTAGATGGAAGGGGGAGGGGGGAAGAAGGGGAGAGTGGAGGGCTAAGGGGGTCATTGACAAGGTGGAGGGGACCTAGAGGCCCTCGGGCAGGAACTGGCCTCCACCCACAGTGAGCACTAGGTACCAAGCCCTGGTTTTCCACAGAAGTACAGAGCCCCAGCATTCCCACTGGCTCTGTGATTTTTGGGTGCATCCTGAATTATCTGGGGGTCCTGGTGTACTCCATGGGGAGGGGAGGGGCGGGGGTTTAAGTCTTCCCTGTGATTGAGGCAGGCTCATGCAGCGTTCAGCCCTTGATTCACTGAAGGACTGGGATATTGATAACCCCTGCCAAATCTCTTTGCACCCTAGCATCTGCTCAGATAACTGGGAGAAGGTGTGCCTGGCCTCAATTAGGGCAGTGATTCTAAAGGATTCTGGGCCTTAGACCCTCAGTTGCAGACTAAGTTATCTTCACAAATGCACACACCTGACTTCAGAATAGTTTTTTTCTCTTAACCTCCCTGCGAGCTCCAGTCAAAAAGGACCAAGCCCCAGACTCCATAAAACTATGGAATTACCTGGGTTCCTTTCACTCTTGAATTAAAATAATTCTGGTGTGAAGGGTCTTTGCCATGGACCACAGCAATAGCATCCTCAGTGGCAACCCTTCTCCCCTGGTGTTCGATGTTCAGATGAAACCTCCTTACAGGGGTTAACTGGATAGAGGAGATAGCTCCAGGGTGGGGAGGGGCTTGGTGGTGCTACAGTCCCTGGCAAGTGTGTCTGTGCCCACACGGGTCTGTGACTGATATTGTGGGTTGTCCACGTCCATGGGTCCTAGCTGTATTCCTCTGCCTGGGATTTCAGAGAACAAATAATGGTTCTGAACCAAACTTGCCTCCAGCTGCAAACATTCTAGTCCACCCAGGGGTGAGATCATGGGGCTTGATAGCTGACCCATGGGCTGACCAAGTTCTCACAAAGCTTGTGTTCTCCATGGGAAAGCAATATTATGCCAAGCCCTGCTGTACTAATTAACATGGCCTTATTTTAGTTCTTAGTAGGAAAGTGAAAGATAAGATGGTATGTAAGTGATCGGAATTATTCAAGAGAAAGATGGACAAGTTTTGGATTTACAGAGGAAAAGGAACAGTTTCATAAAGTTGGCCCAGGAAATGTGGATAAACAGCTTTGAGACCTAAGATAGTTTACATTGTAAGCCATTTGGTCCTATTCGCAAAGAAGCTCTGAAATATGAGGCATCAGCTATAGCCTCCCAAGGGGTAAATGAGGCCCAAGAACACTAAAGGGATTCTGTTCAAGCATCCAGAAATATGGAGGGCAAGATACTCTCCTATTGCCTCCTCCGTCTGTGAGCTTTCCTTGAGGGCAAATCATCCTCCAGCAAGGATATTCGGAGAGGAGAGTGAGGGGGTTACTGATCCCAAATCACTAAAAAGCTGAGCTCCCTCTCTGCTCCTTGGCTTTCTCCACTTTTTTTGGTGTCATTTAAGCCCTAGCCATATGGCCAAGCTAGATGGTCCTCTAGTTAATTCCACATCTTTTTTTTTTTTTCATTCCATTGGGTTTTGCCAAAAGGAGTCATAACATTCCCTGTCTCTGAAGTGGGAGTAGAACCCAGTTGAAGTTCTGGATGTGGATCCAAGTCAGAGGTGTTCTAGGTTGCTAGGTGCAGGGTCTGCTGGGAGAAAGGCAGGAGTCAAGCATGGAAATGCTATGGAAGGCTCAGGGCTCCCATCTATGTCTCCAGGATGCTCCATGTAGATCACAGGTGGGGAGGCCCATGGTAGCACCTCATGGGGAGCAATTTCCCCCATAGTGTCAGCAGCCACTTTATAGTAGAACATTTTGATATCCTAATAGCTAAATGCCCTATAGAGAATTTTCTTCACACTGATTCTCAAATGGCCCAGGCATTCAGGGTCACTCCCATGGACAGCAGCTGTAGCACCTTAATGGGGTCCCTGCTCTCAATGTCCTATATATGTAGGCCAAATGTCTTCCTAGGACCGTTCGGGGCAGACACTGTGCCAGGTTGACCCAGAATGAAGCTTCAGATCAGTAGGACAGGCACACCTACCTTCTCTCATCTCTGGAACACAGTGGTACAACTTTCTCTTGGGGACTTAGCTTTTCTGTGTGAAGTACTCCCTTCCCATTATCTCCCCCACCCCACCCCCCCAGTGCTATTTATCAAGCTGGTTCCTGCTCCTCCCTCAGATTTTCAGTCCTCTGTGCACAAACACCTTCTCAGGTGCTGTCTGTTACTCAGTCTTGAAAACGGACTCATGTTGTACACGTGATGTAACTCCTTGGTCAAGTCTAGACCTTCCAGTGGTCTTTAAGCTCCGTGAAATCATGGATCATGTCTGTAAGCAAATTAGAATAGCTTCCCAACATTGATGCTTCAAAACTTAATAGGACCTGGAATGTTAAGTGGAATCACTTGGGGCATTTGTCAAAGACCAATGCCAGTGATTTGGACTGAATTACTTTGGGCTGAGGCCCACCACTTCGTATTTGTAAAAAGTTCTTTAGTTTATTCCAACGAGCAGCCTGGTAGAGCTCTATTCCCATAGAGGAATAGCGTGCGTTTTGCCATGAGCTGCAGCTGAGAGCGAGGGGGGGGGGCTCCTTAGTCTTCTCCCCATCCCCACCCCTCCTCACTGTGCTCCAGGGAGGTGGGGATTTTGTAATGGACTCATTCCTGGGCTGTAAATTAGAACTCGCTGACCTTTCATGGTGCTGAGGGGGCTCCCTTCAGGGATCCTCCAGTGACGATCCAGGTGGGGTCCAAAGTGTCAGCAGTTCCGAAGGTCCCAGGTGGTTCTAATGCACCATCAGGATGGGTAAATTTGCTCCAATAGGGTCCAAATGGTCAGGCTCTTCTGATTTTGCTCCCCCTCACCCCTTGAGAAATGAAAGCATTTTATGAGAACCCAGCAGCTTGAGGCAGAGGACTGGAGCCTGACCTAGAAACTCTTCCAGAGATTTCCTCCGGAGGGTTTGCAGATCAGATAATGGGTTTGTCAAATATTCTTAGGGCTATTTGTCCTGCAGAGGTGTTGTGAGGAAATGCTGTTTCACCTTGAAAGCTTATGGAAACCCAACGCTGTAAGAAATTGTTTCTATTAAAAATGCTTCCTGTGTAGATAGGTTGAAACTCTTGGCTGAATGCTTGAATACAAGGAGCGTTGTGTTAGTATCATACAGGCAAAAGTACTTGAAGTGAATGGACATACTTGGTTTTCCTAGAGGAAGGTCCGTAAGTGGCAAATTCTGGGTGAGCCAAGGGCAGATAGTTTCAGATGTGCAATGGAAGGGACTTGGAACTATTTATAGAGATAGTCACAGGTTCCTGAATGACAAAAGAGAAATAAAATTTTTGGATTGTCAGGGGGAAAAGAGTGGACCAGAGGGGGGAAAAAACAGGGGGAGGTTTGAGACCATTTAAGCCCAAGTGTGTGAGGAGTCTGACTGAAACTGGGGACAGGGGGCTCAAACACACAGGGATGATTTCTGTGCTGAGGAGGAGTCCCACACTGACCTTCCTACTATAGACCCTCCATCCCTGTGGTGTCCAGGGTGCCCCAGGTGGCAGCTGTCACCTCCCACAGGTCTCAGGGGAAAGGGTGGGGACCAGGAGTTTGACTTTTGGGTCATCCAGTTCCTACCTTGGTCAGGACCTGGTGAATAACTCCTGACTCCTTGGATGCAACCAGGAATCTGAAGGCAGCAAGTTGTTTGTGGAGGCCTCTGGGTGAATGGGTAGGTAGGAGATAGGGTATCTAGCCTGCAATCTGTGCAAGTCCTCACACACCCCTACTGCCCCATCCTGTGATCCAAGAAAAGGAAATTGAGCCCTGGTGCACCTGGGACTGCTTTTGTTTCCCCTACTGTGCCCTGAAGGAGGCTCTTGGAAAAGCCTCCCAGGGTGAGCACAGAGAGTCCAGTCTAACCAGTGTCTACCTCCACAGAGATGCCCTAGGGGTGGGGCCCCCAGACAGGGTGGCTGAACATAAGACCGAGAAGATGTACCTGCAGCCACCCCTGTCTCTGACTAATCTATGGGTGTATTGCCCACCCCCTGGTTCTAGCAGAGTCCCTCTGCCTGGGGTTTGACACCCAGAGGGTCTGAGTTCCTGGAATGCTCACTTTTGGATCTATGGTTGCTCACAAGCGCCCTCTAGTGACCATGCGGTTAGCTAAGTTCTCACAAAGTTCATGTTAGCAGGAAGACAGTTACTTGTCCAAGGACTGAATCCTAATTGTTTGGGTTAAACTTATTAGTAATAGGAAAGTGAACCGTTGGGTGTAATGATAGTTTTGAAGAGAGAGACTAGAGTAAGCTGGGATCTATAACGGGATGAAAGTTCATTTACACTTCTTGTGAGGCATGTGGAGAAATGGATGTAAAGACCATGTGATCTCGACATACGTGCATGGGTGTACACATGACATGGAAATATTCTAAGACTATTACAGCACCTTCAGCTCAATATTGTAGGAGGATGATGGCAAGAACTTCCAAATGAAAGGACAAGGCTGTCCTCCTAGAAGACGCTGAAGGCAGGATATAGTGTTCTCTCTGATGTAAAAGTGCCCCTTGAAGGTCAATGAGCCTGTGAACACTAACAATGAGAATGCAGGAGAAGGATGGCCAAACTCAAGGCCCTGGGAAGCTGAGACCACTCCCAGTTCTTTGGCTTCCTTGTCTCTCTTCTCCAATCCTGGCTACAGGGAGAAAGATCAAAGTTGTCCATTCCAAAGTTTATTTATGACCTCAACCTAGGGGAAGGAAGAGTTCATGCATACAGGGGACTGTGTTAATATCTTGTCTCCCCACTGGAGTTAGGATCAATGTTGTAGAGGATCTTGAAGTTTCCAGATCTGGTTCAGAGTTTGTAAAGGATCTATCTAGATCCTGTGGAGAGATGGGACCTTCTCTTGAGTAAGTTGAGGAGACGGGCTTCAAGGTGACAGGGGAAGGCTCAGGCCCTGCGTGCCTGGCCAGGTTCTGGAGGTCCTCATCACATATCACTTTCCTGGGCTGTCTGAGCCTCTTGGGCATCCTGGCCATGTTTAAAGTTCATATTCCAGAGCATATAGCAGTCAAGGTCAAACTTCCCTCAGCCAAAGCAGCCCCTGTAACCCCAGGGCCTATAGTCCAGGAATGTGACCCATTCCACTGGCTTTGGGAACTTGACAAAGGTTGCAATAGGTGGAATAGGTGACAGGTGGCAAACTTGCATGACCTTGTTTTCTTTCAACCTTGCAGTGAAGTGTTGATCTACAAAGCCTTCTGTCAGTAGTTCATCATTTGTCTACTGATGACCTTCTGGGTGTGACAGAGCTCTGGGATGCAGTGGGACTTCTGATGGCCAAATGGGAAGGACGTACCAGAGAGATTCCACTTGCCTCCAGGGTTTGTGAGGTTCTGGATCCACTTGCCCAAGTCTCCTAGTGTCCGCTCCTCAACCGCCAGTCATGGTGTGTGTGTGTGGGGGGGGGGGTGTCCATGCTGCTCCTCACTTTCCATGAGGCTACTTGTGTGGGGTTGAGTTCAGAGGTCCTTGGAAGTAGCTGTGACTTTCAGTGTCTCTCAGCTGGGACTGTGTGCTGAGCTGAGGGCTGTGTCCTGGTGGATTCCAAGAGCTGCCTATGGATGGAGTCAGGGCCAACCAGGCCACTGTTCCAGTTGGTTCATCCAGGTTTGGGAGCCTTTGTTCTCTTATGCCATCATCCCATACCTGTACCTGAGCTAGGCTGTGTGTGGAATCCTGGGAGAAGATGTGCTGTGGTCTAGAGAGATTTCCAGGGTCACATGGTAAACCATCTTTCAGTGAAACAATTCCGAAATCAGGCTGAAATTCCAGATCTGTAGATTTGGCTAAAGCAGATATTTTGAAGGCGTTGTCAAAGTTTGTGTATATCCGTTGGCTCTGGCCAGCATTTTCTCTAATAGGTATGGAAAGCTCACCCTTGATTGGTCAAGTATGGATGGGCCAACTGAGATCTCTGGTGGTTTTAAAAACCATAAAGGAGACCTTCTGTCTCACCCACCTGGTTGAGTCATTCCTATCCACAAAGCTGTGGTTAATTCAAGGACTTAAGCTTGGAGTGCCTGTCTTAAATCCCAGGTGCCCCTAAACTAGCTTGATTTGAGGGCCTTGGACGTGTGCCTGATGACAATGTGGCCAGAGGTTGCAGAGCATCATTGAGCCCCATGCCTCTACCTAGAGATTGAAAGATTGGGGTATTTTCCAAATGCATACCCCTGATTTCAGAATTTTTTCCTAGCTGAGAGTTTCCATGCAAGTGGGAAGTGCAGAAACACCAGCCTATGTAGAACTCCTAACTCAGCCGATGGTTCTTCAGTCAGGAATTGAGATAGTTCTGGCATTAAAGGCTCTCCACATGGGTGTCAGTAGTACCATCCTCACTAGCAACCCTGCATGTCTTGTCCTTAGTGTTAGACCAGTCCTCCTTATACGAGTAACTGGACAGAGGGTCTTGTCTCTGTGGGGAAAGTCTCTGATCAGGGTGGTCGAGCACCAGTTCCCAAGGCTGTTATTGAGTGATCTGTGGTGTACTTCCCAGGGCAGCAGATCCTAGTGTGACCCTTAGCCTGGAATTTAACACCCAGATCAGAAGTTGTTAACCAACCCCAGATCTGGGTGCAAATGTTCTTTTCTGCCCCAGGTTGAGAGGATGAGGTCATAGAGGGCACCCCATCAGGCAAACTGAGTTCTCACCAAGCTTCTATTCTCCATGGTAAAGGAACTTTTGCACACAGTCTCCTCTGGATTGTTTGGTCTTATTTCAGGTATTGTTAGGAAAGAGAAATAAGGTGCGTGTGTACATAGATGTAGATGTTTGAAACTGAGCAATTGTTGAAGGACCAAACTTGAGTCTACTCAAGGGGATGTGTTCATTTGAAGTTGTCCCAGAAAATGTGGAGAAACAGGTCTAAAAAATACAGTACAAACACATATTAATATGAATATCTAGAAAACTATGCTAGGTACTTGTTATACAAGAAGTGAGAAGTAGCAGCTGTACATTAAATGGAAGGAATGAGGCCCAGGAACCTGAAAGAACAGCCATCTGATCCCTCAGGCAGGAAAGGTAAAGGCAGGATTCTAACTCTCTCCTCTATGATCTGAAAGTCCCTATGATGTGGAAGGAGTCTCCATGCAGGAAGAGCAATGGAGGAGAGGGAGAAGAATGATGGGTCCCAAGGCCCAGGAAGCCGAGTTTTCTTCCTGCCCTTGGTCTCTGTCTGTGTTCTACCTGAGCCCCAGGGACAAGACAGAACTAGAGGTCTTCTCATTCCATTACACAGCAGCAGGCATGGCATCCCTTGTGTCAGGTGCAGTAGGCTTCAGTGTTCAAATTGTCTTAAACCTCAGTCATAAAAAGTGGCTCACTGCTTCTGGGGTGGGGTCCACTGGGGTGGAGACAGGAAATGGGTGTGGAGATCCCATGGACAGCTGAGAGGGCAAGGATCCCATCCAGGGACCTTAGGACATTCATGTAGATCACATGTTGGGGGTGGGCATAGCATCTACTCATAGGGAACAATTCCTGAACTCCCTTCATCCCTCACTCACAGCTTCAACTTAAGCAGAAATCTGATATCCATCACACATAGGGGGCATAAACTAGATCTGTTTCCACACTAGAACTAAAAAATCCAGGAAGGTCTGTCTCAAGGTTAGCATCCATAGCATTCTGATGGGAATCTTTCTCTCACATTCCTGGTGTGCAGACCAAGCCTCTTGGTTATTCAGGACCGCAATTTGTCTTCCATGTTTGTCCACTCGATAGATCTGGCTGAATGAATTTCCTCAATTACCCATGCTCCAGCCACACTGATCTGCACCATCCTGAGTACATTGAACATCTTTTGTCTTGGTAGCCGTGCTCCTTCTGTTAGCTGCACATCACCCTCCATGGCTATTCACAAGCTGGCTCCTACCTCTGACTGAGGTGTCTGTTGTCTTGCACATAAAGTTCTTCCAGCAGGTGACCCCTCTGTAGTCTGTTCTTGATCTCACCAAACACTTAGTAAATTATACATAAGTCCTGGTCAGTGAGCTGGTAGATCGTGTGTGCAACTGAATTCAGCTGCAGACTCCTTCCCAGTCCTGAAGGGACAGTGGATTCCTCTTTTCAAAAGTCAGTCCCTTTGGGGACTTCAGTACATTGAGGGTGAGGTCCAATAACTGACATTTTTGAAGCAGCTGGGTGATTTCAACATGCAGCCTGGGTGGAGATTTCCTCCCATAGAGGAATGGTATGTACCCTGTCATGAGCTGCACCTGAAAGCAGGGGCCTCCTTGGCTTCCCCACCTCACTGTGATCTGGGGCACTAGGATTTTAGTGAGTCACACTGAGGCTGTCAATTAGAACTGCCTGGAGGGGGTCTCCCAGTGCTGATGAGGTCCCTTCTTCAGGGAGTCTGATGTGACAATGCAGGTGGGGCCCAAGTAGCAGCAGTTCTGAAGGTCCCAGCTGGTTCTAATGAGCCCTCTGGGTGCAGTAGCTCAGTGTCAAAAAGGTCAGACTGTCTGGTTTTGCTTTACTTTCCTTGTTTTTTTTCTCTCTGAGAGACTGAATAGAACTTCATAAAGATCAGAGCAGCTCAGGGAAGAGGACGAGGGCCAGACCTGGAATTCTTCCTGAGACTGACTCTCTCAATTGGCATTACATTTGACGAAGTGACTTTTCAAATGTTTGTAGGGCTGTATGTCCTCAAGATGACATGTGAGCAAATGCTCCGATTCATCCTCAAAATTTATGGTAAGTCCTCACTGTAAGCTAAACACTTTCACCTAGTGTAAAACATTTCCAGCAAAAATATAGGAATTTCAGTTAAACGTATTTACACAGAACGTATTTAAGTTCGTGGCTGAATACTTGAACACGACGGGGCACTGTGTTAGTATCTTACAGGCAAGGTACTAGACATGAATGAATCTACTAGGTTTTCTTCATGGGTCAGAACTGTGGGTGCCTGGGTGAGCCCAGGACAGTGGCTGATGTGTGATAGAAGTGACTTGCAGGCATTTGGAGAGAAGTCACTGTATATTCCTGGATGACACAAGGAACACTATATTAAGACTGTTGAGAAAAGAAACTGGAGCAAAGGGAGAAACTGAGGGATTTGCTGGTCCCTAAAACCCAAATGTGTGAGTAGAGGCTGAATGTAGGTGAGGTGGGCCTGTCAACAGGTGGCTCAGACACGGGGACACTCAGGGCAAGTTCTAGCCTGACCCTCTTCTAGAGGATCCCTGGTCCTCCCCTCTAGACCCTCGAGCCCTCTGCTGTCCCTGTGCCCCCTGGTGGTGGCTGGCATCTCCCTAAGGTCTCAGGAAAGGGTGGGGACAGGTGCCTCTTAGTGCTGGGTTATCTTGGTCCTACCTTGTTCAGAGCAGCATCATGTTCACTCCTGACTCCTTGATACCTCATGAAATTTGAGGGTAGGAAGATGTCTCTTGAGGCATCTGGGTGGATGGGTAGGTGGGTGGGGGTATCCACCTGGCAGCTTTTTTACAGTCATCACCAGTACCAGGAGAAGGGACCCCGGGTCCTGGTGTACCTGCAGCAGCTGCCTTCTGTGCCCTGAAGAAGGGTCTTTGAAATGCCTCCTGGGGTGAGCATGTAGAGTCTTGTCTAACCAGGTTCAGGCACCTTGTCTACCTCCACAAAGATGTCCCCAAGGGAGGGGCTCCCAGCCAAGGTGACTGCACTTAAACCCAGCTGATGTGCCTGCAGCCACCCCTGTCTGACTGATCTATGGGTGCATTGCCCACCCCCCTGGTCCTAGCAGAGTCCCTGCCTGGGTTTTGACACCTAAGATGGAGGGTTTGGGTTCCCTGGAATGTTCATTTTTTTGATCCATGGCCACTCATATGCTCCCTCTAGTGACCATGACGTCCTCTCAGTTCTCACCAAGTTTGTTTCTGAGCAGGAAGATCCTATTAGTCCAAGGACTGAATCCTAATGTTTTGGCTAAACTCATTAGTAATAGGAAAGTGAATTGTTGTGTGTAAAGATAGTTTTGAAGAGAAAGACTAGAGTTAACTGGGATCTAGAATAGGAGAATTCACTTACACCTTTTGTGAGGCATGTGGAGAAATGGATGTAAGACCATATGATCTCGGTGTGTACACGGATGTATACGTGACACAAATATTCTAAGGATGACTCTTGTAGCAACTGCAACACAATGTTGTAGGAGGATGAGGCCCAGAACTTCTAAATGAAAGGTCAAGGTTGCCCTACTAGAAAATTCTGAAATCAGGATTGAAAAGCTATTCTCTATGTACAAGTTGTTTCTTGAAGATCAATGGGCCTGTGAGTACTAAGAATAAATGGTCACAATTCTCCCTCTGCTATCTCAACCTCAAGGCCCCTGGAAGCTGAGCCCCTCTCAGCTCTTGGTTTCTCTGTCTCTCTGCTCCAATCCTGACTACACGGAGAAAGATCAAAGTTGTCTGTTCCCATTTCAAAGTTTATTTATGACCTTGACCTTGGGGAAGGAGTTCATTTGTATAGGGGGCTGTGCTAAATTGAGTTGGGAATCAATGTTCAGAGGATCTTAAAATCTCCAGATCTGGTTCAGAGTTTATGAAGGATCTATCTAGATCCTGTGGTGAGATGGATCTTTTTTTGGGTGAAGTTGAGATGGGCTTGAAGGTGACAGGGGAAGACTCAGGCCCTGAGTGCCTGGCCAGGTTCTGGAGGTCCTTATTACACATCACTTCCTGGGCTGCTTGAGCCTCTCAGGCATCCTGCTCACGTTTAAAGTTCATATTCTATAAGGAGTCCAGGTCAGACTGCCCTCAGCCAAAGCAACCCCTGTAACCCAGGAACTGTAGTCAATGAATGTGACCCATCCTCCTGGCTTTGGGAACTGGCAAAGGCAGCTGGTTCCATGTTGGAATCCCTAGCCTGAAAAGGTGACAGATGGCAGACTCACATGACTGTTTCCTTTCAACCTTTCAGTGAGGTGTTGAACTACCAATAATGAAGGTTTTGTAGATCATTTGTCAACTGATGGCCTTCTGGGATGTAGTGGAATTTCTGATGGCCAAATGGGAAGGATGGACCAGAGATTCCACCTGCCTCCAGGGTTCTTGAGGTTCTGGGTCCACTTGCCCAAGTCTCCCAGTGTCAGCTCCTCAACTGCCAGTCATGGTGTGTGTGTGTGGGGGGGGTGTCCATGCTGCTCCTCACTTTCCACGAGGCTGCTTGTGTGGGGTTGAGTTCAGAGGTCCTTGGAAGTAGCTGTGACTTTCAGTGTCTCTCTCTCAGCTGGGACTGTGCTGAGCTGAGGGCTGTGTCCTGGTGGATTCCAAGAGCTGCCTATGGATGGAGTCAGGGCCAACAAGGCCACTGTCCCAGTTGGTTCATCCAGGTTTGGAAGCCTTTGTTCTCCTATGCCATCATCCCACACCTGCACCTGAGCTGAGTTGTGTGTGGAATCCTGGGAGAAGTTGTGCTGTGGTCTAGAGAGAAGCTGGGGTTTCTGGAGTCACATGGTCAAAGGTTGGGGAATTTTCACAAATACACACCCATGATCTCAGAATTTTTTCCTTGCTGAGGGGTTCCGTGCAAGTGGGAAGTACAGAAACCCCAGTCTGTGTAGAACTCTTAAATTAGCTGATGGTTCTTCACTCTAGAACTGAAATAGTTCTGACATTAAAGATTCTTCTCATGGGCACCAGCAGTAGCATCTTCACTGTCAACCCTGTGTGTCTTGTCCTTGGTGTTAAATTAACCCTCTTTATATGGGTAACTGTACATAGGAGCTTGTCCCTGGGTGGAGGGAGGTCTCTGATTAGGGTGGTGGTTTTTCCAATTCTGGTCAGATGTTCCTGTACCCATGGCTGTCATTAACTGATGTGTAGTAAACTGCCCAGGGCAGCAGATCCTAATGTGACCCTCAGCCTGGGATTTAACATGCAGGTCAGAAGTTGTCAACTAACCCCAGCTCTGGGCTCAAATGTTCATTTCTGCCCCAGCGATGAGATGATGGGTGCCTTCTATGACCCATAAGACAACTGAGTTCTCACCAAGCCTATATTATCCATGGGAAAGATATTTTTTTCAAATACCCCAATCTAGTGTTTGGTCTTACTTTAGGCATTGTTAGGAAGGTGAAATAAGGTGGATGTATATAGATGGATGTTTACCTGACATAATTAATACTTTGAGTCTACTCAAGAGATGGAATCATCCAGTGAACTTTTTCAAGGAAATGTGGAGAAAAAGGTCTAAAAGATAAGGTATAAATAAACCTGTTATATTAAAACTTATAAACTACACTATGTAGTTCTGAAGTGAGAGGCGGGAGCTGTACATTAAATGGAGGGAGTGACGCCCAGGAACCTGAAGGAATAGCCATCTGATCCCTCAGGAAAGGCTAACATCAGGATTCTTACTTCCTCCTCTGGGACTTGAAGCCACCATGATGGGGAAGGAGTCTCCATGCAGGTAGGGCAATGGAGGAGAGGGAGAAGAATGATGGGTCCCAAGGCCCAGGAAGCTGAGTTTTCTCCATGCTCTGAGGTCTGTGTTCTAAGTCCCAAGCACAAGACAGAAATAGATGTCCTTTTATTCATTCACACAGCTTTTCATGCCATTGGATATGGAGACTAGAAGTGGCCATGGTATCCCTTGTGTCAGGTGCAGTAGGCTTTGATGTTCAAATTATCTTAAAGTTCAGTCCTAAGCAATGGCTCACTGTCTGGGGTGGAATCTGCTGAAGAGGAGACAGGAAATGGGTGTGGAGATATCATGGACATCTGAGGGTATAGGGATCCCATCAGGGATCTTAGGATGTTCATGTAAGTCACATGGGGGGGGGCCCACACCATCTTCTCATAGGGAACAATTCCTGAATTCCCTTCATAGCTCACTCACAGCTTCAACTTAAGAGAAATCACCATCACTCATACAGGGTGTGAACTAGATCTGTTTTCACACTAGAAGAAAAAAGTCCAGGCATGGAAAGTCACTCAAGGTCAACAGCCACAGCATTCTGATGGGGATCTTTCTCTCCCTGTCCCTGGTATGCAGACCAAGCCTCTTTCTTAGGCTATTCAGGACAGGAATTTCTTTTTCATATCTGTCCACTCGATCAAGCTGAATTTCCTCAATCATCTGTTTCAGCCACACTGAGAACATCAAACATCCATACCGCACCATGCTGAGAATATCAAACATCCTTAGGTCTTGGGAGCTGTGCTCCTTCTGTGTTAGTTGCATGTCCCTCTCCAGGGCTTTTCATCAAGCTGGCCTCCTACTCCTGTCTGAGGTGTCTGTTGTCTTGTGCATAAAGACTTTCCAGAGTACACTCATCATAAGTACTGTCCCTTAGTCTGTCCTTGACCTCAGCCAACACTTAGTCAATTTCAGTGTAAGTCCTTGGTCAAGTCCCCTTCCCCACTCGCTGTCTGAGGTCAGTCAGAGCAGGGATCATGTGTGTGAGTGAATTCACCTGCAGACTCCTTCCTAGTCCTGAGGTGACAGTGGATTCCTCTTTTCAAAGGTCAATCCCAGTGTTGGAGACTTCAGTACCTGAGGGTGAGGTCCAGGAACTGACATTTTTGAAGTGTCTGGGTGATTTCAGCATGCAGCCTGGGTGGAGATTTCCTCCTGTCAAGGAATAGCAAGTATCCTGTCATGAGCCATATGAGAGCGGGAGCCTCCTTGACTTCCCCACCTCACTGTGCTGCAGGGGCTAGGATTTTAGTGAGTCACACTGAGACTATAGACTAGAACTACCTGAAGAGGGTTTCCCAGTGCTAATGAGGTCCCTTCTTCAGGGATTCTGATGTGATGATCCAGGCAGGACCCAAGTAGTAGCAGTTCTGAAGGTCCTGGGTGGTTCTAGTATGTGCTCTGAGTGCAGCAGCTCAGCCCCAGGAGGGTCCACTAGTCTGGGTTCTTTTAATTTCCTTGTTTTTTCTCCTGGGAGACTCAAGAGCTTTATAAATATCAGAGCAGCTCAGGGAAGAGGACGAGGGCCAGACCTGGAGACGGACTCTGCATTTGATGAAGTGACTTTTTAAAAGTTTGTAGGGCTGTCTTGATCACGTGAGGAAATGCCATTGTTCAGCCTTAAAGCTTATGGCAAATCCTCACTGTGAGAGAAATGGTTTTACTTCTTAGTGTACAATATTTTTAGCAAAAATATAAGAACTTCAGTTAAATACTTCCTGTGTAAACTTAAGTTCTTGGCTGAATACTTGAATACAAGGGTCACTGCGTCCATATCCTACAAAGTACTAGATTTGAATGAACATGGTAGGTTTTCCTAGAGGAGGGTCTTCATGGGTCAGAACTGTGGGTGCCTGGGGGAGCCAAGGACAGTGGCTGAAGTGCCATGGTCATGACTTGGAGGCATTTGGAGAGGGAGTCACTATGTATTCCTGGATGACAGGAGGAACATTATATTGTAAGACTGTCGGGAAAAGAAATTGGAGCAGAGAGGAACTGAGGGATTTGCCGGTCACTTAAATCCAAGTGCTTGGGCAGAGGCTTGAGTGTAGGTAAGGGGTGGGGCTGTGGACAGGAGACTCAGACATCAGGACCAAGTCTGTGCTGAGGGGAGCCCCATCCTGAACCTCTGCAAGGAGTCTTCTCTCTCCCACTGTAGACCCTCGAGCCCTTTGGTGTCCCCTGTGCCCCCTGGTGATGCTGGTCTCTCCCTCAAGTCTGCAGGTAAAAGGTGAGGACCAAGTGGCCCTGACTGCTGGGTCATCCAGATGTGAGCCTGGGTCAGACCAACATCATGTGTTCACTCCTGACCAACAGATGCTTCATGAAATCTGAGGGCAGGAAGTTGTCTCTTGAGGCCTCTGGATGGATGGGTAGGTGGGTGGGGGTATCCACCTGGCAGCCTTCTTAATCACTCCCAGTACCAAGAGAAGGGCCCCCAGGTTCTAGTTCTGTAGTAGCTGCCTCCTGTGCCCTGAAGGAGGGTCTTTGAGAGGCCTCCCAGGGTGAGCACAGAGCCTGGTCTAACTATGTTCAGGCACCAGTGTCTACTTCCCCAGACCTGCCCCAGGGGGAGGGGCTCTGAGACAGGTTGACTGCACCAAAAATCCAGCCGATGTGCCTATAGCCACCCCTGTCTCTAATCTATGCGTGCATTGTCTCGCAATGGTCCTAGCGGAGTTCCTCTGCCTGGGTTTTGACACACGAGACCAAGGATCTGGTTCCTTGGAATGTTCATTTTTGGATCCGGGGTTGCTCACAAGCATCCTTTAGTGGCCTTGAGGCCAACTCCATTCTGCAAAGTTCATCTTCTGAGCAGGAAGACAATATTTGTCTGAGGGCTGAATCCTAATTTTTTAAGACCAAACTTTCATTTGAGAGGTCCTTGAAATGTTAGTTTCCTGGATGGGGTTACAGAAGCTTCCATTCATGCCGCCACAGCAAGAATCAAGAATTCTGAAAGTTGAAGCAATTTACCTTTTTGGATACATAACTTATTAAAGCATGTCAGAAAGTGCAGAAATAGAGGCATTCAACAGAGAAAAATCAAGCAATGGGCTGACTGTCCTAACAGAGTAGAGAAACTTTCTAGCTAGAGCTCAGTCCCAGGAATGAGATCTGCCTCAGCCAGAGAGAGGTCCAGACATGGGTTATGATGGATTCTTATTACAACTAGTCAAAGGCAAGCTCAAAAAAACCAAGGTTCATATTTCCCCATGAGTGCAGTTGGCTCTTGGACCAACAAAGAGAACTTTGGTGACTTCTCACATGTAGGCTGAGCAAGAACCCAGTGACAGGGCTTAGCTAGTGATTCTGACTCCAGGCTGACCTCTCTGGGCCTGTGCTCTGAGATCCTAGGCAGGATGGCCTGGAACTGCTCTTGTACCAGTATCTCCACATCTCCTTTGTGTGAATATCAGGTCTCAGCCACTGTCTAGCAAACTCCTAGAGATGTCTGAGGACCTCCCTGGGCCCAGATGTGTCCTCAGAGCAGAATTTCCTGAACTTCTGCCTGGAAGCTGCAGCGTTGGGCGGATTCCTCTGTGGAATGGTCTCAAGGTCTTTGGTAGAGACTTCATCAAGACTCTGCTGGAAGGCTCTTGGGGAACCTGGACTTGGGGAGATGATATTAGCACAATTTCTAACTCTTCTGCCATCATCTCATCTCATGGTGACCTTATTTTCATTCTGGACTTCTATTTGTGTCTCTAGGTACCCTTCAGTCTTCATTCTGGGACTTTGGCAAAGGATGTCTCAGACTCCTGTGCAGGTGCCACATTGGAGGGCAGGGGACATTGGGAGTGGGGGCACCTCACAACCAGACTCGAAGCCCAAAATCAATTCTGAGATAGACAGACACACACACACACACACACACACACACACACACGACTCCTAATGGTTTTGACTGAAGTTAATGACAGGAAAGTGAAGTGTCTGTGTAATGATTGTTTTGAAGAAAAAGACCAGAGTAAGCTGGGATTTCTATCAGGAGGAAATTTCATTGATGCGTCTTGAGAGGCATGTAGAGAAACGGATGTAAGACCTTGGTGACCTCGGCATACATGCATGGATGTTTACATAATACAAAAATACTTGACTGAAGCAGCTGCAGCTCATTGTCCTAGGAGGCTGAGGCCCCAGAACTTCTAAATGAAAGGTCAAGGCTGTGCTCCTACAAAATGCTGAAGGCAGGATCGAAAGGTTGTTCTCTCTGATATACAAGTTGTTCCTTGAAGGTCAATGAGCCTGTGAGCACTTAGAATGAATGGCCACACTTCTCCCCCTGCCATCTCAATCTCAAGGCCTCAGGAAGCTGAGCCCCCTCCCTGTTCCTTAGCTTCCCTGTCTCTCACCTTCTATCCTGGCTACAGGGGGAAAGTTCAAGGTTATTTGTTTCCATTTCAAAGCTTATTCATGACCTTGGCTTTGTTGAAAGGAGGATTCTTGGGTATGGTGAACCATACTAATACCTTGTCTCCCCAGTGGAGTCTGGATCAATGTTCCAGAGAATGTCAAATCCTTCAGATCTGGTTCAGAGGGAGGGGAATTTGGGTCCTGCTCCCTAGATGAGCTGAGACTTTCTCTTGGGTAAAGTTGAAGAGACGGGCTTGAAGGTGACAAGGGGAGACTCAGGCCCTGGGTGCCTAGCTGGGTCCTGGAGGTCCTCACCACACCTCTCTACTGGGCCACTTGAGCCTCCCAGGGGCCCTGGTCATGTTGAAAGTTTAGGTTCCTGAGCCATGTAGCAGTCAAGGTCAGACTGCCCTCAGCCAGAGCAGCCTCTGCATCCACCAGGCCTGCAGTTCATGAATGTGACCCACCCCACTGGCTTTAGGGTCTTGGCAATGGCAGCTGGTTCCAAAGTTGGAATCCCACGTGAATATATGGCAGGCAATAGACTCTCATGACCTTGTTTTCCACTTGACCCTCAGGTGTGTCCTGTCCAACCTTCTCTCAGGCAGTGTTCATGGAATAGACTGCTGCTGGCCTTCCCGGTGTGATAGAGCTCTGGGAGGTACTGGGATTTCTGAGGTTGGACCTTGAACATGGGTGAGAGAGAGTTCACTTGCCTCTTTGCCTTCCTCAGGTTCTGGGTCCACTTGCTACATCTGCAAGCCCAAGTCACCCAGTGTCTGCTCATCAGCCCCCAGTAGCCCTGGGGGAAATTTCCAGGTTCCTCTACACTTTCCCCAGGAAGGCTGCTTTTGTGAGGCTGAGCCTGAGGTCCCAGAGTGTAGAGCCATCAGCCTCCCTTCCCCTCTGCTGAGAGCTGTCTCTGGATCTCAAGGATGTTTTCTGGTGGATTTCCAGTGCTGCCTGTAGATGGAGTCAAGCCCTACTCGGCTACTGTCCTTCTTGATTGTCTCTAGGATTGAGGCCTTTGTTCTCTGCCAGTCCTTTCACACCTGTACCTGAGCTGGTCTTTCCCAGGAAAACTGGGAGATGATGTACTGTGAACCCAAGAGAAGATCGAAGTTTCCAGTCACATGTTAAAACTTCTTTCAATGAAAGCTTTCACACTGAGGATTGAACGTTCTACATCTATAGACTGGTCTTCAGAAGGATACAGTTTGGAAGTGTCCTCAAAGTTCCTTTATAGCCACTTCTTTGGCCAAGAGGTGTCCTACTTTTCTCTGATGGATAGAAATCTCACCCAGGATTGGCCTAGCATGGGTGACCCCATTGAGATGTGTGTGGCTGTTTTGATGAAAATGTCCTGTGGGCTTCATCACCTTCTTGGGGCAGTGCCTCTTCTAGAAGATCCT
Organism: Panthera tigris; assembly: GCF_018350195.1. Taxonomy (NCBI): domain Eukaryota; kingdom Metazoa; phylum Chordata; class Mammalia; order Carnivora; family Felidae; genus Panthera; species Panthera tigris. The sequence continues at coordinate 91,115,670 of NC_056660.1, read as the reverse complement.
GCAGTATTTCTTGTTCAGGAGGTGCCACCTGAGTGGGGAAGTAGGGTACCAGTCTGTCCATATGGTCTCAGTTGCAGATCCCATTTGGCATCTGCCTAGCCCCAGTGAGTGCTCCTTGGCCAGTTATATCATTCTGGGTTATCTTACCCACCCTCCTTTTGTTCTAGAGAAAGGTGGGATGAGCAGTGCCTCTGATCTTGGTCATCAGGGGAACACAGGACTGTGGCCAGCCTGCAGTAGGCTGCATTCTTTATGATGTCATAAGGTACAGAAGCCTGCATGCTTCATGTCATATGGTACAGAATTGTCCCTGGGGTCCTGTGGCAGATGAGGGGAAAAAGAGAGCAGCAGGTGGGTGGGTGTCTGCATCAAGAGAGCCCACTCAGAATGACCCCATGTTACATGGAGCAACCTCAGGGATGCAGTGCCTGGATCCTTAGGGGTGCCTGGGGATGCTGCCTCTGTACAACCTTTGCAGGAGAGCCTCAGAGGGCATGTCTGGGTACCAGGAGCCCAGGGGCATCTGCTCCAGCCCAGTGGGCCCAGCTTGCCTGGAGCTTGACTCATGGGCAAAGGCCACTCACCGAGCCTAGGTCTGAGCTCCCATGTTAACCCAGGTACATGGAGCACTTTTCTGGCTGTAGCTAACCAACAGATCACCTTAGGTATTTGGATCTCTTCAGAAAGTGTCCTTTGGGGAGCAGGACTTAAGTGCAGACAAATGTGAGAAAGATGATAGATTCTAAGTCAGCCAAGTGCCTGATTCCATGTTGTCCCTTAGCCTGTGTCTACTCTAGACTCCCCCTCCCCCTGCCATAGGATCCAGGTAGGAAGAGAAATCCTCTTACTGTATTTCAAACTGTATTTTCTGCTACTGGGTTTGGGGATGGGGAGTATTAGAGACACATGACTGTGATTTTTTTTTTTTCTTAGGTCCCTTTTCCAATGGTAAGTCCTTAATCAGATTCAAGGTAGTGGAGGTTCCTGGTAGTGCTCCTCTGTGCAGGAGCATATGATGGAGAGAGAGTGACAGGATGATGGGTGCCAGGTCCACAGGATACAGAACTGCCTCCTTGTCTCCTGCCCTCCCTGTACTTTAGCACCCTCTCTAGCCCCTGCTATAGGCTGGGCCTTGAGGTGATCCAGTTCTACTTCAATTCTTCATTCATTGGTTTTAGAAAAGGCAGGGAGTCTTAGAATCTCTATGTCTAAATTAGACCCTGGATCCCAATGAAATTTAAGTCCAGGATCTGAATTGTAGTTAGGGAAGATGAAATGTCTGCTGGGATTTGGGAGCTATTGGGAGAGAGGCAGGAAAAGGCATGGTCATGACCATGTAGGGCTCAGGGATCAGGCCTTCCTGTGGGACCTGAGGATGTTCCACATAGATGACATCTGGGGTTACCCACATCACTCCACAAATGGAAGGTGGATAGTGGTCTAGTATTGGAGCTGGGAGGCAGCTGCACAGCTCTTAAAGGCTTCACCCACTTGATCCCTGAATCCTTGTCTAGGGCCTGGCCACTTTGATGGGCCATGTCTACTCTGAACAAGTCCAGGGAAAAGTCCTTCAAGGGCAATGGTTTATAGGAAGGTTAACACACACGAATGAAGCTAAGTTATTAAACACAAAAGACCTTTTGGGCACATTCACCAATCACCCCCCTAGCAGCCTTCTGGGAATTGTGGAGAAAGCAGCGGGAATGTATCCTCGTGTAAAAGAGTTTGAACTTAAAACCAGACATGTACATCTTACATTTGTGGCTCCAACTGCATCAGCTTCCATCATCATCTTCATATACAAATCTTTCTTAATGTGTCTTTTTGGAAGAGCAGGAGACCAAGCACAAGCCAGGGACAATGGGAGAGAGAGGGAGACACAGATTCCGAAGCAGGCTCCAGGCTCTAAGCTGTCAGCCCTGAGCCTGATGTGGGGCTTGAACCCATGAACCGTGAGGTCATGACATGAGCCTAAGTTGGATGCTCAACTGAGTCACCCAAGTGCCCCTACCCTCTTCTTTAGTCCTGTTCTCCAGGTGACCAGCTCAGCCTTGTCTATGCTTCCTGTGGTTCTCTATCCTCCAGGCATCTTGGTGCAAAATGGCCTGCAGCCCTGGGCAAAGCTCTGGTCCTCTACTGGCTGTATTTCCCTCTGGGCATCAAAGTCCCAGTGAACTAAGGGGCCCTCCCTGTGCCCTGCAGCATCTGCTTTAATCCACACTCTGCATCACTGTCCACAGCCCCGTCGTCTTTCCTGTCTGGGTACCATGATGCTAAGTGTTCATCATGCCATAGAAATCTCCCAGCTGCCTCTTTTCCTCTGGTTCCAGAATCTTCCTTCTGTTGGTAGAACCTGGCCAGGAGCTTGCTGTGTATAATCTGAAATGAGCCCGTGTGTGGGAGGGTAGGGAAAGACTGAAGAATGAGCAGGTGACTCCAGATGGTGGGGGGGGGGGCAGGTTTAATATGCAATGGAACAGAGATGAGTAGCCTGTCTCAGGTGGTCCCAAGATGAGTAGACTTCCTGCACAGGACCACCAAATCTTAAAGGCTTACACAGAGGCCTTAACTGGGGTCAGGCATGCATACCATCCTGATCATCTCCATACCTCTCACTGTCTCAAGGGTATGTCCTTGGAACAGACCTGCAGTGGGGACAGTAGACAGGATGACCATGCTAAGGACATAGGTGGCATGAGGAGGCTTGGCTGCCCGGCCACTGGAGGGTCAATGGGGGCCACTCTTCTTGATTCTCTCCTCTGAGACCTTCCCAGCCAGCAGGCCCAGGGAACTTGTTTTGGGTGAGCTGATAATCCTCCATGTAGACCAAGGATCTTTGACCCCCATCATGGTCTCCTTGTCCACTTTGTGCCTCTCAAAGGAGCTGTACCACTAACTTCCTCTTCTCTCTCTTGGTCCAGGTCTGGGTCTAGTCTAGCTCTCGTTCTTGACATGTGTCCCATTGCAGTTCTGACATAGAGGTCATGAAGTGCACATTATCTGTAATGACTTCTAAAATAATGTGTCAGCCTCTTTATCCCTCATCTTGAATTTTTCCTTTTGGCTTGATCATGGTTCAGGGCTAATGGGATCCAAGTGACCAATTAATGACACGGTCACCTGTGTGCAGTGCAGACCAGCTCTCCATGGTGGGGGTGTCTGCCTTTGGGGAATGTCTGAGAGCAATCCTCACTTCTCAGAGCACTATATAGACCAAGGGGCCCCATGGGACCAGCTCATTCCTGTCCTGGACCTGGCTCCCCATGTGGTGAACACAGGGGCTCAGAAGGGTTTTAAATTCCATCTTCTATTCAGGATCCTCATCTTTCTGTAGTTACATCTGGATTTTCCATCAGATTTTCCAGTTCTTTGCCTTGGCTGGAAATCATGACTCAAACCATCTGAAGAAAAGCAAACACAATCTTTGCATAAAATTGTGAAATAAAGTGAAATCAGTCTAAGTCATGGTACCAAACCTGAGCACAGACCAATGTCCATGTTAAAGGGACCCAGTCCTCCAACCCCAACAAGAAAAATCCCCTATGCTTCTGTGTGTCTAAAATCAGCAGGAGGGCGCTAGGGTGGCTCAGTCGGTTGAGTGTCTGACTTCAACTCAGGTCATGATCTCATGGTGTGTGGGTTTGAGCCCCGTGTCAGGCTCTGTGCTGATGGCTCAGAGCCTGGAGCCTGCTTCACATTCTGTGGCTCCCTCTCTCGCTCCCTCTCTCGCTCCCTCTCTCGCTCCCTCTCTCGCTCCCTCTCTCGCTCCCTCTCTCGCTCCCTCTCTCGCTCCCTCTCTCGCTCCCTCTCTCGCTCCCTCTCTCGCTCCCTCTCTCGCTCCCTCTCTCGCTCCCTCTCTCGCTCCCTCTCTCGCTCCCTCTCTCGCTCCCTCTCTCAAAAATAAACATTAAAAAATAAAAACAAAAGCCTCAGGCACACTACCCACTAGAAGCCAACGGTGGGAAATGACAGTGGGTAGAATCCGTAGGGAAGGACTTGAAAGCCTCTCTGGTAAACAGACTGTTGTGGTCAAGCATGTAGGGAAAGCATGAGTACAGGAGGTAGGACAAGAACATCAGGACCTAAATGGAATGGTGGAAATGCAGAATAGTGAGGGAGCCCACAGACCAGAGCAGACACACAGTCCCCTTAACATTAGGAATGTTGCAGGACCAGCCTGTTGCAGGGAGTATGGCTGGAGTCACAAAAGATGAGTCTGCAAACAAAGTGCAGTTAAGTGAAGGTCCTCATATGAGTTGGAATGAGGCCCCAGCTCCAGAATGAAGCTTCTTTTTATTAGGATAATTGCTAAAGACTATGTGCATAAAGTCAGCTAAGCAAGCATGTTAATCAGTCTAATGGTTTAGCTTTTCAAGGTTGAATTTTGAGTTAATTGGTTCCTATACCACTAGGAAGGGTCAGGTGTGAAGGAGGATCCGGCCCTGGACGATGTTAATGGCTCTAGGCATTCCTTACTAGCGAGCCACAGCTGTGTTCAGCTGTGTAAACATGTCCTAAGGCCTTGCACCTTATCCAGCCCTTCCCTTTTGAAGTCTTATCCTTTGATGCTTCTCTCCTACATCACCAGCCCAGGAAGGTTTCAGGAGCAGCATGTAGCAGCTTCGTGTGACTCTATTCCCAGCTTTGAGAAGTGCAGCTGGGTCAAGGAGGCTACCACACTGCTGTGCCATTGCATAATTGCACCATCCACCAGGCATGTCTTAAGGATCAAAAACCTCCGTATTTGTGAAATACAGAGAACAGAGCATGGCATGTAATTCTCAGTTGGGAAAATTCTTGTGTAATGAAACAAAAGACCATCTACTTCCCATCAACACACAGGAAGCTGCCTTCTTGAACATGCCTTTTTCCTTCCTGAGTTTCCCTGTGATCTATCTCCTTGCAGCAACTAGGCTGCCTCTGAACTCAGCTGGCATGTGCTTCACTGTCCAGCTGGAAGTTTGGGAGTCAGGAGGTCCCCAGTATAGAAACGTGTTTGTTCTCCTCGGTGTCCGGCTGTCTCTGATGCAAATGGAGGTTTAGCCACTACTAAAGGGCTTGGATGTGATTTAGTAGACCCATTCTGTACACAGAACGGCCAGGCAGCTCACAGTAAGAGGATTCCCTCCAAAACCAGTGCCACACTCGGGGAGTGAGCCCTGGTCATCAGGACCTCCACTCCAGTGAGAAGGTCTAAGAGGAATCTCAGCACTCCTATGTGCCCCGATCTGGGATCATCTTATGTTCTCCTGAGTCCTGGCATCTTGCACTACAAAGGAGAACCATCTCCCCCAACTGAATGAGTCGGCCCAATCCCCAAAGCCTGGTTAATTGAAGGACTTATGACCTGGAGTGTATCTTTTAATCACAAGTGCCCTAAACTAGCATTTTATTTGGTCCCGGGGAGACGGTGTGCCTGATCACAATGTGGACAGAGATGGTGGAGCCTCATTGGGCCCCATGCCCCCACCTAGAGAATCAGTTTGGGACATTTTCAGAAATGTACACCCCTGATTGCAGAATTCCTTTTTCCTTGCTGAGGGTTTCCAGGCTAGTGTGAAGTACAGAAACACCAGTCTGTACATAAATGTGAAATTAGCTGATGGTTCTTCACTCTGGAATTCAACTAGTTGTGGCATCAAGTTGGGCTTTTCCCATGGACACCAGCAGTAACCTCCTCACTGGCAACCTTGCTTGTCTTGTCCTTGGTGTTCAGACCAACCCACCTAACACTGATAAATGGACACAGGAGCTTGTTTCTGGGGGGGGGAGGGAAGGCCCCTGATCAGGGTGGTCATGATCCAGTCGCGGTCAGATGTGCATGTACCCAAGGCTGTCAATGACTGACATGTGGTGCACTGCCCAGTGCAGCAATCCTAGTATGACCCTTGGCCTGGTTTTTAACAGGTCAGAAGTTCTCAGTCAACCCCAGAACCAGATGGAAATGTTCATTTCTGCCCCTAGGGTGAGGTGATGGGTGCCCTCTGTGACCCATCAGGCAATAGAATTCTCACTAAGCTAATATTTTCCATGGGAGATCAATTATCTGCAAATACCCTCATTCCTGTTGTGCCTTAACTAGTTATTGTTAGGAATGTGAAATGAGTGGTGTATATATAAATGTATGTGTTCATACCTGACAGATTGTTCAAGACAAAACTTTGAATACATATCCTCTTGAGTAGATTCACTTGGATCAACATGTGTGAGGAAATGTGGAGAACGGGTCTTTTAAAATAGGAAAATTTAGAAAACTATGATAGGTACTTTGATTGGAATGTGAAAAAGTGTCTACTGGGGTGAGAATCAGCAGCTGCACAATAAATGGAAGGAATGAGGCCCAGGAGCCGGACAGAACAACCATCTGGTCCCACAGGCAGGAAAGGCTGAAGGCAGGTTTCCAACTGTCCTTGATCTGAAAGCTGACATGATGGGGAAGGAGTCTCTGTGGAAGAAAAGCGATGGAAGAGAGGGAGGAGAATAATGAGTCCCATGGCACCAGGAGGCTGAGTTTTCTCCCTGCCCTTGGTCTCTGTTTCACCTGAGCCCCAGGCACAAGACAGAACTAGATGTCCTCTTACTCAACTATGCAGCTTTTCATTCCATTGGGTATGGGGACCAGAAGCCATGGCATCCTTTGTGTCAGGTGCAGTAGGCTTTGACCTTCAAGTTCAAGTTCAAGCAAGACTCTTCTTAGTCCTCAGTGGTGACTCCCTGCCTCTGGGGTGGGGTATGCTGAGGAAAGACCAGAATTGGGTGTGAGGATGCCATGGACAGCTGAGGCTATAGAAGTCCAGTCAGGGATCTTAGGATGTTCATGTAGATCACATGTCAGGATTTACAGCATCTCCAGCAATTCCTGAGTTCCCTTTATCCTTCACTCAGTTTCAACTTAAGCAGAAATCTTGAAACCCACCATCACACATAAGGGGTGTGAACTAGACCTTCTTTTCACACTAGAAGTAAAAAGTCCAGGCATGGAAGATCACTTTCAAGGTCCTCATACATAGTGTTATGATGGGGAACTTTCTCTCACTGTCCCTCATGTGCAGACCAAGCCTCTCTTGTTAGGCTACTCAGGACAGTGATTTCTCTTTTCCATGTCTGTCTACTTGATAAGTTTTTGAATTTCCTTGATTATCTGTGTTCCTGCCACACTGATCTTCTGCACCATCCTGAGTACATTGAGCAGCATCCTTTTGTGAGCTAGGCTCCTTCTGTGTTACTTAACACAGTCACCCTCCAGGACCAGTCAGCAAGCTGACACCTATCCCTGACTGAGGTATCTGTTGTCTTGTTCATAAAGGCCTCCCAGAGAGTGCACTCATCATAAGTACTGTCCTCTTAGTCTGTCCTTGACCTCAGCCAACACTTAGTATACTAATTCCAGTGTAAGTTCTTGGTCAGGTCCCCCTCGCCCACCTGCTGTTCAAGGTCAGTGAGATCATGGATTGTGTGTGCAAGTGAATTCAGCTGCAGACCCCTTGCCAGTCCTGAGGCGGCAGTAGATTTCCTCTTTTCAAAGGTCACTTTCCGTGTTTGGCCCTCAGCCCAAATGTACAGAAGTCTCAAAGATTTAGATTTTTGAAGTCTGTGGGAAACTTCAGCATGCAGCCTGGGTAGAGCTCTACTCCTACAGAGGAATAGCATGTATGCTGTCATCAGCTGTACCTGAGACCAGGGGCCCCCTTGGCTTTCCTCACCTCACTGTGCTGGAGGGGCAGGGATTTTAGCGACTCACACTGAGGCTGTCAATTAGAACTACCTGGAGAGGGTTTCCCAAGTGCTGATGATAGTCCTTCAGTGAGTCTGATGTGATGATCCAGGCAGAGCCCAAATAGCCAGTTCTGAAGGACCCGTGTCCTTCTAATGTGAGCTCTGGGTGCAGAAGCTCAAACCCGAGAGTCCAAATATTTCAGGTTTTCTCCCTGGGAGAATGAAGAGAGCTTTATGAACATCAGCTCACAGAGTACAACAAGAGCCTGACCTACAATTCTTCCTGAGATGAACTCTGGAGGGATATTGCAGTTGAAGTAACTTTTCAAATGTTGGCAGGGCTGTCTGTCTTGAGAACATGTGAGGAAATGCTCTTGTTCCACCTTAAAGCTTATGGCAAATCCTCACTGTACCAGAAATGGTTTCTCTTAAGTGTAAAACCATCTGGAATGACAACTTGAAATGGACATATTTCTGTGTAAGTACACTTAGATTCTTGGCTGAAAACTTGAATGCAAGGAGCACTGTGTTAGTATCTTACAGGCCAAGTACTTGAAGACAAGGAACACATTAGGTTTTCCTGGAGGAAGGGTTTCATGGGTCAGAACTGTGGGTGTCTAGGTGAGCCCAGGAGAGTGGCTGAAATGTGATCCAAATAACTTGGAGGCATTTTTGAAGATGAAGTATTGTAGATTCCTTATTGGCACAAGGAAAATTTCTATTTCAACCCAGACCTCAGGTCAGGGGGACAACTGAACAGGGAGAGAAAACCTGACTGGAAGAATGTTTGAGACCATTTTAACATCAGTGTATGATGAGAAGCTGACAAGTCACTAAGACCGGGACTGGGGACAGGGGGCTCAGACACACACAGTGACCATGACTGTGCTCAGGGCGAGCTCTCCCATTGAGGCAGGCTTGCCTCCCCCACTGTAGACCCTCCAGCACTTTGGTGTCCCAGGTATCCCTTGGTGGTGGCTGGCAAGTGTTAGGGAAGGTGTGGGAACCAGGTAGCCCTGAGTGCTGGGTCCTTCAAGTGTGAACCAGCCCTTGCTCCTCAAATGCTTCAGGAAATTTGTAGGCAATGAGTTGTGTCTGGAATCCTATGGCTTGTGGAGGGGTCCAGCCTACAGCCACAGTAGTTATGAGACCCATCTAACAGCCAAGATTGGGGCATCCAGATCCTGGTGCACCTGGAACTGATGCTTCCTTTCTGTGCCCTGGAGGAAGATCTTTGAATGGCTTGGCAGGGCAGGGACCTGGAGCCCAGGACTAGTTGGGTTGAGCTAGCAATGCCTTCACTTGCTCGGAGATGCTTCCAGGGGTAAGCTCAGAAACAGTGACTGGACTCCAATCCTTGCACATATGTCTGAGCCCATGTTGACTGCTGGCTCACCTGTGGGGGGATTTCCTACTCCATGGGTCCTAACAGAGTCCCTCTGGGCTTTGACCCCCAAGACAAGGTCCAAGTCTTTGAAGATGTTCCTTTTTGGATGCTGGCCATTCACAGGTGTCCTCTAGTGATCACTAAGCCAGCTCAGTTCTCCTGCAGTTTATGTTGTGCATAGGAAGGGAATATTTGTCAAAATCACTAGGATTCAGTCTTTTGACTTTACTAGTGATGAACTGTTTAATAATGGCAGCTTTTCAAGAGAAAGGTTTGGGTAAGTTGGGATCTAAATTGGGAGAAAAAACTCATCCATTTTCCAGCAGAAATTGGAGAAACACGTGCAAGACACAGCGTGACCTCAACATATCCTATATACAGTTGTGCATACACAACACCGAAATAGTCCAATGAGACATTATTTAAGAGACCTCAGCTCAGTGTTAATGAGAGAATGAGGTACGGTACTAGTAAATGAATGGTGGTTGCTGCCCTGCTGGAAAATGCAGAAGGCAGGATGGAAGAGCTATCCTCTTGGAATGTACAAGTTACCCCTTGGAGGTCCATGAGCCTCTGAACACTAAGAATGAATGAGATAAAAACCAAAGAAGGGTGTCTATCTCAAGGCCCTAGGAAGCTGAGTCACTATCCAGCTCCTTGGCTTCCTATTCTCTGGCCAATCATGGCCACCAAGGAGAAGGAGATAAATGTTGTCTGTTACCATCTCAATTCTATTTCATGACATTGGCCTGGGGAAGGAAGGGATGCTTCCTGTAGCATCTATTTCATGGTTACAGGGGACTGGGCTAACACCTTGTCACCCCAATGGAATTGGGATCAGTATTCTGAGAATCACAAAGCCTCTAGAGCTGGTTCAGAGTTAATGGAGGTCTAGTCCATGAGGAGAGATGGGGGCATCTCTTGGTGAAGTTCAGGTGATGGTCTTGACGGTGACCAAGGAAGACTTGGGCCCTGGCTGCTTGGCTAGGTCCTGGAGGTCCTTGTCACACATCACTTCCTGTGCTCCCTGAGCCTCTAAGAGTCCCTGGTCATATTTAAAGTTCAGGCTCCTGAGTGAAGTAGCAGTCAAGGTGAGACTTCCCTCAGCCAGAGCAGCCCTTGTATCCACAGGAGATGTGACCGACCCCAGTGGCTTTGGGAACTTGGCAAAGGCAGCTGTTTTCAAAGTTGGAATCCCACACGAATATACTGCAGGTGACACAGATTCATGAGTTTTTTCCTGCTTTGCAATGAGGTGTTAATCTGCAAAGACTTCTTAGTCAGCATTTGGTCATTTGTCTGCTGATGGCCTTCTGGGTGTGTGACAGAGCTCTGAGATGTAGTGGGATTTCTGATGACAGATCTTGAAGATGGGCCAGAGAGATTCCACCTGAGTCCAGAGTTAGTGAGGTTCTGGATCCACTTGCCCAACTCTCCCAATGTTGGTTCCTCAACCCCCAGTCATGGTGTGGGAGGGGGTGTGTCCATGTTGTTCCTCATGTTCCATGGGGAGACTGCTTGTATGGGGCTACTTCCATAGATCCCAGGATGCAGCTAACTTTCAGCCTCCCTTCCTCTCAGCTGGGACTGTGTCCTGAGTTGAGGGATGTGTCCTGGTGGCTTCCAAGGGCTGCCTGTAGATAGTCAAGGCCAACCAGGCCCCTGTCCCAGACATTTCATCCAGGTTTGGGACCTTTGTTTTCTTATTCCATTGTCACATGCCTGCACCTGAGTTGGGCTGTGAGGGGAATCCTGGGAGAGGGTGTGCTGTGGTCTAGGGAGGGTTTCCAGAGTCACATGGTCAACTATCTTTCAATGAAACAATTCTCAAACCAGATTGAAATTCCAGGTCTATAGACCTGACTAAAGAAGCACATATTGAAGGTGTTGTCAAAGTTTGTGTATATCCTCTGCTTCTGGCCAGAATTTTCTCTACTGGGGATAGATAGCTCACCCATGATCAAGTATGGATGAACCTGGTGAGATCTCTGGTGGTTTTTAAAACTACAAAGGAGGAGAACTTCTCTCTTGCCCACCTGATTAAGTCAGCCCAATCCACAAGACTGGTTAATTCAAGGACATGGGACTTGGAGTGTGAATCTCTGTAATCACAGGAGCCCCTAAGCTAGTGTTTGATTTGGTCCCTGGGAGAGTGTGTGCCTGATCACAATGTGGGCAGAGATCGTGGAACATTGTTGGGCCCCATACCCCCAGCTAGAGAATGAAAGTTTAGGGCATTGTCATAAATGCATACCCCTGATTTCAGAATCATCTTTACCTTGATGAGGGTTCCAGGCTAGTGGGAAGTGCAGAAACACCAGCCTGTATAGAACTCTTAAACTAACTGATGGTTCTTCACTCTGGAATTGTAATAGTTCTGGTGTTAATAGCTTTTCCCATGGGTACCATCAGTAGCATCCTTACTGGCAACCTTGGATGTCTTGTCCTTGGTGTTAGACCAGTCCTTATGTGGGTAACTGGACAACATACGGGCTTGCCTCTGGGGGGAAGCCTCTGATCAGGGTGGTTGTGTGCCAGTACCCAAGGCTGTCAGTCACTGATGAGCGGTGCGCTGCTCAGGGCAGCAGATCCTAGTGTGACCCCCAGACTGGGATTTAACATGCAGGTCAGAAGTTGTTAATCAACCCCTGCTCTGGATTCAAATATTCATTTCTGCCCCAGGGGTGAGATGATGGGTGTCCTCTATGACCCATCAGGCAACTGAATTCTCATCAAGCTTCTATTCTCTGTGGGAAAGGAATTTTTTGCACAGTTTCCTCCGGATTGTTTAGTATTACTTTAGGTATTGTTAGGAAAAAAATAAGGTGCATGTACATAAATGTAGATGTTTGTAACTGAGAAATTGTTGAAGACCAAGCTTGACTCAAGAGAATGTGTGTCCATTTGAAGTTGTCCCAGGAGATGTGGAGAAAGAGGTCTAAAAGCTATTGTACAAATAAACACATACATTAATTTGAGTATCTAGAAAACTATGCTCAGTACTTGAAATGCAAAAAGTGAGAAGCAGCAGCTGTACACTAAATGGAGGGAATAAGGCCCAGGAACCTGACAGAAAAGCTATCTGGTCCTACAGGCAGGAAAGGCTAAAGGCAGGATTCCAACTCCCTCCTCTATGATCTGAAAGCTGCCATGATGGGGAAGGAGTCTCTGTGTGGGAAGAAGAGTGGAAGAAGAGAAGAATGATGGATCCCAAGGCAGCAGGAAGCCAAGTTTTCTTCCTGCACTTGGTCTCTGTGTTCCACCTGAACCCCAGGGACAAGACAGAACTAGATGTCTTCTCATTCCATTACACAGGAACAGCTAAGGCATGGCATACCTTGTGTCAGGTATAGTAGGCTTTGATTTTCAAACTGTCTTAAACTTCAGTCATAAGAGGTGGCTCACTGCCTCTGGGGTGGGGTCCTCTCAGGAGGAGACAGGAAACAGATGTAGAGATAGCATGGACAGCTGAGGTTTCATGGGTTCCATTGGGGACCTTAGGATGTTCATGTAGATCACCTGTAAGAACCCCACAGCATCATCTCCTAGGGAACAATTCCTGAATTCCCTTCATCCCTTACTCATAGCCTCAACTTAAGCAGAAATGTTAAACTCAGCTATCACACATACAGGACATGAACTAAATTTGTTTCAACATTAGAAGTAAACCAAAGCCAGCGGGATAGGTCAAATTCATGAACTGCAGGCCAGGGGGTTACAGGGGATGCTTTGGCTGAGGGCACTCTGACCTTGATTGCTATATGCTCTGGAGTATGAACTTTAAACATGACCAGGATGCCTGAGAGGTTCAGGCGCCCCCGAAAGTGATGTGTGGTGAGGACCTCCAGGACCCGGCCAGGCACCTAGGGCCCTGTCACCTTCAAGCCCATCTCCTCAACTTCACGCAAGAGAAGGTCCCATTTCTCCATGGGATCTAGATAGGTCCTTCATTAACTCTGAACCAGATCTGGAGACTTTAAGATCCTCTGGAACATTGTCAAAAGACTGAATCCTAGTGATCTTGATCTTAGTAATAGAGTGATGGATTGTTTAATAATAGCAAATTTTCAAGAGAAAGACTAGGGTAAGTTGGAATCTAAATTTGGAGAAAAAACTCATTGACTTCTCGCCAGAAATTGGAGAGAGCGTGACCCTGAAACATCAAGGATACAGGTGCGCATATACAACACAGAAATATTCTTCTAAGACAGATTACTTAAGGAGCTTCAGCTCAATGTCAATGAAAGGGTGAGGTGCAGTACTGGTAAATAAATGGATGATGCCGTCCTACTGGAAAACGCAGAAGGCAGGATGGAAGAGCTATCCTCTCAGAATGTGCAAGCTACCCTTTGAAGATTCATGAGCCTGACACTAAGAATGAATGAGATAGCAGCCAAAGAAGGGTGGCCATCTCAAGGCCTAGGAAGCTGAGTCACTATCCAGCTCCTTGGCTTCCAATTCTCTCTCCAATCATGGCCACCAAGGAGAAGAGGATAATAAATGTTGTCTGTTTCCATCTCAATTCTACTTCTTGACCTTAGCATTGGGGAAGGAAAGGTTTCATTGTTACAGTGGACTGTGCTAACACCTTATCACCCAATGCAATTGGGATCAGTATTCTGAGAATCACAAAGCCTCTAGAGCTGGTTCAGAGTTAATGGAGGTCTAGTCCTGCTCCTGGGGAGAGATGGGGGCATCTCTTGGTGAAGTTCAGGTGATGGTCTTGACGGTGACCAAGGAAGACTTGGGCCCTGGCTGCTTGGCTAGGTCCTGGAGGTCCTTGTCACACATCACTTCCTGTGCTCCCTGAGCCTCTAAGAGTCCCTGGTCATATTTAAAGTTCAGGCTCCTGAGTGAAGTAGCAGTCAAGGTGAGACTTCCCTCAGCCAGAGCAGCCCTTGTATCCACAGGAGATGTGACCGACCCCAGTGGCTTTGGGAACTTGGCAAAGGCAGCTGTTTTCAAAGTTGGAATCCCACACGAATATACTGCAGGTGACACAGATTCATGAGTTTTTTCCTGCTTTGCAATGAGGTGTTAATATGCAAAGACTTCTTAGTCAGCATTTGGTCATTTGTCTGCTGATGGCCTTCTGGGTGTGTGACAGAGCTCTGAGATGTAGTGGGATTTCTGATGACAGATCTTGAAGATGGGCCAGAGAGATTCCACCTGAGTCCAGAGTTAGTGAGGTTCTGGATCCACTTGCCCAACTCTCCCAATGTTGGTTCCTCAACCCCCAGTCATGGTGTTGAAGGGTGGGGGGTGTCCACGCTCCTGTTCATGTTCCATGGGAGGCTGTATGAGGCTGAGTTCAGAGGTCCTAGGAAGTAGCCTTAACTTTACGCCTCCTTTACTGTCTGCTGAGACTGTGTCCTGAGCTGAGGAATATGTTCTGGTGGATTCCAAGGGCTGCCTGTAGATAGTCAAGGCCAACCAGGCCACTGTCCCAGTTGATTCATCCAAGTTTTAGGCTTTTGTTCTCTTCAGCCATCATCACACAACTGCACCTGTGAGTAGAATCTTGGGAGAGGATAGCTGTGGACTAGAGAAGATGGGGTTTCCAAAGTCCCAGGTCAACTATCTTTCAATGAAACAATTCCCTAATCAGGCTGAAATTCCAGATGTAGATTTGACCAAACAAGCACCTATTTTGAAGGTGTTGTCAAAGTTTGTGTATATCCTCTGCCTCTGGCCAGAATTTCCTCTAATAGGGTTAGAAAACTCCCCCATTTTTGGTCAATTATGGATGGACCCAGTGAGATCTCTTGTGATTTTTAAAATGCACAAAGGAGGAGAGTTTCTGTCTCTCTAGTTAAGACAGGCCAGTCCACAAAGACTGTGGTTAATTCGAGGACTTAGGACTTGGAGTCCATCTCTGTAATCACAGCTAAACTAGTGCTTGGTTTGGTCCCCAGGAGTGTGTGTGCCTGATCGCAATGTGGCAGAGATCGTGGAACAACGTTGGGCCACATGCCCTACCTTGAAAACGAAAGTTTGGGTAATTCTCACAAATGCACACCCCTGATTGCAGAATTCTTTTTTCCTTGCTGAGGGTTTCCAGGCTAGTGTGAAGTACAGAAACACCAGTCTGTACGTAAACGTGAAATTAGCTGATGGTTCTTCACTCTGGAATTCAACTAGTTGTGGCATCAAGTTGGGCTTTTCCCATGGACACCAGCAGTAACCTCCTCACTGGCAACCTTGCTTGTCTTGTCCTTGGTGTTCAGACCAACCCACCTAACACTGATAAATGGACACAGGAGCTTGTTTCTGGGTGGGTGTGGGGGGGGGGAGGCCCCTGATCAGGGTGGTCGTGATCCAGTCCCGGTCAGATGTGCATGTACCCAAGGCTGTCAATGACTGACATGTGGTGCACTGCCCAGTGCAGCAATCCTAGTATGACCCTTGGTCTGGTTTTTAACAGGTCAGAAGTTCTCAGTCAACCCCAGCACCAAATGGGAATGTTCATTTCTGCCCCTAGGGTGAGGTGATGGGTGCCCTCTGTGACCCATCAGGCAATAGAATTCTCACTAAGCTAATATTTTCCATGGGAGATCAATTATCTGCAAATACCCTCATTCCTGTTGTGCCTTAACTAGGCATTGTTAGGAATGTGAAATGAGAGATGTATACATACAGGTATATGTTTGTACCTGACAAATTGTTCAAGACAAAACTTTGAATACATATCCTTTTGAGTAGATTGACTTTGACTTTGTCAACATGTTTGAGGAAATGTGGAGAACATGTCTTAATTAAGAAAATTTAGAAAACTATGCTGGGTACTTTTATTGTAATGCAAAAAAGTGTCTACTTGGGTGAGAAGCAGCAGCTGCACATTGAATGGAGGGAATGAGGCTCAGGAACCTGACAGGAAAGACATCTGATCCATCAGGCAGGAAAGGCTGAAGGCAGGTTTCCAACTCTCTGGTCTGAAAGCTGCCATCATGGGGATGGAGTCTCCATGCAGGAAGACCAATGGAGGAGAGAGAGAATGACGGGTCCCAAAGCAGCAGGAAGCTGAGTTTTCTCCCTGCCCGAGGTCTCTGTCTGTGTTCCTCCTGAGCCCCAGATAAAATACACAACTAGATGTCCCTTTTCTCTATTACACAGCTTCTTTCATTCCATCAGATATGGGGACTAGAAGCAGCAATGGCATCCCTTGTGTTAGGGTACAGTAGGCTTTGACACTCAAATTATTGAAGTTCCAGGCTCAGCCTAGTCATATAAAGTGACTGACTGCCTCTGGGGTGGAGTCTGCTGGAGAGGAGACAGGAAATGGGTGTGGAGATACCTTGGACAGCTGAGGTTGTAGGGGTCCCATCAGGGATTTTAGGATGTTCGTGTAGATCACACGCTGGGGGCCCACACCATTCCTCACAGGGAACAATTCCTGAATTCCCTCCATCCCTCACACACAGCTTCAACTTAAGCAGAAATCTTGAAATCCAATGTCATACATATGGGGCATGAACTAGAGGTTTCCATATTTAGAAGTAAAAAGTCCAGGCACGGAAGGTCACTCTCAAGATCAACAGCCACAGCATTATTATGGGGATCTTTCTCTCACTGTCCCTGGTTTGCAGACCAAATCTCTTTATTAGGCTATCCAGGACAGTGATTTCTTTCCATGTCTGACCACTCGTTCAGGCTCAACTTCCTCGATTATCCGTGTTCCAGCCACACTGATCTTCTGCACCATCCTGAGTACATCGAGCATGCTTTTCCTTTGAGAGATGTGCTCCTTCTGTGTTAGTTGCACATCACCCTCCAGTGCTACTTACAAGCTGGCTCCTACCCCTGTCTAGGGTGTCCATTTTCTTGTGCATAAAGTCCTTTCAGAAGGTGAACCCCTCAGTCTGTACTTGACCTCACCCAACACTTAGTAAATCCCACTGTAAGTCCTGGTCAGTGAGATCATGGATCATGTGTACAAGGGAATTCAGCTGCAGACTCCTTCCCAGTCCCAACAGTGGACTCCTCTTTTCATAGGTCATTGCCAGTGTTTGGCCCTCAGCCCAAATGTACTGAAGTCTCAAGGATTTATATTTTTGAAGCATCTGGGTGATTTCAGAATGCAGCCTGGGTAGAGATTTCCTCCCATAGGGGAATAGCATGTATCCTGTCATGAGCCACGTGAGAACAGGGGGGAATTCCCCACCTCAATGTACTGCAGGGGCTGGGATTTTAGTCACACCGAGGCTGTGGATTAGAACTACCTGTAGAGGGTCTCCCAGTGCTGATGAGTGTCCTTTCTTCAGTCAGTCTTATGTGATGATCAAGGCGGGGCCCAAATAGCAATGGTTCTGAAGGACGTGGGTGATCGGAATTTGTACTCTGGGTGCAGATGCTCAGCCTCAGGAGGGTCCAATCAGCCTGGATTTTATGTTCTTTTCTTCCAGGGAGACCTAAAAAGAGCTTTATATCAGAGCAGCTCAGGGAAGAGGACAAGGGCCAGACCCAGAATTCTTCCTGATTGACTCTAGAGGGATATAACATTTGATTAAGTGACTTTTCAGATGTTTTTAGGGCTGTCTTAACATGTGAGGAAATGCTCATGTTCTGCCTTAAAGCTTGTGGCAAATCCTCACTGTAAGGGAAATGTTTTACACTTAAGCCATTTTCAGTATAAATGTAAGGACAACCTGTAATGGACACACTTCTGTGTAAATACATTTAAGTTCTTGTTGAATACTTGAATACAAGGGGCACTGTTTCAGTATCCTAAGGCAAAGTACTAGATGCAAATGAACATAATAGGTTTTCCAGGAGGAAGAGCTTCAGGGGTCAGAACTGGGGGTGCCTGGGAGCCTAGGACAGTGGCTGAAGTGCCATAGAATTGACTTGGAGGCATTTTGGGAGATGCAATCACTGTACATTCCTAGATGGCACGAGGAAAGTTTATATTTCAGTAGAGACTACATGTCAGGGGATAACTGAGCAGGAAGAGAAAACCTGATTGAGAGAATGCTTGACACCATTTTAACCCCAGTGTGATGACCGGATGACCCATCACTAAGATGGGCTGAGGACAGGGGGCTCAGACACACAGTGACCACATCTGGGGACAGGGGGCTCAGACACACAGTGACCACATCTGTGCTCAGGGTCAGGATGGGGCTTCCCCCCCCCCCCCATTGAGGCAGTCTTGCTTTCCCTGCTGTAGAGCTACCAGCCCTTTGGTGTCCCAGGTGTCCCAGAGGGTGGTGGCTGACACCTCCTCAGATGTCAGGGAAGGTGTGGGGACCAGGTGGCCCTGACTGGGGGTCATCCAGCTGTGAGCCTGGGTCAGACCAGCATCATGTTTGGTCCTCCCTCCTCAGATGCTTCAGGAAATCTGTGGGTAGAGAGTTGTGTGTGGATCCTCTGGGTAGGTGGTGGTTTGGGAAGGGGCCCAGCCTACAGCTGCAGTAGTTAAGAGACCCACGTATCAATCAAGATTGGGGAATTCCGATCCTGGTGAATGTGGAGCTGATGCTTCCATTCTGTGCCCTGGAGGAAGATCTTTGAACAGCTTGCCAGGGTGAAGACCTGGAGCCCAGGACTAGTTGGGTTCAGCCAGCAATGCCTCTACTTGCTTGGAGATGCTTCCAGGGGACAAGTTCAGAGGCAGTGACTGGACTCCAATCCCAGCACATGTGCTTGAACCAATGCTGATTGCTGACTAATCTGTGGGGGGCGGGGGGGGGGATGCCCACTCAGTGCATCCTGGAGAGTCCCTCTCTGGGCTTTGACACACAAGACAGAAGTTCCAAGTCCCTGAGGATGTTCCTTTTTGGATGCTGGCCATTCACAAGTGCCCTCTAGTGACCACTAAGCCAGCTCTGTTTTCCTGCAGTTTGTTCTACATAGGAAGGCAGTATTTGTCAAAAGACTGAATCCTAGTGACTTTGATCTTCTCAGTAATAGTGATGAATTGTTTAATAATGGCAGCTTTTCAAGAGAAGGGTTAGGGAAAGTTGGGATCTAAATTGGGAGAAAAAGTCCTTGATTTTTCAGCAGAAATTGGAGAAACCGATGCAGGACACAGCATGACCTCAACATATCCCATATGCAGGTATGTATCCACAACAGGGAAATAGTCCAATGAGACAGATTAATTAAGGGACCTTAGCGCAATGTTTTTGAGAAGCCTGGCTAGAGGTTTGTCAATTTTGTTTATTTTTTCAAAAAAACAACTCTTGGTTTCGTTGATCTGCTCTACAGTTTTTTTAGATTCGATATTGTTTATTTCTGCTCTGGTCCTTATTATTTCTCTTCTGCTGGGTTTAGGCTGCCTTTGCTGTTCTGCTTCTATTTCCTTTAGGTGTGCTGTTAGATTTTGTATTTGGGATTTTTCTTGTTTCTTGAGATAGGCCTGGATTGCAATGTATTTTCCTCTCAGGACTGCCTTCGCTGCGTCCCAAAGCGTTTGGATTGTTGTATTTTCATTTTCGTTTGTTTCCATATATTTTTTAATTTCTTCTCTAATTGCCTGGTTGACCCACTCATTCGTTAGTAGGGTGTTCTTTAACCTCCATGCTTTTGGAGGTTTTCCAGACTTTTTCCTGTGGTTGATTTCAAGCTTCATAGCATTGTGGTCTGAAAGTATGCATGGTATAATTTCAATTCTTGTAAACTTATGAAGGGCTGTTTTGTGACCCAGTATATGAGCTATCTTGGAGAATGTTCCATGTGCACTCGAGAAGAAAGTATATTCTGTTGCTTTGGGATGCAGAGTTCTAAATATATGTGTCAAGTCCATCTGATCCAATGTATCATTCAGGGCCCTTGTTTCTTTATTGACCATGTGTCTAGATGATCTATCCATTTCTGTAAGTGGAGTGTTAAAGTCCCCTGCAATGACCACATTCTTATCAATAAGGTTGCTTATGTTTATGAGTAATTGTTTTATATATTTGGGGGCTCCGGTATTCGGCGCATAGACATTTATAATTGTTAGCTCTTCCTGATGGATAGACCCTGTGATTATTATATAATGCCCTTCTTCATCGCTTGTTACAGCCTTTAATTTAAAGTCTAGTTTGTCTGATATAAGTATGGCTACTCCAGCTTTCTTTTGGCTTCCAGTAGCATGATAAATAGTTCTCCATCCCCTCACTCTCAATCTAAAGGTGTCCTCAGGTCTAAAATGAGTCTCGTGTAGACAGTAAATAGATGGGTCTTGTTTTTTTATCCATTCTGATACCCTATGTCTTTTGGTTGGCGCATTTAATCCATTTACATTCAGTGTTATTATAGAAAGATACGGGTTTAGAGTCATTGTGATGTCTGTATGATTTATGCTTGTAGTGATGTCTCTGGTACTTTGTCTCACAGGATCCCCCTTAGGATCTCTTGTAGGGCTGGTTTCGTGGTGACAAATTCCTTCAGTTTTTGTTTGTTTGGGAAGACCTTTATCTCTCCTTCTATTCTAAATGACAGACTTGCTGGATAAAGGATTCTCGGCTGCATATTTTTTCTGTTTAGCACACTGAAGATATCGTGCCAATCCTTTCTGGCCTGCCAAGTTTCAAAAGAGAGATTAGTCACAAGTCTTATAGGTCTCCCTTTATATGTGAGGGCACGTTTATCCCTTGCTGCTTTCAGAATTTTCTCTTTATCCTTGTATTTTGCCAGTTTCACTATGATATGTCGTGCAGAAGATCGATTCAAGTTATGTCTGAAGGGAGTTCTCTGTGCCTCTTGGATTTCAATGCCTTTTTCCTTCCCCAGTTCAGGGAGGTTCTCAGCTATTATTTCTTCAAGTATACCTTCAGCACCTTTCCCTCTCTCTTTCTCCTCTGGGATAGCAATTATGCATATATTATTTCTTTTTAGTGTATCACTTAGTTCTCTAATTTTCCCCTCATACTCCTGGATTTTTTTATCTTTTTCTCAGCTTCCTCTTTTTCCATAACTTTATCTTCTAGTTCACCTATTCTCTCCTCTGCCTCTTCAATCTGAGCCGTCGTCATTTCCATTTTGTTTTGCATTTCGTTTGAAGCGTTTTTCAGCTCCTCGTGACTGTTCCTTAGTCCCTTGATCTCTGTAGCAAGGGATTCTCTGCTGTCCTCTATACTGTTTTCAAGCCCAACAATTAATTTTATGACTATTATTCTAAATTCACTTTCTGTTATATTATTTAAATCCTTTTTGATCAGTTCATTAGCTGTTTTTTTTTCCTGGAGATTCTTCTGAGGGGAATTCTTCCATTTGGTCATTTTGGATAGTCCCTGGAGTGGTGAGGACCTGCAGGGCACTTCCCCTGTGCTGTGGTGTATAACTGGAGTTGGTGGGCGGGGCCGCAGTCAGACCTGATGTCTGCCCCCAGCCCACCGCTGGGGCCACAGTCAGACTGGTGTGTGCCTTCTCTTCCCCTCTCCTAGGGGCGGGATTCACTGTGGGGTGGCGTGGCCCGTCTGGGCTACTTGCACACTGCCAGGCTTGTGTTGCTGGGGATCTGGCGTATTAGCTGGGGTGGGTAGGCAAGGTGCAAGGGAGCAGGAGGGGCAGGCTTAGCTCGCTTCTCCTTAGGTGATCCACTTCAGGAGGGGCCCTGTGGCAGCGGGAGGGAGTCAGACCCGCTGCCGGAGGTTTGGCTCCGCAGAAGCAAAGAGTTGGGTGTTTGCGGGGAGTGAGCAAGTTCCCTGGCAGGAACTGGTTCCCTTTGGGATTTTGGCTGGGGATGGGCAAGGGAGATGGCGCTGGCGAGCGCCTTTGTTCCCCACAAAACTGAGCTCTGTCGTCCAGGGGCTCAGCAGCTCTCCCTCCCTTTGTCCTCCAGCCTTCCTGCTTTCCGAGCAGAGCTGTTAACTTATGACCTCCCAGACGCTAAGTCGTGCTTGCTGTCAGAACACACTCCGTCTGGCCCCTCCACTTTTGCCAGCCAGACTCGGGGGCTCTTTAGCACAATGTTAATGAGAGGGTGACGCACACTACTGGTAAATGAATGGCCGATGCTGCCCTGCTGGAAAATGCAGAAGGCAGGATGGAAGAGCTATCCTCTCGGAATGTGTAAGTTACCCCTTGAAGGTCCATGAGCTTCTGAGCACTAAGAATGAATGAGATAGCAGCAGGAGAAGGGTGTCCAAATCCAGGCTCTAGGAAGCTGAGTCCCTTTCCAGCTCCTTGGCTTCTCATTCTCTCTCACCAATCATGGCCACGAATGAGAAGGAGATAAATAAAGGTTGTCTGTTTCCACCTCCAGTCTGTTTCATGATCTTAGCCTTGATAGGGAAGGAAAAGTTTCGTGGTTACAGTGGATTGTGCTATAACCCACAATGCAATTGGGATCAATATTCTGAGAATCTCAAAGCCTCTGGAGCTGGTTCAGAGGTGATAGAGGTCCAGATCTGCTCCTGGGGAGAGCTAGGGGCATCTCTTGAGTGAAGTTCAGGAGATGGGCTGGAAGGCGACTGGGGAAGACTCAGGCCCTGGGTGCCTGGCTGGGTCCTGGAAGTCCTTGTCACACATCACTTCCTGTGCTCCCTGAGCCTCTGAAGATCCCTGGTCATGTTTAAAGTTGGGGTTCCTGAGTGAAGTAGCAGTCAAGGTGAGACTGCTCTGAGCCAAGCAGCCCCTGCATTCACAGGAAATGTGGCAAAGGCTTTGGGAACTTGGCAAAGGCAACAGTTTTCAAAGTTGTAATCCCATGTGAATACACTGAGGGTGACACAGGCTCATGAACTTGTTTTCTTTTTTTCTCTTTGCAATGAGGTATTAATCTGCAAAGCCTTCTCTCGGTCAGCATTTGGTCTTTGTCTGCTGATGGCCTTCTGGGTGTGTGACAGAGTTCTGGGATGTAGTGGGATTTCTGGTGACAGATATTGAAGATGGGCCAGAGGGATTCCACCCACCTCCAGGGTTCGTGAGGTTCTGGATATACTTGTCCGACCCTCCCAGTGTCGACTCCTTAATCCCCAGTCATGGTGTGGAGGAGGGTGTCCCCACTGTTTCTCACTTCCATGGGGAGGCTGCTTGTGTTAGACTGAGATCAGAGGTCCTAGGAAGTAGCTTTGACTTTCTACCTCCCTTCCTCTCTGCTGAGACTGTGTCCTAAGCTGAGGGATGTGTCTTGGTAGATTCCAAGGGCTGACTGTGGATGGAGTCATGGTCTCCCTGGCCACTGTCCCAGTTGGTTCATCCAGGTTTGGGGACTTTGTTCTCTTCTGTCATTGTCACACACCTGTACCTGAGCTGGGCTGTGAGTGGAATTGGTCTAGAATGACGCTGGGGTTTCCAGAGCCACATGGTCAACCAGCTTTCAGTGAAACAATTCCCAAATAATGCTGAAATACCAGATCTATAGATTTGACTAAACAAGTACATATTTTGAAGGTGTTGTTAAAGTTTGTGTATAGGCTCTGCATTTGGCCAGACTTTCCTCTAATTGGGTTATAAAACTCCCCCACGATTGGTCAAGAATGGATGGACCCAGGGAGAGCTCTTACGGTTTTAAAAATCAGAGGAGAGCTTCTGTCTCACCCTCTGGGTGAGTTGGCCAGTCCACAAAGACTGTAGTTAATTCAATATTTTAAGACTTGGAGTACATCTCTGTAATCACAGAGGCCCCTAACTAGTGTTGTATTTGGTCCTGGGGAGAGTGTGTGCCAGAGACCATGGAGCATTGTTGGGCCCTATGCCCCCATCTAAAAAAAAGTTTGGGGCATTTTCACAAATGTACACCCCTGATCACAGAATTATTTTTTCCTTGCTGAGGTTTTCAGGTGTGCAAAGTGCACCAATATCAGCCTGTACATAAATGTGAAATTAACTGATGGTTCTTCACTTTGGAATTAAAATAGTTGTGGCCTCAAGGGCTTCTTCCCATGGACACCAGCAGTAGCATCCCCTGGACTTTTAGTCACAATGAGGTTGTAGATTATAACTACCTGGAAAGGCTTTCCCAGTGCTGGTGAGTGTCCTTCAGTGAATCTGATGTGATGACTCAGGCAGGGCCCAAATAGCCATTCTGAAGGACCCATATGATTCTAATGTGCACTCTGGGTTGAGAAGCTCAGCCTCAAGAGGCTCCAATCAGCCTTGTTACTTTTTTTTTTTCTCCTTGAGCGACTGAAGCGCTTTATAAATATCAGAGCACCTCGGGAAGAGGACAGGGCCAGACCCAGGATTCTTTCTGAGGTTGACTTGAAATGCATGACTGCATTTCATGAAGTGACTTTTCAAATGTTTGTAGGCTGTCTGTCTTCTTGAGAACAAGTGAAGAAATGCTCTCATTCCACCTTAAAGTTTATGGCAAATCCTCACTGTAAGGGAAATGGTTTCCCCTTTTAGTGTAAAACAGTATTTTCGGCAAAAGTACAAGAGTTTCAGTTAAACGTGTTTAAGCAGAAGGTATTTAAGTTTTTGGCTGAATACTCAAATACAAGGGGCACTGTATTAGTATCTTACAGGCAAAGTACTAGACGTGAATGAACATATTAGGTTTTCCTCGAGGAAGGTCTTCATGGGTCAGAACTGGAGGTGAACTGAGCCCAGAACAGTGGCTGCAGTGTCACGGAAGTGACTTGGAGGCATTTGAGGAGATGGAGTCACTGTATATTCCTGCAAGGCAGGAGGCAAATGGTATTGTAAGACTGTCAGGGGAAAAGAAACTGGAGCAGAGGGAGAAACTGAGGAATTTGCTAGTCACTTTTAAACCCAAGTGCGTGAGCAGTGCCTGAGTGTAGGTGAGGTGGAGCTGTGGACAGGGGTCTCAGACACCAGGACCAAGTCTGTGCTCAGGACTCCGAACCTCAGCCTGACCCTATTCTAGAGGAGCCTTGCCTCTCCCACTGTAGACCCTCCAGCTTTTGGTGTCTCTGGTGCCCCTGTGGTGGCTGGCCTAGTAGGTGGCTGAGACCTACTACAGGTCTCAGTGGAAAGGGTGGGGACAATGCGGCTCTTACTATTGGGTCATCCAGGTCTGAATGTGGTTCAGAGCAGCATCACATTTACTGGTGACTTAACTGATGATACATAAACTCCAAGGGCAGCAAGCTGTCTTTTGAGGCCTCTGGGTGGATGGGTAGGTGGGTGGGGTATCAGCCTTCTTACAGTCACTCCCAGTACCAAGAAGGGACCCTGGGTCATGTTGTACCTGTGGCAGCTGCCTTCTGTGCCCTGTGACTTGGAGACTCTTTGAAAGGCCTCCCAGGGTGAGCACACAGAATCTAGGTCTAACTAGGTTCAGGTACCTTGTCTAGGTCCACAGACCTGCCCTGGGGGAGGGGCTCCCAGACAGGGTGACTGCATTTAAAGCCAGCAGATGTGTCTGCATCCACCCCTGTCTCTGGCTAACCTACGGGTGCATTGCCCACCCCCTGGTCCTAGCAGAGTCCCTTTGTCTGGGCTTTGACACCCAAAACAGAGGGTCTGGGTACCCTGGAATGTTCATTTTTGGGTGTCTGGCCACTCACCAGCGCCCTGTTGTGACCATGAAGTCGGATCCATTTTCACAAAGTTCATATTCTGAGCAGGAAGACCATATTTGTCCATGGATGGAATCTGAATGGTTTGGACTGAACTTATTAGTAATAGGATAGTGAAGTGTTGTGTGTAATGATTTTGAAGATAAGGGCTAGAGTAGTTGAGCTACTCTAACAGGAGGAAAGTTTAACAGGAGGAAAGTTCACTTACTCTTCTTGTGAGGCATGTGGAGAAATGGCTGTCATACCATGTGAACTCAACATACATGCACGGATGTATGCATGACAGAAATAATCTGAGACTGGGCTGTAGTTGCTTCAGTAGTCAATGTAGTAGGATGATGAGGCCCAGAATTTAAGTGAAAGGTCAAGGCTGCCCTCCTAGAAATAGCTGAATGCAGGATTGAAAGTCTGTTCTCTTATGTACAAGGTGCCCCATGAAGGTCAATGAGCCTGTGAACATGAAGAATGAATGACCTCCCCCCTTCTCCACCTGCTATATGAATCTCCAGGCCTCAGGAAGCTCAACCCCTCCTAACTCCTGGCTTCCATGTCTGTCCTCCAACCCTGGCTACAGGGAGAAAGGGATGGAGGTTTTCTGTTTCCATTCCAAATTTATTCATGACCTTGGCCTTGGAAGAGGTAGGGTTCCTGGGTAAAGGGACCATGCCAATACCTTGTCTACCAAATGAAGACAAGATTAATGTTCCAGAGAATCTCCAAGTCTCCATATCTGACTCAGCGTGAGGAGAATATGGGTCCTGTACCCCAGGAGAGCTGCGACCTTCTCTTGGGTAAAGTTGAAGAGATGGGCTTGAAGGTGATGGAGGAAGACTCAGGCCCTGGGTGCCTAGCTGGGTCCTGGAGGTCCTCACAACACATCTTACTGGGCTGCCTGAGCCTCTCAGGGGCCCTGGTCATGTTGAAAGTTCAAGGTCCTGTGCGATATAGCAGTCAAGGTCAGACTGCCCTCAGCCAGAACAGCCCTAGCATTAACTGGGCCTGCAGTTCATGAATGTGACCCATCCCACTGGCTTTAGGGTATTGGCAATGACAGCTGGTTCCAAAGTTGGAATCCCACGTGAATATATGGCAGGCAATAGACTCTCATGACCTTGTTTTCCACTTGACCCTCAGGTGTGTCCTGTCCAACCTTCTCTCAGGCAGTGTTCATGGAATAGACTGCTGCTGGCCTTCCTGGTGTGACAGAGCTCTGGGAGATACTGGGATTTCTGAGGTTGGACCTTGAACATGGGTGAGAGAGTTCACTTGCCTCTTTGCCTTCCTCAGGTTCTGGGTCCACTTGCTACATCTGCAAGCCCAAGTCACCCAGTGTCTGCTCATCGGTACCCTGTTGCTACAGGGGAAATTTCCAGGCTCCTCTACACTTTCGCCAGGGAGGCTGCTTGTGTGGGGCTGAGTTCAAGGTTCCAGAGTGTACCCTTAAGCCATAAGCCTCCCTTTCCCTCTGCTGAGAGCTGCCTCTGGATCTCAGGGATGTTTCCTGGTAGATTTTCACTGCTGCCTGTAAATGGAGTCAGGCCCCACTAGGCCACTGTCCTTGTCCATTATCTCCAGAATTGGGGCCTTTGTTGTCCTTCTGCCAGTCCTTGCACATCTGTTCCTTAGCTGGTCTTTGACAGGCAAACTGGGAGAGGATGTACTGTGAACCCAAGGGAAGATGGAAATCTCCAGTCACATGTTGAAACTTCTTTCAGTGAAATCTTTGACACCAAGGGTTGGATATTCCATGCCTATAAATTGAACTTAAGGATAAATTTGGAAGTCCTAAAGTTTGTTTATATCCTTTTGACCAAAGGAGTATCCCATTTTCTCTAATAGGGATAGAAAGCTCACCCCAGGATTGGCCTAGCATAGGTATTCCTGTTGAGATCATGGTAGTGGAACAGTGTGGTAATGATCAGGCCTTTGCTGCTGGTGTCAGAGGATCATCCACATAGACCACATTTGGGGAGAGACGCACAGTGCTCCTCAAATGGAAGTGGGTCATGGTCCAGGACTAGAGCTGTACCATGAGATGGGTGGTAGCTTCCTTTGCACAGGAAAGACCCAAGTAGCGAGAAAGGCACAGTGGATTGCTCTTGAGGGCATGCCCACCTTCTCCCTGAACCTTTGCTTAAGGCCTGGCCACTCCCATGGGCCACGTCGCTGAACAAGTCCAGAGGAAAAGTCCTTCAAGATCAATGGTTTATGGCAGGATGAGACATTTCATGAAACTAAGTTATGAAAAACAAAAAAACTTTCTATACATATTCACAACACCCTGCCCCCCAGAAGCCTTCTAGGAATTGTAGAGAAAACATTGGAACATATCCTTGTGTATATTAGCTTGAATTTAAAACCAGAGATAGACTTTTTTTTGTTGTTTATTTACTTTTGAGAGAGAGCATGAAAGGGGAAGGGGCAGAGAGAGAGAGAGAGAGAGAGAGAGAGAGAGAGAGAGACAGACAGAATCTGAAGTAGGTTCCAGGCTCTGAGCTCTCAGCACAGAGCCCGAAGCGGGGGTTGAATTCACGAGCCATGAAATCATGGCCTGGGCTGAAGTCAGACGCTCAACTGGCTGAGCCACCCAGGTGCCCCAGAGATAAACATTTTTTCATTTATGACTTGAACCTCATCAGCTTCCATTTTCTTCCTCTTCCTTAGTCCTCTTCTACAAGTGACCAACTTAGCCTTGTCTGTGCTTCCTGCAGTGTGCCTGGTTCTCTATTCTCCAGGCATCTTGATGCAATAATGGCTTGCAGCCCTGGGCAAAGCTCTGGCCATAGACTGGATGTGTTTTCCTCTGGGTATCAAAGTCTCAGTGAACTAAAAGGCCTTTCTTGTGCCCTGGCGCATCTGCTTTAATCCACACTCCACATCACTGTGCACAGCCCCGTCCTCCTTCCTGTCTGGGTACCACACTAAGTGTTCCTCACACTAGAGAAATCTCCCAGCTGCCTCTTTGTCCTCTGGTTCCAGAATCTGTGCCTTCTGTTGGTGGAACCTGGTCAGGAGCTTGCCGTGTGTAATCTGAAATGAGTCTCTATATGTGGAGGGCAGGGAGAGATTGAAGAACGAACAGGTGACTCCAGATGGTGGGGGACAGGTTTAATAAGCAATAGAATATCTATAGGAGGCTTGTGTCCGGTGGCCACAAGACGAGATCTCTACTTAGGCCCACCAAATCGTAAAAGTATACATAGGGGCCTAACTGGTTTCAGGCACACATACCATCCTGATCATCTCAAGAAGCCTTTGTTCTCTCCAGAATATGTGTTCAGAACAGCCCCCAGAGTTGGGACACTTTGCAGGCATCCATACCAAGGATCTGGGTGGGTGGGTGGGGGAGGCTGCAACTACCTAGGGCCTGTTGGAGGGCCAACTGGAGGCCACTCCTCTTACCACCTCCAACACCTTTCCAGCCTGCAGGCCCAGGGAAATCTTCTTGGATGAAGAAACTCTTCCCCTCTCCATGGGCTTCCTGTTCAGTTTGCTTCTCAAAGGCGCTGTACCACCTGTTTCCTCTTCTCTCTTGTCCAGTTAGGTGTAGGTGTACCTCCCTTTCCTGACACCTGTCCTATTCCTTGTCCTGTGGTGTACCAGTTGTGGAGGGCACACCATCTTGAATGACTTGCAAAATAATGTGTCAGCTTCAGAAGGTTGTTTCTTGGCCAGCTCGTCTTTGCCCTTTTTCATGAATTTCTTGCAGCTGGGAACTGCCTCAGGCAGCAGAGGGTGTGGGTGAGCTTGCTGGTGACAGTATCACCTGTGTTAAGTGGTGAGGGGCCTCTATGGTGGGGCAATTGACCTTGCTGTGGGTGGGGGCAGTGGGGATGTCTGAACACCTTTTTCCTCCTGGTCCATCATGTGGCCTGGCAGCACCAGCTCATTCCTGTTTTGAGTGCATTTGCTTCAGTGGATATTTCCTTAAGTTCTTCCTGCACTTTGACATTATTGGAAGTCCTAGATCAGACCATCTGAAACAAAGCAAAATACAGTGTTTTCAAAAAACAAAAAGGTGAATTCATCTGATTCACAGTATAACTTTACCACTGAACAAAGCCAATGTTAAAGGCAATAAAATATCCAAATGCCAACAAGCAAAAGGCCAGAAGCTGACTTGTATCTAAAATTGGTAGGCACACAACCCATGACAAGCCAACAGTGGGAAATGACAGTGTGTGGAATCAGTAGGGAAGGACTTGAAAGCATCTCTGGTAAATAGACTGCTGTGGTCAAGCATCCACAGAGTATGAGCACAGGAGGTAGGACAAGAACATCCTCAAGATATAAATGGAATATTGGAGATATAGAATAGAGTGAGGGAGCCCACAGATCACAGCAGGCCCACAGTCCCCTTAACATCAGGAATGTTGCAGGACCAGCCCAGGAAGGTGTCAGGAGCAGCATGTAGCAGCTTTGTGTGCTGGGGCCTCACTGCTGAGAGTCTGTCTCCAGCTCTGAGAAGTGCAGCTGGGTCAAGGAGGCTAACACCTGCTCTGCCAATGAGGGTAGTAATAGCACCACCCACCAGGCATGTCTTGAGGATCAAATGCATCCATATTTGTAAGGTACAGAGAACTGTGCATGGCACATATTTGTCAGATGGGAAATGCCTGTGTAATGAAAAAGATCTACTTCCCATTAACCCGCAGGAAGCTACCTTCCTAGACGTGCCTCCTTTTGCCCTCTTGGGTTTTCCCTGCGATCCATCATCTCTCAGCAGCAATGAGGCTGCATCCAGGACTCGCAGAGCTGGCACACACTTCTGTTTTGCTTGAAGTTTGGGAGTCAGGCAGTCCCAAATGTAGAAATGTGTTTGCTGTGCTTGTAGTCTGGCTGTCTCTGATGCAAATGGAGGTCTAGCTATTCCTGAAGGGCTTGGATGTGATTTAGTTAGACCCATTCTGCACACAGAGTTGCCAGGCAGCTCCCAGTAGGATGATTCCCACCAGACGATGGGAAACACTAGATGATTGCATCCAGCACTGGGAGTGAGCCCTGGGCATCAAGACCTCAGTTCCAGGGAGGAGATCTGAGATGAGACTCCGTGCTCCCATGTGCCCTGACCTGGTCTCATCTTATGATCCCCTGAGTCCTGGCATCTTGCACTGCAAAGGGGGAGGATTATCTCACCCACCATCATGTCAACCCATGAATCCAGTGGTTCACTTAAGGGCTTGGGACACAAACTAAACCTGGGGAAGACACAAGAAATGGGTATGCACATACCATGGACAGCTGAGGGTGCAGGGATCCCATTGCAAAGCTTAAGGTGTTCAAAAAAATCACATTCCAGGGAGCCCACAGCATCTCTTCATAGGGAGCAATTCCTGAATTCCCTTCATCCCTCACCCACAGCTTCAACTTAAGCAGAAATCTTTAAATCCACCATCACGCATATGGGGCATGAACTATATATTTTCAAGTAGAAGTAAATAGTCCAGGCATGAAAGGTCACATGGAAAACAGCCATAGCATTCTGATGTGGACCCTACTTACACTGTCCTTGGTGTGTAGACCAAACCTGTTGGGTCAGCACAGTGGTTTCTTCCTCCATGTCTACCTGATCAGATCAGGCTAATTTTTCTCCACTATCCATGCTCCAGCCACATTTCTCTTCACCATCCCAAGTACCTGGAACACGATTTTGCCTCCGAGGCTGTGTTTCTTCTGTGTTAGTTGCACATCACCCACTGGTGCTATTCATCTAGCTGGATCCAACTCCTGGCTGTGGAGTCAGTCACCTTGGGTGTAAAGGCCTTCCCAGGAGTGACCCCCTCTCTAGTCTATGCTTGACTTCACCCAACACTTGGCAAATTCCCGTGTAAGTCCTTGGTCAAGTCCCCTTCCCTGCCTGTTGTCTGAGGTCAGTCAGAGCATCGATCATGTGTGCAAGTGAATTCAGCTACAAACTACTTCCCAGTCCTGAAGCAACAGTGGATTCCTCTTTTCAAAGAACATTGCAAGTGTTTGGCCCTCAACCCAAATGTACTGAAGTCTCAAGGATTGGTCTCCTACCTCCTCCTACCTCCTCCTACCTCCTCCTACCTCCTCCTACCTCCTCCTACCTCCTCCTACCTCCTCCTACCTCCTCCTACCTCCTCCTACCTCCTCCTACCTCCTCCTACCTCCTCCTTCCTCCTCCTTCCTCCTCCTTCCTCCTCCTTCCTCCTCCTTCCTCCTCCTTCCTCCTCCTTCCTCCTCCTTCCTCCTCCTTCCTCCTCCTTCCTCCTCCTTCCTCCTCCTTCCTCCTCCTTCCTCCTCCTTCCTCCTCCTTCCTCCTCCTTCCTCCTTCAAAAAAAGTCTGGATGATTTCAACATGCAGTCTGGGTGGAGCTTTTCTCCCATAGATGAATAGCATGTACCCTGTCATGAGTTGCACCTGAAAGCATGAGCCTCCTCACCTTCCCCACCTCACCATGCTCCAGGGGGCTGGGTTTGGGTGAGTCACACTTGGCCTGTCAATTAGAACTACCAGAAGAGGGTTTCCCAGTGCTGAGGAGGGGCCCTTCTTTAGTGAGTCTGTGATGATCCAGGTGGGGTCCAAATAGCAACAGTTCTGAAGGTCCCGGATGGTTCTAATGTGCCCTCTGGGTGCAGCAGCTCAGTCTCAAGAGGGTCCAAACAGCCCAGTTTTTCTCTGAGAGATTGAAGACCACTTTATGAACATAAAGCAGCTTAGGGAAGAAGATGAGGGCCAGACCTAGAATTCTTTCTGAGATTGACTCTGGAGGGATATTTTTTTGATAAAGTGACCTTTCACATGTTTTAAATTTTTTAAATGTTTATTTTTGAGACAGCATAAGTGAAGGAGGGGCAGAGAGAGAGGGAGATGCAGAATCTGAAACAGGCTCCAGGCTCTGAGCTGTCAGCACAGAACCCGATGCAGGGCTCAAACCCATGAACTGTGAGATCATGACCTGAGCCAAAGTTGGACGCTCAACCAACTGACCCACCCAGGTGCCCCTGACTTTTCACATGTTTTTAGGTCTGTCTTCTTTTAACGTTTGTTTTTGAGACAGAGACAGCATGAATGGGGGAGGGGCAGAGAGAGAGGGAGACACAGAATCGGGAGCAGGCTCCAGGCTCTGAGCCATCAGCCCAGAGCCCGACGCGGGGCTCGAACTCACGGACCGCGAGATCGTGACCTGAGCTGAAGTCGGACGCTTAACCGACTGAGCCACCCAGGCGCCCCAGTCTGTCTGTCTTCTTGAGGACATGTGAGGAAACACTTGTATTCCACCTTAAAGCTTATGGCAAATCCTCATTGTAAGGGAAATGTTTTACACTTAAATCATTTTTCAGTATAAATGTAAGGACAACCTGAAATGGACACACTTCCGTGTAAATACTTAAGTTCTTGGTTGAATACTTGAATACAGGGGGCAATGTGTCAGTATCCTACAGGCAAAGTACTAGATGTGAATGAACATAATAGATTTTCCTGGAGGAGGGTCTCCAGGGGTCAGAGCTGGGGGTGCCTGGGAACCTAGGACAGTGGCTGGAGTGCTATGGGAGTGACTTGGAGGCATTTTGGGAGATGGAGTTATGGTAGATTCCTGGATAACAGGAGGATAATTTATCTCAGGGAGTACAGGTCAAGGGGTAACTGAACAGGGAGAGACAACCTGATTGGTGGAATGTTTGAGACCATTTTAACCCCAGTGTGTGATGAGAGACTGACAAGTTACTAAGACTGGGGCTGGGGAAGGGGGCTCAGACACACACAGTGACCATGTCTGTGCTCGGTGAGTGCACCCTGACCATCTCGTTGAGGCATCTGTGCCTCTCCCCACTGTAGACCCTGCAGCCCTTTTGTGTGCCAGGTATCACTTGGTGGTGGCTGGAACCTTCAGGTGTCAGGGAAGGTGTGGGGACCAGGTGGCCCTGACTGTGGGTCATCCAGCTGTGAGCCTGGGTCAGACCAGCATCATGTTTGGTCCTCCATCCTCAGATGCTTCAGAAAATCTGTGGGCAATGAATTGTTCTGGAATCCTCTAGATGCATGGGGGTTTTGGAGGAGCCCAGCCCACAGACACAGTAGTTAGGAAACCCACCTATCAGCCAAGGTTGGGGAAACTAGATCCTGGTGCACCTGGAGCTAATGCTTCCATTCTGTCCTCTGGAAGAAAATCTCTCAACAGCTTAGCAGGGCAAAAACCCAGAGCTCAAGACCGGTTGGGTTCAGCCAGCAATGCTTCCACTTGCTCAGAGATGCTTCCAGGGGACAAGCTCAGAGACAGTGACTAGACTCCAATCCCTGCACATAAGATTGAGCCCATGCTGATTGCTGACTAATCTGTGGGGGGATTGCCCACTCAGTGGGTTCTAGTGTGTCAAAGCCTAGAGAGGGACTCTCAAGACAGAGGGTCCAAATCCCTGAAGATATTCCTTTTTGGATGCTGGCCAGTCACAGGTGCCCTCTAGTGACCACTAAGCCAGCTCAGTTCTCCTGCAGTTTATGTCCTGCACAGGAAGGCAATATTTGTCAAAAGACTGAATCCTGGTGATTTTGATCTTCTTAGTAATAGAGTGATAAATTGTTTAATAATGCAGCTTTTCAAAAGAAAGATTAGGGTAAGTTGGGATCTAAATTGGGAGACAAAAACCTCACTCATTTCTCACCAGAAACTGGAGAAAGACAGAATGTGATCTTGACATATCCGGTATACAGGCGCACATACACAACACAGAAAAATATTCTAAGACAGATTATCTAACAATAGTCAGCTCAATGTCAATGAGAGGGTCAGTATTAGTAAATGAATGGATGATGCTGCCCTCCTGAAAAATGCAGAAGGTGGGAGGGAAGAGCTGTCTTTTCTGAATATGCAAGTTATCATTTGAGGCTCAAAGAGTCTGAGCACTAAGAATTAATGAGATAGCAAGAGAAGGGTGGCTATCTCAAGGCCCTAGGAAGCTGAGTCCCTTCCCAGCTCCTTGGCTTCCCATTCTCTCCTCAGTCATGGCCACCAAAAAGAAGGAAGTAAATGTTGTCTGTTTCCATCTCAATTCTGTTTCATTACCTTGGCCTTGATAGGGAAGGAAAGGTTTCATGGTTACAGTGGATTGTGCTAATACCTTGTCTCCCCAGTGCAATTGGGGTCAGTATTAGAATCTCAAAGCCTCTAGATCTGGTTCAGAGGTAACGGAGGTCCAGTCCCACTCCTGGGGAGAACTGGGAAGATCTCTCGAAGTTCAGGATATGGGCGTGAAGGTGACTGGGGAAGGCTCAGGTGCCTGGCCTGGTCCTGGAGGTCGTCATCACACATCACTTCCTGTGTTCCCTGAGCCTCTGGGGGGCCCTGATCCTGTTTAGATTTTAGGGTTCCTGAGCAAAGTAGCAGTCAAGGTGAGACTGCCTTCAGCCAGAGCAGCACCTGCATCCAGAGGATGTGACAAATCCCAATGGCTTTGGGAACTTGGCAAAGGCAGCTGTTTTCAAAGTTGGAATCCCATGTGAATATATGGTAGGTGACAGCAACCCTGGTGACATTGTTTTTTCTACTTTGCAATGAGGTGTTGATCTCTAAAGCCTTCTCTCAGTCAGCATTTTGTCATTTGTCTGCTGATGGCCTTCTGGGGGTAACAAAGTTCTGGGATGTGGGATTTCTGACCAATCTTGAAGATGGGCCAGAGGGATTCCACCTGCCTCCAGGGTTAGTGAGGTTCTGGATCCACTTGTCCAACTCTCCCAGTGTCGACTCCTCAACCCCCAGCTATGGTATGGAGGGAGGATGTCCATGCTGCTCCTCACTTTTTATGGGAAGCCTGCTTGTGTGGGGTTGAGTTCAGAGGTCCTGTGAAATAGCTGTGACTTTCAGCCTCCCTCTCAGCTGGGACTGTGTCCTGAGCTGAGGGATGTACTGGTGGATTCCAAGGGCTGCCTGAGAATAGTTAGGGCCAACCAGACCACTTTCCCACTTGGTTCATCCAGTTTGGGGCCTTTATTCTCTTCTGCCATTGTCACACACCTGCACCTGAGCTGGGCTGTGAGTGGAATCCTGGGAGAGGGTGTGCTGTGGTCTAGAGAGACGCTGGGGTTTCCAGAGTCACATGGTCAACCAGCTTTCGATGAAATAATTCCCAAATCATGCTGAAATTCCAGACCTGTAGATTTGACTAAAGAAGCACATATTTTGAAGGTGTTGTCAAAGGTTGTGTATAGGCTCTTCCTCTGGCCAGAATTTCCTCTAATAGGGTTAGAAAACTCACCCATGACTGGTCAAGTATGGATGGACCAACTGAGATCTTCTGGTGGTTTTAAAAACCACAGAGGAGGAGAACTTCTGTCTCACCCTCTGGGTGAGTTGTCCAGTCCACAAAGACTGGTTAATTTGAGGACTTAGGACTTGGAGTACATCTGTAATCACAGGGGCCACTAAACTAGCATTTGATTTGGTCCCTGGGAGAGGCTGTGCCTGATCACAATGTGGGCAGAGATTGTGGAGCATCGTTGGGCCCCATCCTCTCACCTTGAGAATGAAAGTTTGGGGCATTTTCACAAATGCACACCTTTGATTTCTGAATCCTTTATTCCTTGCTGAGGGTTTCTAGGCTAGGGCAGAGTGCAGAAACACCAGCCTGTATATAAATGTGAAATTAACTGATGGTTCTTCACTCTGGAATTAAATTAGCTGTGGCATCAAGTTGGGCTTTTCCCATGGACACCAGCAGTAGCATCTTCACTGACAATCCTGTGTGTCTTGTCCTTAGTGTTCAGACCAGCCCTCCTAACTTGGGTAACTAGACATAGGGTCTTGTCTCTGGGGGAAGGCCACTGATCAGGGTGGTCATACGCCAGTACCCAAGGCTGTCAATCTATGGTGTACCACCCAGGCCAGCAGATCCCCGTGTGACCCTCGGCCTGGGATTTAACACACAGTTCAGAAGTTTTCAACCAACCAGGCCTAGGTACAAATGTTCATTTGTGCCCCAGGGGTGAGATGATGGGTTCCCTCTATGACCCATCAGGCAACTGAGTTCTCACCAAGCTTATATTCTCCATGGCTAAGATATGTATGTATGTATGTATGTATGTACACATACATACATACATACACATACATACATACACACACTCGGGTGTTTTCTTATTTTAGGAATTGTTAGTAAAATGAAAAAAGGAGTCTACATAGGTGTATGTTTGTGCCTGACAAGTTGTTCAATCAAAACTTTGAGTCTACTCAAAAGGGTGTGGAATCATCTGATGAAGTTTTTCGAGGAAATGTGGAGAAACAGGTCTAAAGGGTACAGTACAAATGAACAACTATGTTATGTGAAAACTTATAAAACTATGCTTGGTACTTCTATTGTAATGGCAAAAGTGTCCACTGGAGTGAAAAGCAGGAGCTGTACCTAAATGGAGGGCATGCGTTCCAGGAATCTGGAATGCAAAACAGCCCTCTGATCCTATAGGCAGGATTCCAACTCCCTCCTCTCTGATCTGAAAGCTGCCATGATGAGGAAGGAGACTCCGTGCAGGAAGAGCAATGGAGGAGAGGGAGGAGAACAATGGGTCCCAAGGCACTAGGAAGCTGAGTGTTCTCCCTGACCCTTGGTCTGTGTTCTGCTTGAGCCCCAGGCACAAGACAAAATTAGATGTCCTCTTAATTATACAACTTCTTTTCATTTTACTGGGATTGGGGACAAGATGTAGCCATGACATCCCTTGTGTCAAGTGCAGGTGGGATCAGCTTTCAAATTAAAGTCAAAACTCGGCACAGTCATCAGAGGTGGCCTCTGGGGTAGGATAAGTGGAGAGGAGACAGGAAATGGTTGTGGAGATACCATACAGGGCTGAGGGTGCTGGGGTCCTTTCAGGGACCTTATGAAGTTCCTTGTAGGTCACATGTAGTGTGGAGGTCCCATAGCATCTCCTAGGGAACAATTCCTGAATTCACTTTATCCCTCATTCACAGCCTCAAACTTGTAATTTTAGAGTATAAATAAGTAGCATGACCTGGATGTTTTTTCCACACTGTCGCAGACTGTCTGGAGTTCTGTCTTGCCTAGCAAGAGAGTGGATACAGAGTTGAATATGAGAGAGGCTAATGTCTGGGAGGAGACCAGAGCCCTGAACAGAGGTTTTTGTCTCCATATTTTTTTGAGCTCACAAGATATTACCCACGTGGTGAATGTGAAGAAAACAAGATCTTACACACATGAACGTGGAGAAAACAATCAAAGTAATCATTAACTTGTATATGTAAGAAGCAAAGGGTGTGGGGAGTGCCAAGTGGAGTTGGTGATCAAAGTACAGTAGTATTTTGGCGTCAGCTGCTAAGTGATTTCCTGCAGGTGATAAAACAAGTTACTCATGATCCCATTACTCTATCTCGCTCTTTAACCTTGGGTGCTTTTGCCCCCTGGTGGCGACTTTCTGTCCTGAGCTTTTTATAGAACCTATTTCCCCACACCACACTAGAAATGTAGACATTAAAAGTCACTCCAATGGTGGGGCGCTCAGTCAGTTAAGCATCTGGCTCTTAGTTTCGGCTCAGGTCATGATCTTCCCATCTGAGTTCAAGCCCCACATCAGGCTCCACACTGATGGTGTGGAGACTACTTGGGATTCTCTTTCTCTCTCTGCCCCTCTCCAGCTCACGTTCTCACTCTTTCTCTCAAAATAAATAAATTAAAAAGTCAATCCAATGGAAAACAGCCATAGCAATCTGATGGGCACCCTGCCTACATGATTACTGGTATGTGGGCTACACCTCCTTGTTTAGGTCTTCAGGACAGCAGTTTCTTCCACATACCCTTGTTAGATCTTGCTGGTCGTCTTCTACTCTCGTGCTCCAGCCACGCTGATATTCTGCATCATCCTGAGTACTTCGAGCATGCTGTTGTCTCAGGATCCCTATGCCTTCATCCAGCTGGAATCTACTCCAGACTGAGGTGTCAGTCATCTTGTGCATAAAGGCCTTCCAGATGGTGTCCCCTTATAGCTGTTGCCTCCTTACTCTTTCTGTGACCTCAGCAATAGTTAGTAAATTCTAGTGTAATTCCAAGGTCAAGATCCCTTTCCCACTGCTGTTTAAGCTCAGTGAGATCACGGATCATGTGTGCAAGTGAATTCAGAATAGCTTCCTAGTACCTGGTGCTACAGTGGACCCCTCTTTTCAAAGGTCAGTCCCAGTGCTTCAGACTAAGGAATGTTGGACTGAGGTCCAGGCATTTGTTTTCTGAAAAAAC